>NC_091952.1:210895862-211227946 GCF_031021105.1 Erythrolamprus reginae | reverse complement strand
TTAAACCATTCTTCATATAACTTATTAATTAAGTTGTTGAAGAATACAGGATTTACAACTGAATATGATGTGATGCTCTGTATTTGATGAATGATGATCCCTCTTTGAGGATAATTTTTAAGTCAGCAGTGCACTCACTTAAACTTCACATAACCAGGGATAGGTTCTTGTCACTGGTTCACTTGTCACTTCTTCCCAAGCCACGTGACTGCACACACATTGTGTGCTGCATGGCTGCACCATGTGGATGTGGATGCTTTTTGCAAGCATGTGCAATGCTGAAAACTCAGCTTCTGAATACCCAGCAAAATATAGGGGGGGGGGGGAGCCAAAAACAAGATGGCAGCATATGCACAGTGCCAAAAACTCAGCTTCTGCACATGAACAGAAGCATCCATGGACTTGCACTGACAGAATTGGCTCTGTGAGATCACCACCAGTTTACTACAGGTTCTGTAGAACCGGTGCGACCCGGGAAGATCCCACTTCTGCACATAACCTATACACTAATATCCTGCTGTACAGAATAAAATACTCTGTCAATCGGTTTTTTAAAGAAAGCAAGATATATTTACTTCACAAAATTCCTACAGTCCACTTACTAAGGAAACTATCTAAAGAAATATTAGCTAAAGCAAGACAGGTTTCTAGTAATTCTTTTCAAAGTGTTGAATGATAAATCCTTTTATGATAACAGTATGCACTCTTAAATTTTTAGGAGTATCAACATAAGAGTAACTAGTCAGTATCTTGCTGTGTTTTCCTTTTCCTCCTTTTTGAATATTAGAATAACATTTGGTCTTATTCAGTCATATGCCAGTTCACCAGGATCTCTCAAACATAATTCAGAAGGTATCAGAAAAAAATATATCATGTAATGCTTTTGGCATTTTATGATGCAATTTAAACTGATATTGGATGTTTAAATACAGTGGTACCTCGAGATAAGAGTTTAATTCGTTCCGGACCTGCGCTCTTAAGTCGAGCAGCTCTTATCTCGAACGACTTTTCCCCATAGGAATTAATGTAAATAATTTTAATTGGTTCCAGCCCTCAAAAAACTCACAAAGTTAGTCTAAATTATGCAAAAAGACATGTTTTTAATGAAGAAATGTACATGTACATATAAATGAATAATGAAGTTTCTTTCACTTAACTTGTAAACTTTCTTAAACTTTTAAATTTACATATGTTCAACTTCTCTGCCACCCAATCCTGTAGGACAGAGGTCTCCAACCCTTTTTGCACCAGGGACCGGCTTTAAGCGATCAAGAGAGGAATGGGTGAATGAATGGACGGAGGGTGGGAAGGAAGGAAGGAAAGAGGGAAGGGACAGGAACAGAGGAAGGAAGCAAGGAAACTTATGAAAGGGGAGAGTAAGAGAGGAATGAGTGAAGGGAGGGAGGGAAGAAGGTGGGAAGGAGAAAGAAAAGAAGAAATAGAGGAAGGGAAGGTAAAAGAGAGAAAGAAAAAGAGCAAGCAAGCAAGCAAGCAAGCAAGCAAGCAAGAAAGAAAGAAAGAAAGAAAGAAAGAAAGAAAGAAAGAAAGAAAGGGGGAAGGGACAGGAACAGAGGAAGGAAGCAAGGAAACTTATGAAAGGGGAGAGTAAGAGAGGAATGAGTGAAGGGAGGGAGGGAGGGAAGAAGGTGGGAAGGAGAAAGAAAAGAAGAAATAGAGGAAGGGAAGGTAAAAGAGAGAAAGAAAAAGAGCAAGAAAAAGAAAGCAATAATAATAATAATAATAATAATAATTATTATTATTATTATTATTATTATTATTATTATTATTATTATTATTCCCAGAATTCCTCCACCAATCATGCTACTTTAGGAATGGGAATTGAAGTCTATAAGCCTTAATCTTGCCAGGTTTGAAGACCCTTGCACTTCTAACGCTTAACTCAGGGATCTTCAAACTTGACGGTTTTAAGATTAGTGGACTTCAACCCTCAGAATTCCAAAACAAGGATTCTGGCGCCACCTAGTGGACGCTCGGCTCGTATCCCGAATTTGAGCTCGTAACTTGAACAGAAATGTCTCTTCCTTCCTAGCTCGTATCTGGAAATGCTCGCATGTAGAGCAGCTCGTATCTTGAGGTACCACTGTACATTGAAGAAATAAATGTTTTCATCCCATTTTAATCTTGCCCTGACATTTTGTTCTAAAAAAGTTCCTGATGGAATGCAATCACTACACATATAATAGCTATTTATACACATATATTATCCACAGAGATTGTTAATGTTATATCATTATTTATCTTTGTTATGTGCATAAAAGCGTTGTCTAAGAGCATGCAATAGGCTTCCTGGGATTTTCTGGTGCTTGTCCCGTAAATCTTCTATTGCCCTTCGAGTCTGTTGGAGCAGTGGAGTGGCAAGAGGTGGGATGGAACGGAAAAGAAAAAAGAAAAAAAGATTTAATTTAGATTTATGGTTCAGGAACTATTGAGAGAACATTCTGGAACTAAATACACCGTATATGGACTCTATAGAACATACCATATTTTTTAATATATATAGTGGAACCTCGGTTAACGAATGCCTTGCACAGCAAACATTTCGGATAACAACCAAAAATGTTGTTAAAACTTTGCACTGGGTACCGAACAAAAATTCAGATACTGAACAGAAATTTTTGATTGTTATTCGAACTGTTACACCCATTGTCCCTCACTCCCCCGGCTCTCCTTATCTCTTTACCTCTTGCCTCTCTGTCCTCGCCAGGGGAGCAGCAAAGCATTGCTTTGGCTATGACAAGGCAGGCACTGAGTTTTCTGGTTCTCGGGGTGGTGGTGGCAGCAACTGCTGAGGCAGCTCCGACAGCTTCCTTTCGAGGAGTAGCAGTCCCGGGAGCATCACGTCCATGCCCAGGTCCCAGGCCCTTGTCCCCGCTGGTGTCACTATCCTAGAAAAGAAGCCGTTGGAGCCGCCACAAGAGCCACCACCGCTGGCCTCAAAGAAAAGCCCCCTGGGACCAGCAAACTCAGTGCCTGCCTGTCGAGGAGACAAAGGCAGAGAGACAACAGGTAAAGAGGTAAGGGGGGGGAGTGAAGGAGAAAAGGTGTGTGTGGGGAGAGAAAAAATCTTTATCGTGGGTTGTCCTGGAATGGAACACCCGCGATAAATGAGGGATCAGGTTTCCCCATAAGAAATAAAGGCTGGGAACCAATTATATCCATTTCCTTTATTTCTTATGGGGGAAATTGTTTCGCATACTGAACATTTCGGCTAATGACGAACATTCCAGAATGGATTGTGGTCATTAGCCAAGGTTCCACTGTATATAGGATTTTAACTTGCTATTTTCACCTTACAAACCCACCGCCGCCGCTGGGATGCCCCACCTCCGGACTTCCGTTGCCAGCGAAGCACCCGTTTTTGCACTGCTGGGATTCCTCTGAGGCTCCCCTCCATGTGGAACCCCGTCTCCGGACTTCCGTGTTTTTGTAATGCTGTAGGAGAATCCCAGCAGCGCAAAAACGGGCGCTTCGCTGGCAATGGAAGTTCAGAGGTGGGGTTTCCCAGCAAGGGGAACCTCAGTGAAATCACAGCATCGCAAAAACACAGAGGTCCGGAGGTGGGGTTTCCCATGGAGGGGAGCCTCAGGGGAATCCCAGCAGCTGAAAAATTTATTATTTATTTATTTATTATTTGGATTTGTATGCCGCCCCTCTCCGAAAAATGGGTGCTTCGGCTGGCATAAGGGGTGAATTTTGGGCTTGCACGCATTAATTGCCTTTCCATTGATTCCTATGGGAAATATTGTTTCATCTTACAAACCTTTCACCTTAAGAACCGCGTCCCGGAACCAATTAAGTTTGTAAGACAAGGTATCACTGTATACTGTATTTTTCAGTGTATAAGACATATCCTTTTCCTCCCTAAAATAGGCTGATAGTTAGGGTGCGTCTTATACTCTGAATGTAGCTTTTTTCAGCCCTAGCTAGCTAGCTAGCTGCTATACTCTGAATGTAGCTTTTTTCAGCCCTAGCTAGCCCTAGCTAGCTGCTAATGATCTTCCCAGCTTTTATCTTGAAGGCTCTTTCATTGTTTCTCTCTGCAAAGATTGTTTTCCAAGCCCTAAGTCTTTGCAAGTTTTTTTTCATTGTTCTAACTTGCTCTGAGTAAGTTTCTTTCTAGCCCTAACCAGGTGCTAAAAATGTTCCCAGCTCTTACCGACTTGCAAGCTCTTTCATTGTTAATCTAAGCCAAGATTGTATTCCAAACCCTGTCTTTGATTTTTTTTTCATTCTCTATTTGCTCCAAATGTTTCCTTCCAGCCCTAACCAGGTAGTAACAATGTTCCCAGATTTTACTGGCTTACAAGCTCTTTCATTGTTACTCTCTACCAAGAATGTATTCCAAACCATGCTTTTGTAGGTTTTTTTTACATTGCTTTACTTGTTCAAGATATTTCTTTCCAGCCCTAACCAGGTGCTATTAATGTACCCAAGTTCTTTCATTGTTACTCTCTATGAATAATATTTTCCAAGCCCTAAGACTTTGAAGGGTTTTTTTCATTACTCTAACCTGCTCTGAGTAGGTATCTTTCAGCCCTAACCAGGTGCTAACAATGTTCCCAGCTTTTACTCGCTTGCAAGATCTTTCATTGTTACACTGTGCCAAGAATGCATTCCAAACCCTGTCTTTGTAGGGGTTTTTTTCATTGCTTTACTTGTTCCAGATATTTCTTTCCAGCCCTAAGCAGGTGCTATTAATGTACCCAAGCCCTTTCATTGTTAGTCTCTACGAAGAATGTATTCCAAATCCTGTCTTTGTAGCATTTTTTTAATAGTTTTACTTGCTTTGAATGTTTCTTTCCAGCCTTAACCAGGTGCTCTTACCCGCTTGCAAGCTCTTTCACTGTTACTCTCTGCAATAAAAAGAATGTTTTCCAAGCCCTAAGGCTTTTCAGGGTTTTTATCATTGCTCTACTTGCTCAGACCGTTTCTTTCCAGGTGCTAATGATGTTCCCAGCTTTTACTGGCTTGCAAGCTCTTTCACTGTTACAGAATAATAAAAAAAAGACCTTAACCAGGGGATAAAATAATGTGCTGAAGCTGCCCAAACTAAGGATGCTAGCCAGATGAATACCTGGTAAACAGATTCCCCCTCTATTTCCCTCCCCCAAAACTAAGGTGCGTCTTATACTCCTAAAATATGGTATTTGATTGATATTTTCTTGTTTTTAAGTTTATTTCTTTATTTTTACAAAATACAAAAAATTTGATATGCATCTCAATTGTCCTTTACAGATCAGAGACTGTTTTGTTGTATTTCTTATTTATAAATCTTATTTACAAATTCAAAGATTGGAATAATAAATAAGAGAGATATGTGGTAAATATTTGCATTTATAAACATATAGAAATATCAGTAAACCTAGCAGGTAAAGAAGTAGGTACACATATAAATAGTTTGCTCTGCTTATCCTCTTGTTTTTGAATTCTTTTGAACATTATCAATATCAGTGTTGGATATATGTCTATTTTTATCGATACTAGCTCATTGTATCATTCTAGCTTATTTCTATCTTGGTCCATTTATACCAGATTATTCCATATCTTGTCAAATTCTTTGTCATTTGTTCCCTTAATTTCCACGGTCATTTTATCCATCTCTACACATTTATAGATTTTATTCATAATGTTGTTTTCCAATGGGATTTTTTCATTTTTCCAAAATGGGGCATATGATATTCTAGCTGCGGTTATTATAATTGGATAATGGGTTTGCTTAGAATATTTTTTCCTCCAAATTCCTAACAACATGCCTTCAGGAGTGAGTTCAATTTCCTCCTTTGTGATTTCTGATAGACTCATATGTAATGAATTCCAAAAACCTTTAAATTTGGGACAGGACCACCATAAATGAAAGAATGTGCCAGTCTCTGTTACATTTCTAACAATTTGCATTTCATTTTGGGTACATTTTAGCTAATATTGAGGAGGAAGGTACCATCTGTAAAATAATTTGTAATAATTTTCTTTATATGCTGCGGATTTTGTTATTTTACAGTTGGTATTCCAAGATTTTTCCCAATCAGCTAGGTGGATACCATGTACAACATTTTTTGCCCATGCCATCATAGCCCTTTTACAATTTCTTCCATCTTATCAAATTCTAACCAATATTTATATAACCTCATGATTATTTTATCATCTGGTGCTATCAAGATATTATCTAATGGGTTTATGGCTGTATCAGTACATATACCTTCTTTATCTTTGTTATATCTTGGTTTGATTTGCATGTAAGTCCACCAATTAATCTTATAGTTTTTGTTTAATTTGATTGATATTTTTATTTATGCATGGTGTTAATCAGATTGTGTAGTTTGAATAACTGCCCCTTAAATAGTATGGGATGGATGATAATCTTACATTGACATTTATGTACCAAACAATATTTCTGCACATCTACTAAATGTATTTCAATAACTGTTTGCAAATAGTGATTATAGTGTTTATAATTTCATAAAGAATGAATGGATATTTGAATTTGAATGGCTATTTACCCCTTACAATAAAAATACACTTACTTGTTCAGCTAATTTTTCAGGAGTTATATCTGGATCATATGGAATTGGTTTTCCAATATGAGTTATAAGTTTGACTGGAAACAATCCACATACTGGAAAGACTAACCATCGGTTTCGTTCATATAACCATCTCATTGGTCCTAGGTACAAGTTTTAGAAAATCTCAGATGTGCATATTAGCAGATTGCCAAGAGTTTCATACTTGACTTTGTTAGAAGCCTGTATTTAAATGCAATAATTAATACCAGTATTGGAATCAACTAATGTAAAGTTTTTGCAGTATACCGAAAAAAGAAAATAATCCATCATGTTTGAAGCCTTACAGTTTGCAAAATGCAACTTAGATTTAAAAGTTATGAAAAAATTAGAAGTAGGAGAACAAGCTAATCCTGACACATAAATAGACATACAAATACTGTACAAGTTGCCTGACAGGTAGCAGGCTGATATATAAGTAGATAGACAAACAGATAAGCCAGGCAGTCTTTCTAGGATAAATACCAATTCATTTAAAGAATATGGATAACTTTGCTAAATTTCCATAATTTCCGGGTCATCCCTGTGCCTTGTAATTCCATGACATCACATCAGTTATGGGAAATGTATTAAATGTTTGGTTTTAAATAAGGGTTTTAAATTATTTTAAACATTAGATTTGTTATATGCTGTTTACTACTGTTGTTAGCCGCCCCGAGTCTATGGAGAGGGGCGGCATACAAATCTAATAAACAAACAAACAAACAAATAAATAAATAAATAATAAATTAGTTTTTCCACTAAATCTCTGGAACTCTGGAGTATGTACATATGCATGTATATTTACAGTATATATGTATATAACTGTATATTTGTATGTCTTTGTATATGTCTATAGATCTATAGGTAGGTAGGTAGATAGTTAGAGAGAGAGAGAGAGAGAGAGAGAGAGAGAGAGAGAGAGAGTCAGACAGACAGATAGTTATAGCTAGCTAGCTAGTTAGATATCTGAAGTGAGATCATATACAGTCTTTTCTCATTCTAGGAGAAAACTCATATGTACCACCCCTTAAACAGTTCTCCTAACAATAAAAAATAATCTCAAATTAATCTATCCCAATTATATTTTTAGTTTACTTATAACCCATATTTAGCTATTCTTGCTTGAATCATTCAAATTAAACATGGTAAGCAAAGATGCAGCTGTACAAACGTATAGTCTTAAATAAATAACATTCCCAAGAATAAATAAAGTTTTACATACTTATATTTAAATATGACATATATCCTTCTCTAATATTTTGTGTAAACATAGGAATGATTGGCTAGAAGAAATAAAAGAAACAGATAATGAAATTATTTTAGTTACAGTACATGAAAGAAATGAAATGTATTGCTTAGAGATAAAATACACTCATTAAAAGGTTATTTTGATGCATTAATATGAATAATATATTGTATAAGATCATTATACTTTTATAACTACTATCTGTTATTTTCAGCAGAGGGTTGCGTTTAACCACGAGGGGCAGGAGTTGGCATGGTCAGTTTGATGTCATTCATGTCCGGGACACCTGTGGTGGTCTGAGTGCTTTGCCAGAGAAAATGGGATCCCAAACTTAGTTTTTAGCTGCTACAGCCTCCTGCAACCTTCTGTCAGTGAAAGCGGAGTTCAGGAAACAGCACACGGCCTTCTCAAGGTCCATTTTCACTGACAGAGGCACCATGGTCAAGTCTTTTGCTTTTTTCAGGGCAACTATGTTGGTCAGATCTAAGCAGCCTCTGGGCCAGATCCGGGCCCTAGGCCTTGAGTTTGACACCCTGACCTTTGGGGGAAGGTGATGATTGAGAAATTCCTTGTGGGTCCAATCACACTTGGCCAATAAAATTTTTATTCTATTATATTCGAAAAATGAACTAAAACTTTCATTTTTTTTCTGCATTTCAGGTACATTATGGTTGAAAATGTAGCTAGATGTAAGAGTTGGACAGCCAAAACTCTGTCTGGAATCGCGATCTGGAACTTGCCCAAATGTACACCATAAAGCTAATTTTTGAGAGTAGATGGGAAAAAATGTCAATTTTCTAGGCACTTGCAATCAACTGGGAGTCATTGGTTCCCTAGCGGCAGTGTTCTCTCTAATTTTTTTGGGGGGTGGGCGGAAAAGTATAGTGTCTGAGCGGCAGTCCCTTCGGGACTGGGCGGCACAGAAATAATAATAAAATTTCCCTCTCGGCTTCTGGGCAGGTTTGGAAAACTCTGAGCTGCTGCTGATTTTTAAGTGAGCGATTGCTCACTGCTCAGCTTAGAGGGAACTATGCCTAGCGGTGGAACCTCTTCTTTTTAACCATTTTGGAGTTTTACTTTTTATTGTTTCTTGAAGACTGAAAATCCTTCAGCACTTCAAGTTTACCATTTGCTGAATGCGTTAAACTTTAAGATGTTTAAGAAGAAAAACATATTTCTTTCCAGCTTTGTGAGATCTTTATTTGTTTCCATCCCCCCTATGTACAGTAATTATGTGATTTTTTTTGAAACTTTTAAAAATGCTAAGACTTTGTAAAATTGATTTAAAGAAAGAATTTAAAATTAATCACATCTTCCAGTGTGGGGAAAGAAGTCCTATTTTCAAGACTACAGAACAGATGGCAAACCTATGGCACGGGTGCCATAGATGGCATGCGGATCCATATCTGCTGGCACACGAGCTGTTGCCCTAGGTTAGCTCCAATGTGAATGTGTGTGCTATCCAGATAATTTTTGGCTCACACAGAGGCTCTGGAGAGGCATTTTTGGCTTACAGAGAGCCTCCGGAGGGATGGGGGAGGGCGTTTTTACTCACCCTGGCTCCAGGAAAGCCTTTGGAGCCTGAGGAGGGAGAAACATTAGCCTACTGGGCCCACCAGAAGATGGGAAACAGGCTGTTTTTGGCCTCCCAAAGGTCTCTGGGAGGTGGGGGATGCTGTTTCCATCTTCCCCAGACATTGAATTATGGGTCTGGGCTCTTGTGCATGTGCGATAGCACGCACACATGCTCTTTCGTCACCCGAGGAAAAAAAGGTTCACCATCACTGCTATAGAGATTCACAGTCATACAGGTCATGATTGTCCCAAATGTGCTTTTTCAAGAGGCTATTGGAGTTTCTTGTTTTTCTTTGAAAACATTTTGCTTCTCAAAAGAAACAAAACATCTTCAAAGACAATCTGGAAAGTCCAGTTGCCTCTTGAAAAAGTGTCATGCTTATATTTCATTCTTTAAAAAACTTTGAAGATTGATTTCTAGACCACGGATGTCCTATATTAGATGTATGATCTGTGGATTAAAAAATCTTTGTATTCTCAAGATTAAAAATTGCTGAATGGGTTTATTTTCAATCAATTTAAAAGCTAAACTCCACAATTTTCATATTCACTCTCATAGCCATTTCTCAGTAGCTGCCACCAATTTCATTTTTTTAAGGAAAGGCAATGATGGAACTTGTTTGAATGTGAACCAGTCATATATGGATATGCCTACTAGTCAAAACATTCACTCATTCACTCTCTCTCTCTCACACACACACTCACTCACCTGGTTTCAGATCTCATAAAAGGAATTAACATAGAATACAAGTTAACTGCCTGATTCCATTGCACCAAATTTTATGTACCAATAATTTTCTTTTTTTGGGGGGTGGGTGGGTGGAGTGCAGGAGAGAAGCATAATTTTTAAGATTTATAGGGCAATGATTTTATTTCTAATTTTATGACACTTGTATTACTTATCATTTTATTTTCTTCAATTTTTTCCAGGAGAGATGGCAAGTGAAACATACTTTCTATTACAATCAAGTTTGGCATAGGTGGATAAGTTGTAAGCTTTGTTTTCCTATGCACTTCCTATCTAATAGCTGATGCCATTGTATGTGGATTATATGGATTGCTAATGGTTGGATAGACACATTTTACTGGAGCAAAAAGAAAGGTACGGTTTTCCTTCCTATTTTAATTATTACTTTTATTTTCACTACTTCTGAAGTTACGCTATTTGTATGCATGGCTACATAATGTTTAATGTATGCACTTAAATTTTCATTGTCTTAAATAGTTTAGCATAATAAAATGATAAAAATAGAAAAGGGATTTGAATTATGTGAATTGAAAACCATAAGATTTTCCATTTCCTGGCCTGGCAAATCTGATTTTTGGTTGTATGCACCCTCCTGTGCATTAGCAAATAGCTTAAAAATAAATACAGTGATCCCTCGATTTTCGCGATCTCGATCTTCGCGAAACACTATATCGCGATTTTTCAAAAAATAATAAAAATACTCCCCGTTTTTTTTGCTATACTGTACCATGGTTTTTCTCACCCGATGTCGTCTTTTTTTCTATCATTTCTCTCTCTCTTCCTTCCACTCTTCTCTCTCTCTTTCTTCCTCTCTCACACTCTCTTCCTCCTTCTCTCATCTCTTTCGGGGGGGGCGGCGGGCGGGCGGGTGGCTACGGGGGACGGTGCCCGCCAGCGCTGGACTCGGCGGTGAGAGGGGCGGGTAGCGGCGAGTGAGCGGGTGGGCGAGTGGCGGGCGGGTGGGTGCTTACGGGGAACGGTGGCCGCCAGCGCTGGACTCGGCGGTGAGAGGGGCGGTAGCGGCGAGTGAGCGGGCGGGCGGGCGAGTGGCGGGCGGGTGCTTATGGGGAACGGTGGCCGCCAGCGCTGCTGCAGGAGGACTCGGCGGTGAGAGGGGCGGTAGCGGCGAGCGGCGAGTGGACGAGCAGCGGGCGGGTGGGCGTCGGACAAGCAGCGGGCGGGCGTCGGACAAGTGGCGGGCGGGCAGGCGGCGGACAAGCGGCGGGCGGGCAGGCGGCGGACAAGCGGCCGGCGGCCGGCAAGCTGTATGTAGCGGAAGTAAAAACACCATGGAAAAGTGGCGCGCATGCGCAGATGGTGTTTTTACTTCCGCACCACTATATCGCGAAAAATCGAGTATCGCGAGGGGTCTTGGAACGTAACCCTCGCGATACTCGAGGGAGCACTGTAGTTGGTATTCACAAATGCATATTCCACTTTAAAAGCATTACAAAAAATATGAAGAGAAATGGCTTACCACTTTGGCATCTATAGCCAAATGAGCAAATCCTTTACGTGCTCTCCAAATTATTTTATACTGGTTATTTCCATAGTTTTTCTCTCTTAGTCCTCCTGGTGCAAGTCCAAGTAAGTGCCCTTGCTTCAGAATATTTAAACACCTTTCTCTTGTAGTACAATCACACCGATTAACGGAACTGAATTGTTTTAGTCCTGCAAAAGCAGACCTAAGAAATCATTCTGTTCTTGCTTGTAAGATAAAAGAGAATACATGTACTTCCATCATGACATAAATCAAAACAAGAACTTTAAAGAAGAAAGATTGGATTTCATAGGTTAGTGAATCAATTTTATTAAAGACCCCCCCCCAAACCCCTAAACATAGTAATTTTTTTACCTGGTAATTGCAAGATACATTTTTCTATCACGGAATAGCAGTGTCTCCCAGTGAGTCTATAAAACCTTGTTATAAAACAGTGATAGTCCAATGGAAGGGCTCCATGATAATAGACAATAATTGCTGGTCCTTTGGGTATGTTTTCTATTCCAGAAATCTCATAACCTGTTAATGGGAGGTTAAAAGTCTTTAAAGGAAAAAAGTTTCCTATAGAAGATCACATAAAAAATGGCATATTTTTCATATCATGATAACATTTTAAATCAAATGTGTTTTTGGAACTATCACTGATCCTCAAAATAAAAAATGAAAAATGAAAAAAATTAGAATCTGTTGAGAAATCAGTGTTACTGCTTTTTTGACCTCACATTCGGTCTATTTTCCTATAAGTTACTTAGATTCATGTTACTTAGTAACATCAAACCTTTCTCACAAATGTCCATGTCTTTAGAGATTTTGTCCATTCTAAAGCCTCATTTTTAAAAAGACATTCTGTTAACAGTTTCTAAAATTCTTAAAAACATATAGAATGCATGGGCTTCAGATAGCTTCTTCAAGCTTTAGCCTAAGGTATAGTTAATGATAATGTTTAACAGCCTAAGTCCGTGGGGGTGAACCAATGGCACATGAGACTTTGCCTGTTTCAGCTCTAGTGTGCATCTACACTGGCCAATTGATTGTTGGCCTTTGGAAAGGCCATTTCACCCTCCAAACACTTCGGGGACACTTCTGTGAAGCCCCAGAGGCAGGGGTGGGCTGCTGCCCAGACGGGAGGGAATGCAGTGGGGTAGCAAAAATGGAGTTCCACCCCAGAACACCCAATTTGTATTGAAAGTTGAAAGAAATTGCAGGGCATTCTGCATAAGCCACACCCACATTGTGGCAGTAAGGCAAAAAAAATTCCCCTAACAGACAAACGAGAATTTCAGAAAAACGCACTTCTAGTTTGCTGTTATGCTGTTTTTTGCACTCCAAATGGGTCATGGAAGCTTCCCTGATGCTCTGTAGTGCAACAAACTTCTGCAACCTCATATAAATATATTACAACTGTCCAGCCATATATATAGCCAGTAACAAATAGCATTCAGTGGGCAAAAGTAAAGCAGAGCCAGGCCTCCACCCCCTTCCCTGTTAAAGGCTTTTTCTTGTTCGCTGCTCACCCAGCCTGCAAGCCAGCCAGCCTCCCTCCCTCAGTGCACTCTTTGGGTTCAGTGACCGCAACAGTCCTGCATTCCAGAGAATGGGGAGCTGCTTTGCCAACAATGACCCTTTCTGCATTCACAGGAGATATGAAAACAAAGCGTAATGCCAAAATCCGTATTGCTACTGAAGTAAACCTAGAGACAGGGTTAGGTTGAGAATGGTACCTTTATTCAGCTCAGAAAAGGTAAGTGACTTTCAGCTAGTACCGTCTGCCTTGCCTGGGAGAAACCGCTCCTTTTATATATTTGCGGTTCCCGCCAAAGCAAGAGCAGCCGCGTCTGAGCCAATCAGGAGCGACTTCCTGATTCTAGCTCAGACAGCGCTTTAACAAGCAATAAACTATTTACAGAGATACAAGGTAGCCATTACAGGATGCAACACCCCTCCCTCCTTAGTTTGGATACATCCATCACGAAAGCCATGTGACGAAGTCCTCCAATCTGCTGGGTCTCCGCGAGGCTCGCTCCGACCTGCGCAGTTCAGTTGTGTCCTCGCTACCGATGGTGGAGGTCGGCTCGCTGTTGCTCTCCCGGCGCGGCTGGGGCCTGTTTGGGGCTCCGGCCTGCTGATTCGGCCTGGCAGGCACAACGCTGACTTCGGAGGAGGAAGAGGGTTCAGCGTCGCTGGAGGATTCTCTCTGACCCGATAAGTCCATTTGAATGTCTATACACTTGGGTTGCGTGTTAAAGTCTTTTGAAATGGGAGAGTCTGTGTCAGCGGTTTGCTCCAGGGAGTTTTCCATGCGTTTCCGTACGTGGTCAATGTGCCGCTTCCACATTCGACCATCCTCCAGTTTTACAATATATGTTTTAGGAGCGGTTTGTTTAACAATAATTCCCTTCATCCAGTTTACACCTCCATCAAAATTTTTTACAAACACATTTTGTCCCAAATACATTTGCCTTTCAGGGTTTACATACATTGGGTTATTTGTGCAAAACCTTGGGTGTAACCTATCTAATGGGGACCTTAGTTTCCTTCCCATTAGTAACTCAGCAGGGCTTACGTGTGTGTGAGTGTTTGGGGTAATGTGCTGGGTTAGTAAAAACTGGTCCAAATTCTGTTGTACATCTCCAGGGCCTGACCTGAGCAATGCTTCCTTTGCCACGCGAACGTAGCGTTCTGCCAACCCATTAGCCCAGGGCAAGTAAGGTGAGATGAGTTTGTGTCTGACCCCAAGATTATCTAAGAACAATTCAAACTGCCTGGCCGTTAATTGTGGCCCATTGTGAGACACTAGGATATCAGGGCAACCATGGGTAGCAAATAGCCTGCGCAGCACCTTGATGGTGGCACTTGTGGTTATGTTGTTCATTGCTATGATTTCCACCCATTTGGAGAATGCATCAACCACTATTAAGAAGTATTGTGACCCCACTGGCCCTGCAAAATCAATATGGACCCTGGACCATGGCCCCGCAGGTTGCTCCCACTCTGCTGGAGTTGTTTTGGGGGGGGTTAGGCCGTGATTCTTGGCATGGATCACATTTGGCTACCCAGTTTTCAATATCAGCATCCAAACCTGGCCACCATAAGTGCCCTCTAGCTAGGCCTTTCATCCTGACAATCCCAGGATGGCCCACATGTAACATTTCGAGTACCTTTACCCTTAGGCTTTTAGGAATGATCACTCTATCTCCCCACAACAGACAACCCTTTACATATGACAGTTCTAGTCTTTTGGTTTTGAAGTCACACAATTCAGGTTTCACAGAGTCATTTTGCCATCCCTTAAGTACACAGTTTACCACCTGTTTTAGGATTGGATCTTGCTGCGTGTGTGCAGCCACCTCCTTTGCAGTGGTTAGTGGGTTGTCCTCGAGTTCTATCATTAAGACATCAGCAGATGGGGCAGGGTCCTCTACTAACTCTGCCATGGGGCACCTACTGAGACCATGGGGCACCTACTGAGACCATGGTTGATGGTTTTACCCCCTTTATGGATGAGCTCGTACTGGTATCCTGAGAGGAAAAGGGCCCATCTGATTAGTCTTGGGGACATAAATGGAGGAGTAGGCTTGTTAGGGGCTAGGAGACCTAGTAAGGGCTTGTGGTCGGTAACCAATTCAAAACTTCTCCCAAAAAGGTAATTATGAAACTTCTTCACCCCTGCCACTAAAGCTAGAGCCTCCTTATCTAGTTGGCTATAATTTCTTTCAGTATTGGTCATCGTTCTGGAAAAGAAAGCAATTGGGGCCTCTGTATTATTAGGCAGAACGTGAGCCAAAACTCCTCCTACGCCGTACGGGGAAGCGTCGCACGTCAGCCTGATGGGTAGCGAAGTACTATACTGGACTACCACACTTTTAGAAGTTATTAATTGTTTTATCTGTACAAAGGCTTCGTGTTCAGTTCTCCCCCAAGTCCAAGGGGTTTCTTTCTGGAGTAAGCGGTGTAGAGGCTCTGCTGCTGTTGCCTTCTGTTTTAAAAAGACGGAGTAAAAGTTAAGAAGGCCTAAAAAAGCTTGCAATTCCGTCTTGTTTTGTGGCTCTGGGGCTTCTCTAATGGCTCTCAGTTTCTCGGTCGTGGGGTGGATGCCTTCCTTATCGATTTTATAACCTAGGAATTCTACACTGTTGGTTCCCCAAATGCATTTATCAGGCTTAATTCTTAACCCTTTGTCCTGAAGTCTCTGAAGTACTTCCCTTATTCTTTTGTTTAGCTGTTCTTGGTTTTCCCCTGCAATTAAGATGTCATCAAAATAGGGAATGGCCCCTTTAATCCCTGATAACAATCGTTCCATTATGCTTTGGAATATCCTTGGGGCTATGCTTACTCCAAACTGTAATCTGGTACATTTAAAGGCCCCCCTGTGGGTCACAATTGTTTGCGCGTTTGCTGTCGGTTCATCGACAGGTAACTGTTGATAAGCTTGCGCGAGATCAATCTTTGCAAACCTTTTCCCTTCCCCCAGGGAGTGCAGGAGTTGTTGTACCACCGGAATGGGGTAAGGGTGATGTTGGAGGGCCTTATTTAGCGTGGATTTATAGTCAGCGCAAACTCTTAAGGAGCCATCTGGTTTTAGAGGCGTGACTATGGGTGTTTCCCATGGCCCCTGCTCCACAGGAACTAAAATGCCTTGGCAAGTTTGGGGAGGAGCGGAAGGGGTACCCTGCGAGGTTTGAGCCGGACAGGCGGGACCTTGGGGTCAATAGAAAACAAGATAGGGGGCCCTTTATACGATCCCAAGGTGGGGCTAAACACTTCAGGGAACTCCTGTAGAAAGTTAGGCATGCTATCACAGTTAACAGTACAAATACCAGAAATTTCAATTCCCAAAGGTTCCATCCAAGCCAACCCCAGGAGAGAGTGCTTAGCCCCTGTAACAACAATCATAGGCAGGGTATATTTAACATTCTTAAACACGATAGGTACATTCACTTTGCCCAGAACAGAGATTATTCCCCCTTGAAAATCTCTAATTACCAATGAGGTTTGCAATAGCTCAGATTTAGATAGGCTAGGCATGTACAATTTAAGCTTTTCCCATGGCATAATGGTGTATTTAGACCCCGTGTCAAGCTCCATAGAACATGGCTTGTTGTTCAGTAGTAATGAAATTACAATCTTGCCCCCATTTTTTGTTGCCGTGTTTTTCACGGAAAATTTAGTGTTACCTCTTGAGTAGTCGCGGTTAGCGGCTGAGTAGTTCTTTCGGCCCGAAAAACGGAAAGGTCGGTTTTCTCGCGGTTGAGGTGTTTGATTCTGG
Source organism: Erythrolamprus reginae (assembly GCF_031021105.1). NCBI lineage: Eukaryota > Metazoa > Chordata > Lepidosauria > Squamata > Dipsadidae > Erythrolamprus > Erythrolamprus reginae. The sequence goes on along the minus strand of NC_091952.1, from coordinate 211,211,050 downwards.
GGTCGTTGATGGCACGGAGCGGAGAAGGTTTCCTCCGGTGCAGCTGCTCTGCCGGCTTCGGCGATGTGGCCGCGTCGGTTGCAGCGGCGGCATATGGCGTCCCGGAAGGGGCATCGTTGGCGCTGATGGTTTCCTCGGCAGCCGGCGCAGGGGGCGGCAGGGTGAGGAAATCTGTGTTGTCTCGGCTGGTCTTGCAGCAGGAAACAGCTGTCCTCGTTGCGAGCTGGTGGGCTGAGGTCGTCTGGGTCATCGGCGCGGGAAAACGTGGAGTCTATCTTTCCGATGACTTCTTGTCTTTCGTGTTCCTTCAGCTCTTTTGCAGCGGCGTCGGCGACCTCTGCGGTTTGTGCTAGCTTAATTACTGTTTGTAGGGTCGGTTCGTCTTCGGTGAGGAGTTTGTTCCTGACCGAGGCGTTTCTCATGCCGAAAACTAAGGCATTGGTGAGGCGAGCTTCCGGGTTGTCAAACTTGCATTTCGCAAGTACCGTTCGAAGTCGCGTTGCAAATTGGTTGATTGATTCCGCTTTGCGCTGAGCCATTCTGGAGAACTGGTGCCGGAAAACCATAGCTGGTTTTGTTGGCTTGAAATGGCTCGCGAGCTTGGCTTGCAGGACGTCCCAAGCGACGGATCTTGCTGGCAGCGGGTCGGTGAGAGTCTGGGCGAGGGCGCGGATTTCTGGACCACAGTAGTTTAGGAAGATAGCCCGTCTCCGATCGGCGTCGGCGTCCCGTATTCCTTCTGCCTCGAGGAAGATCTCGCAGTTGGCTAAGTAGTCATCCCAGGAAGTCTTCTCGGGATCGAAGAACTCCGGAGCCCGGCTGATTTGGAGGTTGTTCATGTTGCACGCGTGGTTTCTTTCGTCCGTCGTCGCCAGTGAAGTAAACCCAGAGACAGGGTTAGGTTGAGAACGGTACCTTTATTCAGCTCAGAAAAGGTAAGTGACTTTCAGCTAGTACCGTCTGCCTTGCCTGGGAGAAACCGCTCCTTTTATATATTTGCGGTTCCCGCCAAAGCAAGAGCAGCCGCGTCTGAGCCAATCAGGAGCGACTTCCTGATTCTAGCTCAGACAGCGCTTTAACAAGGAATAAACTATTTACAGAGATACAAGGTAGCCATTACAGGATACAACAGCTACATCACACCGTGATCAAAGGGGCTTCCCCAAATCCATTTTTTCCTGAACAAAACAGGCATCTGGGGAAGAGGTTCCAAGGTGGGGTCCCACAAAGGAAGTGTCTCTGCCCTCTCTCTTTCTGATTTTCTCTTTCTCTTTTCTTCTCTTTCTCTCTCTTTCTTCCTCCTTCCCTCCCCTTCCCCTCCCCTCCAAGAAATCAGCGCCACCGGACTGCCCAGCCAGGGAGAAACATGATCCCTCAATCCACAGAGTGGGGGGGAGAAGAGAGATGGGAAGTGCATGTGGTTGTATTGACACAACTTCTAGCCATGAACCCCTTTGTCTAAGGGACGAAGCTGAGCAGGGTCTTTGGAGAGAGGAAAGGGGCAGCTCAGCAGTGACCGCATTTTCCCCCACTGAAGTTAATTCGGCATGACAGCCCAGAAAAGCAAGACGAGCCACTTGGCTTTTTTTCCCTTTGCTCCCCTTACATTCACCTGCAACATAATCCATTGTGCAAAATTTACCAGCCGAATAACAGGGAGGGGCTGTAATATCCCCGCCACCACTTAGGCGGAGTCACCAAAGCTTTTCCTAAAAACAGGGAACATCAGCTTGGGGTCAATCCTGATCCTGAGGGGTAGTTGAGTTCCTGCAAACTGTGGCTGAGACATGAATCTGGGGGAGAGTGATCCTGCCGCTGAACATTTGCCGCTTTGCTGTCCTAAGTTTTAACCCAGAATAGTGGAGTTTGTGGCAGGTTTGCCTTGCAGCTAATACCTCCTGCCGTTGGCTTGCTCCCTATTTTTAGGAAAAGCTTCAGCAAACTTCATGCAAGGGAGGTTGTCAAAGGGAAGCAGCTAAGTCTTAGGTAGGATGCCTGTCTCGCTGCCTGCCCAGCCTCTGCCCAGCTCCCACCCAGCCCCTGCTCCACTTCACCTGACCTGACATGTCACCCCCCAAAACACACATCCTACCTGACCCTTGTAGCTCTGTTGCATTCCTGGTGCATTCCTGGGCAGCCAATTCTAAAAGAAAACGTCTCGCGAATTCGAGAACTTTGATTATCTTTTCAAGAAACATATGATCACATATAAGGTCTGGCCCCAAGAATGATGTCTTTGAGTAAAAATAAATTCCTTAACTCTGGTTTAAAGAATTAACGAAGAATATCTTACTTACTGTGCAGTATCTTTCCAATCAAGTCTGACATCAGTGCATACGTTTTCTTTGGCATATCCCATTGTTTGCAATTGACATCCTCTGGCAAATTACCAATTTTTTTCCATACTGTATATACTAGATTAGTGGCATAGAAGATAGAAAAGGCAAAAAGGAATGGATAATATAACAGTATCAATATCACTAACACTGTTATGGGATATACCATAAAGCCTGCACATTCTTCCAAAATGTAAGTTGACCAGATGGAATATTCTTTTCCAGAGGCATAGGATATGTTTTCTGCAGTCATGTTTAAAGTCATGAATAAATGTACAAAAATGCTTTCTACCTGAGGAAAAAAAATACAAACATGCTTTAATATATTTTTATGTTTAATGTCATTTACAACCCCTCACTATTGTTAAGGAATGTGCAGAACCCTTGAGTTGTCAAGGTCACGCACAGAGGAAAAGATGGGATTCCAGCACATATCAGACATACATTACAGCTTACTTCTTCATGCTTTCTGGCTCCCCACTACAGCAATTTGCACTACCTCTTCAAGCTATAGTACTTCAACCCAAACAAACATTCATTGTTAGATTCTTTATATATTGCAAACCCAACTGTTAGTATGCAGTACTAACAACTATCCAACTGTTCTGTGATGAAAATATCACACTGAGAAAGAAAAGTTGTACATTTATTAAAAAATCAGAACATTCTGATTAAAAATTGAAGAGATTCACCCCTCTCGGTATTGAAAAAAAAGGAGATAAATTTCACCTGCATACACACTGAGGTATCACATTGAGATCCAGTATTAAAACTTTAAAAGAAAAGTTGTACATTTATTAAAAAATCAGAACATTCTGATTAAAAATTGAAGAGATTCACCCCTCTCGGTATTGAAAAAAAGGAGATAAATTTCACCTGCATACACAATCATTACCTCTGTCACACAGCTTGCTTGGAAGATCAATTTTACTCTGATGAAATCTGGTCTTAAACGAACAAAGGATACATTCTCCTCCCTCAGTGGGTGGAGTGAGAGCAAACTCAATTCAAACCTAGAGTTAACCACCCTTTTAGCCAATGCCATCTAACATTCATCTTTAAGTGAAGAATGAGCAGTTTAAGAAATGAGCATTAAGTCTGCTCTAACTGTTTTCATGGTGCCTCTGTTTAATCCACCTCAGATGTCTCCTGGTTTTATATTTTCCTCAGGCTGACATTCCACTTGGATCAGCAGGAGCAGATTGCTCTGAATCTGAGTCCTGGGCCATGATACCATTTGGAGCGTATAACGTAATCTAATCTGACACAGGAATGATATTTTGTAGAAATATCAATTTTTGATATTCCACAAAAGAATATCATCTGAGGGTATGATTATTTTTGTTGTGACATCTATCCTTTGGAATTTCACTCTTCCTGAAGGCTGGACCAGACGTCGCCAGCACTGCACATAAAAGAACACGAAGTCCCTGTCATTCAAAGATGGTTGCATTAGTATTCTTTTTATACATCTGCAAATTTTAATATGTTCCATTTGAATGTGCCTTCCCTTCAACTGTTTCTCTGCAGGAAGTCAGAATCAATCAGCATGAAGTTTTGCTCTTCTGCCAAAATGTAATTCAGGTTTGGGAGGTACAGTGATACTTCTACTTATCGGCGCCTCTACTGACGAACTTTTTGAGATACAAACGTGCTGTTTAAGATTTTTTTGCCTCTACTTCCGAACCATTTTCTTTTTTAAAAAAAATATTTTTTATTAATTTTCATAAAAGACAGACAAAACAAACATACATTTAACATTTTCTACTTACGAACCCGAGCCTAGGTGTCTGTGTTCTCCTACTGTTACTCCCCCACCACTAGGATTTATCCTTAGCTTGCCGCCCCCGCCGGTATACCCCGCCTCCAAATTGCCAATGCCGACTATTGCCAGCTGAAGCGCCTGGGATTTCCCCTTTGCTTACGGTGGGAGTCCGGAGGTGGAATCCTACCAGGCGGGGGAGGGGAGGATAAAGGAAGGCAGAGCGAAAGAAAAGTAACCTGTCTCCAATTCCTTTCAAGCATCATTGCCATCATGAACGCGCAGCTTCCTTACTTAGTCTCGCTTGGAAAGTGTGTGTGTGTGTGTGTGGGGGGGGGGGGGTTTAAAGCTGGCCCAAAGCTTTCTTTTCTTTCACTCTGCCTTCATTTAGTTTGGAAAGCTTGGAGAGAGAAGAATGACAGAGAACCCTAATCCTACCAGGCAGGCAGGGCCGCCGATAGGCCAGTATTACTGCTACTGGCATCAGGGGCCCGGCCAAATTGAAAAATGGTGGGGGGCGGTTTTGGCTCGCCACTGTGTGCCGGCCCCCTGGCGCCCGCTGCAGTCATTGTGCCCAGTGATCAGTGCTGAGCTCCAGCTCCTCACACAGGCGCAGTACTACCCATATTGAAGCTGGCGAGTGGGTAGTACTGCATGGTGCAATTGGCAAGAGCGCAGAGCTCTGGGCTTCTTGCTGTGGGAGGTGCGTTGGAGGACACCAGGCTCGCCGGAGAAGGAATGTTAGAGACAGCCCAGCGGGGAACAGAACAGGGGAGGATGTGGTGGCACATGTGTATTAAATAGCAAAAGGATAATGAGAATTGAACAATTATATGAGAAGGACGGAAGAGTCAGTAGAACTTGGTTGGAATGGTGGCTTGGTCAACAGAAATGGCTGCAGATTAATGCAATAAGTAATTACTTAAATAAAAGTGAGAATAAAGAAGCTTTCTTGCGAGAAGAAAATTATTTAGAAAAAATAATAAAAGAAAAGATCAATAATACAAAAGCTCAAGCTAGTAATATATATAGAATGTTATTGCAAGTGGAAGAGGAAGTAATAAAAAGTTTGACAAGATGCTGGCAAAATGATTTACAAATAGATGAAAGTGAAATGAAAGAAATAGTCTAAAATATACATAAGATTAAAAATACAAGAGTTAAAGAGATGAGAAGGAAAATCTTACACAAATGGTATTATACACCGGCACAACTTGCACACTTCCAGGGGAAAGAGAAGGGTAATTGTTGGCATGGTTGCCAAAAAAAGGGAATCTTTATGCATATGTTCTGGGAGTGTGTAGAAATTCAGATATTTTGGAAGGAAGTGCAGAACGAAATTAATAAAATGTTAAACATTAATTGGACAATTACAAAAGAAATAGCGATTTTAATTAAACAAAGAGAATTAGGAGAATTTAAAGAAATAAAAACTGCAGCATTGGAAAGTGCTCAAGCAGTAGTGGTATTGGGTTGGAAAGAGTCTAAAAAATGGACATTACAGAATTGGTACTGGTACATAGTGGATCACATACATTTTGAAATTATGGAAATAAGATTAAACAATTTTGATGAAAACAAATTGGAGAAGCTGATGGTACGATGGAATAAGGTGAAAGGTTATATGTTGAGTAGAATCTGTGATGTAAATGTGAAAAATAAACTGCAATCACTCTTTTAGTACTATCTAATGCAAGGTAGAGCCAAGGAAATATATACAAACAAACCAGAAAAATTTCGAACCCCTTGTGATGGGTGGTGGTGGTGATGGGGGGGGGGGTTGTTTGTAAGGTGATGGGCACATGCACTGTGCACTGTTCTATGTTTGTTTCTATGTAACCATTATATAAAAATTAATAAAAATATATTTTAAAAAACAACAACATGTGAACCGGGACTCGTCGCTGAGGAGAGTCTGGCGGGAGGAGCTCTGTGCAAGGCCGAGAAGAGGCGGCGGCAGTGGAGCGGGAGAAATGAGGAGAGGAGCAGAGGGGGTGGGGGTGAGGTATCCACTGGCAGCCAGCCAGAGGAGTTTTCTTCCCCTTCAGCTGGACGGCGCGGTGTGGAGGGGCTGCTCATCCGCGTGCGGCTGTGCTGTTGGCTAAAGCAGGAACTTTATGGCCCCGGGAAAGTGGGACCGGGCAGAGCAAGCACGCTTTGGCGCCAACAACCCCCTCCAGCTGGCATGAGGTGTGCCGGGCGAAGAGCGGGCGAAGTGGGAGAGGAGCAGACACCAGGTGAGCAGGAAAGCAAAACGCCGTGCGGTGGAGTTGAAGGATGAAGCGGGGGGGGGGGCACCTCAGAATGCGAATAGGGGCGAGTCGCTTGAGGAACGGGGCAGTTTGAAGGGCAACGGCGCTGACCGCGAGCTGAGATAGAAAGAGAGGTGGCGACGCACCCCTCAAAACACCAACTGTGCCATTTGCTGGCTATTTCGGGTTGAGGGGAGGAATTCGGCTCGGGAAGGGGAACTTGGTGGGACTGTTTTACAAAAAATGATGACAAATCCTTGTCCACCTTTCTGAACTTTGTGCCCCCACAATTATATCCCTCCCTTCAACGAGGGGGCTGTGCTGGGCACCGGTTCTAAGCAAACTTCAGTTCAACCATCACCGGTTTCTAAATTTGTTATGTTGGGCGGTGGGGGAGAACTGTTTACAGTTCACTGTGCTTTCCTTTATGATGTCATATTTGCACTATAGTAATAAACATACTTGACCAAAAGATTTAACAAAATGACTCATGCTATTAATCTGTCAAACAAGTGTACCTTGTTGTAGTGGCAGGGTTTAAATTTTTTTAAAGAAAGGTAAATTTAATACATAATTGGTATGTCGCAAAATAAAGTAGTTTTAAAATGGCGGGGGGGGGGCAGACACTTAGGCTGTATGGGGCCCCAAAATTCCTGATGGTGGCCCTGCAGGCAGGGAGGGGGAGAGAGATAAAAGGGATGAGTACAAGTGCACTAGAGTGCCTCCAGTCCCCTGTCCTATTGCTTTCCTATATCTCCTTTCTGGCCCTGGGCTCAAGCTGCTGCTACTCAATGCCAGGTCGGTGGTAAATAAAGCTCTCCTCATCCGGGATCTGATCCTGGATGAGGAGGCCGACCTGGCATGTGTTACTGAAACCTGGCTGGGTCCAGAGGGAGGAGTTCCTCTCTCTGAAATTTGCCCAGCTGGGTTTCAGATATGGCATCAGCCTCGACCCCAGGGAAGGGGGAGAGGAGTGGCTATTATAGCCAGGGAGAGCCTTGGCTTGCGTAGACTCATTGCTCCAGAGATTGCGGGCTGCGAGTCCCTCCTGGTGAAGTTGGACTTAGGGGTCCAGGTGGGGTTGTTTCTCACGTACCTGCCTCCCAGCTGCGTGTCACAAGCCCTGCCTGTGCTACTCGAGGAGGTAGCCAGGTTGGCGGTGGGGTTCCCCAGACTGATTGTCTTGGGGGACTTTAACCTGCCGTCGCTCGGTGAAACCTCTGGACTGGCACAGGAGTTCATGGTCACCATGACAGCCATGGACCTGACCCAAGTAGTACAGGGTCCGACTCACGAGGGTGGGGTCATGCACCCGACATGGTATTCCTCTCTGAGCAACTGAGTAATGGTCTGAGACTAAGGGGCTTAGAAGTGTTGCCTTTGTCATGGTCGGACCATTTTCTACTGCGGCTTGACTTCCTGGCTCCAATCCTTCCCCGCAGGGAAGCGGAACCGATTAAGCTGTTCTGCCCCAGACGCCTGATGGATCCAGAGGGCTTTCAGAAGGCGCTTTGGGTTATCCCAGATACACTCGTACACAGTTCGGCAGAGTCTCTGGCTGAGGCCTGGAACAAGGCTGCAGCGGAGGCTCTTGACCGAATTGCGCCATTGCGACCTCTCCACGGCACTAGACTCCGTAGAGCTCCATGGTTCAACGAAGAGCTCCGGGAGTTGAAACGCCAGAAGAGACGTCTAGAGAAGCGATGGAGGAAGAGTAAGTCCGAATCCGATCGAACACTTGTAAGAGCACATGTTAAGACTTACAAAGTGGCGCTCAAGGCGGTAAGATGCGCGTATCATTCCGCCTTGATTGCATCAGCGGAATCCTGCCCGGCTGCTCTGTTTAGGGTGACCCGCTCCCTTCTTAATCAGGGGGGAGTTGGGGAGCCCTTGCAGAGTAGTGCCGAGGATTTTAACAAGTTTTTCGCTGATAAAATCGCTCGGATCCGAGCGGACTTCGACTCTAATTGGAATACAGAGTCGACTGACAACGAGTCAGTTGAGGTGACTGGGGCACGTACTTGTCCACCTGTCTGGGAAGAGTTTGATCTGGTGACACCTGATGAAGTTGACAAGGCCATTGGAGCTGTGAGTTCCGCCACCTGTTTACTGGATCCGTGTCCCTCCTGGCTGGTTTCGGCCAGCAAGGAGGTGACACGGAACTGGGTCCAGGAGATTGTCAATGCTTCTTTGGGGAGGGAGTCCTTCCCAGATCCCTACAAGGAGGCACTTGTGCGCCCCCTCCTCAAGAAGCCTTCCCTGGACCCAGCCATTCTCAATAACTATTGACCAGTCTCCAACCTTCCCTTTATGGGGAAGGTTGTTGAGAAGGTGGTGGTGCTCCAGCTCCAGCGGTCCTTGGAAGAAGCCGATTATCTAGGTCCTCAGCAGTCAGGATTCAGGCCCGGCTACAGCACGGAAACTGCTTTGGTCGCGCTGATGCATGATCTCTGGCGGGCTCGGGACAGGGGTTTATCCTCTGTCCTGGTGCTTCTTGACCTCTCAGCGGCTTTCAATACCATCGACCATGGTATCCTTCTGCGCCGGCTGGAGGGGTTGGGAGTGGGAGGCACTGTCCTTCAGTGGTTCTCTTCCTACCTCTCTGGTCGGTCGCAGTCGGTGTTAGTGGGGGTCAGAGGTCGACCTCTAGGTTACTCCCTTGTGGGGTGCCTCAGGGGTCGGTCCTCTCCCCCCTACTATTTAATATCTACATGAAACCGCTGGGTGAGATCATCCAACGGCATGGGGTGAGGTATCATCAGTATGCAGATGATACCCAGCTTTACATCTCCACCCCTTGTCCAGTCAGCGAAGCAGTGGAAGTGATGTGCCGGTGCCTGGAGGCTGTTGGGGTCTGGATGGGTGTCAACAGACTCAAGCTCAACCCGGATAAGACGGAGTGGCTGTGGGTTTTGCCTCCCAAGGACAATTCCATCTGTCCGTCCATCACCCTGGGGGGGAGTCACTAACCCCCTCAGAGAGGGTTCGCAACTTGGGCGTCCTCCTCGATCCACAGCTCACATTAGAGAAACATCTTTCAGCTGTGGCGAGGGGGGCGTTTGCCCAGGTTCGCCTGGTGCACCAGTTGCGGCCCTATTTGGACCGGGAGTCACTGCTCACAGTCACTCATGCCCTCATCACCTCAAGGCTCGACTACTGTAATGCTCTCTACATGGGGCTACCTTTGAAAAGTGTTTGGAAACTTCAGATCGTGCAGAATGCAGCTGCGAGAGCTATCATGGGCTTTCCTAAATATGCCCATGTCACACCAACACTCCGCAGTCTGCATTGGTTGCCGATCAGTTTCCGGTCACAATTCAAAGTGTTGGTTATGACCTATAAAGCCGACCTGGCATGTGTGACTGAAACCTGGCTAGGCCTGGAGGGAGGAGTTCCTCTCTCTGAAATTTGCCCAGCTGGGTTTCAGGTATGGCACCAGCCTCAACCCCCGGGAAGGGGGGGAGGAGTGGCTATTATAACCAGGGAGAGCCTTTGCCTGCGTAGACTCATTGCTCCAGAGATAGCGGGCTGTGAGTCCCTCCTGGTGAAGTTGGACTTAGGGGTTCAAGTGAGCTTTTTGCTCACGTACCTGCCTCCCAGCTGCATGTCAACAGCCTTGCCTGTGCTGCTTGAGGAGGTAGCCGGGCTGGCAGTGGGGTTCCCCAGACTTATTGTCTTGGGGGACTTTAACCTACCATATCTCGGCGAAACCTCTGGGTTAGCGCAGGAGTTCATGGCCACCATGACAGCCATGGACCTGACTCAAGTAGTACAGGGTCCGACTCACGAGGGGGGGCACGCACCCAACATAGTATTCCTCTCTGAGCAACTGAATAATGGTCTGAGACTAAGGGGCTTAGAAGTGTTGCCTTTATCATGGTCAGACCAATTTCTATTGCGGCTTGACTTCCTGGCTCCAATCCTTCCCTGCAGGGAGGAGGAACCAACTAGGTGGTTCCGCCCCAGAAGCCTGATGGACCGAGAGGGCTTTCAGAGGGCGCTTAGGGTTATTCCAGATGCACTCATCCACAGTTCAGCAGAGATTCTTGCTGAGGACTGGAACAAGGCTGCAGTGGAGGCTCTTGACCAGATGGCGCCATTGCCACTTCTCCGCAGCACTAGACCCCGTAGAGCTCCATGTTTCAATGAGGAGCTCCGGGAGTTGAAACACCAGAAGAGATATCTAGAGAAGCGAGGAAGAGTAAGTACAAATCCGATCGAGCACTTGTAAGAGCTCATAATAAGACTTACAAAGTGGCGCTCAAGGTGGCAAGATGCGTGTATCATGCCGCCTTGATTGCATCAGCAGAATCTCACCCAGCCACTCCCTTCTTAACCAGGGGGGAGTTGGGGAGCCCTTGCAGAGTAATGCCGAGGATTTTAACACATTTTTCGCTGATAAAGTCACTCAGATCCAGGCGGACCTCGACTCCGATTGGATAACAGAGTCGACTGACAATGAGTCAGTTGAGGTGACTGGGGCCCGTACTTGTCCATCTGTCTGGGAAGACTTTGATCTGGTGACACTTGATGAAGTGGACAAGGCCATTGGAGCTGTGAGTTCCGCCACCTGTTTACTGGATCTATTTCCTTCAAGGCTGGTTTCGGCCAGCAGGGAGGTGACATGAAGCTGGGTCCAGGAGATTGTCAATGCTTCTTTGGGGAGGGGGTCCTTTCCAGATCCCTACAAGGAGGTACTTGTGCGCCCCCTCCTCAAGAAGCCTTCCTTGGCCCCAGCCATTCTCAACAACTATCGTACAGTCTCCAACCTTCCCTTTATGGAGAAGGTTGTTGAGAAGATGGTGGTGCTCCAGCTTCAGCGGTCCTTGGAAGAAGCCGATTATCTAGGTCCTCAGCAGTCAGGATTCAGGCCCGGCTACAGCATGGAAACTGCTTTGGTCACATTGATGGATGATCTCTGGCAGACCTGGGACAGCGGTTTATCCTCTGTTCTTGTGCTTCTTGACCTCTCAGCGGCTTTTGATACCATCGGCCATGGTATCCTTCTGCACCGTCTGGAAGGGTTTGGGGTAGGAGGCACTGTCCTTCAGTGGTTCTCCTCCTACCTCTCCAGTTGGTCGCAGTCAGTGTTAGTGGGGGTTCAGAGGTCGACCTCTAGGGTTCTCCCTTGTGGGGTGCCTCAGTTGTTGGTCCTCTCCCCCCTGCTATTTAATATCTACATGAAACCGCTTGGCGAGATCATCCAGGGGCATGGAGTGAGGTGTCATCAGTATTCCGATGATACCCAGTTGTACATCTCCACCCCATGTCAAGTCAATGAAGCAGTGGAAGTGATGTGCCAGTGCCTGGAGGCTGTTAGGGTCTGGATGGGTATCAACAGACTCAAGCTCAACCCGGATAAGACGGAGTGGCTGTGTGTTTTGCCTCTCAAGGATAATTCCATCTGTCTGTCCATTACCCTGGGGGGGAATTACTGACCCCCTCAGAGAGGGTCCACAACTTGGGCATCCTCCTCGATCCACAGCTTACATTAGAGGCGAAGGGGGCATTTGCACAGGTTCGCCTGGTATAACAGTTGCGGCCCTATCTGGACCAGCTGTGGCGAGGGGGGCATTTGCATAGGTTCGCCTGGTACAACAGTTGTGGCCCTATCTGGACCGGGATTCACTGCTCACAGTCACTCATGCCCTCATCACCTCGAGGTTCGACTACTGTAATGCTCTCTACATGGGGCTACCTTTGAAAAGTGTTCGGATATTGTGCAGAATGCAGCTGCGAGAGCAATCATGGGCTTCTCTAGGTATGCCCATGTTACATCAACATTCCGAAGTCTGCATTGGTTGCCGATCAGTTTCCAGTCACAATTCAAAGTGTTGGTTATGACCATTAAAGCCCTTCATGGCATCGGATCAGAATATTTCCGGGACCGCCTTCTTCCGCACAAATCCCAGCGACCAGTTAGGTCCTACAGAATTGGCCTTCCCCGGGTCCCGTCAACTAAACAATGTCATCTGGTGGGACCCAGGGGAACAGCCTTCTCTGTGGTGGCCCCCACCCTCTGGAACCAGCTCCCCCCAGAGATTAGGATTGCCCCCACCCTCTTTGCTTTTCATAAACGTCTGAAAACCCCACCATAGGATAACTTTGGATGGCTTATAGTTACATCTAAACTAAAACATAAGCAGTTAAAAACAAACAATAAAACCAAAGACACATGGAGAGAGCAGGGACGAAGGGCAATGTTCCCTCTAATTTTTTTTCTGGGTGGGCGGAAAAGTATAGTGTCTGAGCGGCAGTCCCCTTGGGACTGGGCGGCATAAAACTATAAATAAATAAATACATACATAAATACATACATAAATAAATACATAAATAAATACATACATAAATAAATACATAAATAAATACATAAATAAATACATAAATAAATACATAAATAAATAAATAAATTCCTTCCTTTTTATTAAAAGAAATTAATTAAAAAACAAAACAAAACTATTACTATTAAAACTAAAACAACCAGCAAATCCAAAAACATAACTATTAATAAAAACAGGTGAGGGCTGGAGGGTTTTTTCTCTGTTATTATTTAAGTGCTTTTACCATATGCTTTAAATCAAGAGTCACTTATCTCTGTTTCTCTCTCTTTCCTGTCATTCTCTGCCTCAATCATTTTCTCATTTCTCTTTTTTTCTCCCCTTTATTCTATCATTTCTCTCTGTCTCTCTCTCTACCTTCCACTGTTCTCTCTCTCTCTTGCTTTCTTCCTCTCTCTCACTCTCTTCCTTCCTCTCTCCTCTCTCTCACTCTTTCTTTCTTGCTCTCTCTCACTCTCTCTTCCTTCCTTCCTATCTTCTCTCTCTCTCTCCCTTCCTTTCTTTCCTTCTCTCTTCCTTCCACTTTTTTCTCTTTGTCTCTCTCTCTTCCTTCTTTCCCCTTTCCCCCTCCCTCTCCCTCTCTTTCTCCCTCCCTCCCTTTATATTTATCTCTTCCTTCCTTCCTCTCTTCCTCCCTTCCTCTCTCCCTCTCATTCACTTTTTTCTTCCTTCCTTCCCTCCCTCCTTCCTTCCTCTCCACTTCTCTTTTCCCTCCCTCTCTTTCCCTTCTTTCTCTCCACATCTCCGGCGGGCAGCCGGCTTTGCTGACCAGCACCAGGCTCAAGCCAGCTGCCCCCCCCACCCAGGAAAGAGGTGCAGGAAAGCAATGTGTTTGAAAAGTGCGCTGCTTTCCCGGAAAGTCGGCTTTGCTGGCCGGCACAGGGCTTTCCCACCGCTCTCCCCCGAAAACACAACAGAGGTCCACTGCCACCCGCTTGAGCCAGGATGACAGGCAGGGCGAAGCAGCGTGGAGCAATGGGAGGCTCAAGCTGGTGGCGGCAGACCTCCGTTGTGTTTTCGGCTGGGGGGGGCAGGAGGACCTTTCTAACTCCCTCACCAAAGCTTCGCCCAGGATGACAGGCAGGGTGAAGCTGCATGGAGCAACGGGAGGCTCAAGCAGGCAGCCTCCATGCTTTTCTTTCGGCGGAGGAGCTAAGCGGCCGGAGACTTTAAAACAAAGGGATTAATGCCAGCCTTCGCGCTTTTCTTTCAGCTTTGGACTGGACCGGAAAAGCTAAGCAGCTGGAGACATTGCCAGCCCAGCGGCGCTTTTACATTGATTCCTTTGTTTTAAGGTCTCCAGCCGCTTAGCTCCTCTGCCGAAAGAAAAGCGCGAAGGCTGGCGGATGAAGTGGAGGCAAACAGAATGGGGACAGAGGCGAGGGGAGGAAGCGGCGGCGGGGGAGGCAGAGTTCAGGGCGGGGTAGGCTCCAGGGGGCAGCTCCAAGCACGGCGGCTGGGGGGGAGGCCAACGCCTCCTCCGACGCCACACGAGTGTCTATCATGAGGGGAAGTGGAAGGTATGGGAGGAGGTGTGCGCGGCAGACGGCAAAGCCAAGGAAGCTGGGGCTTTCTCCCCCGCAGACAGCTTGGGGGGGGGGCGGATCAGCTGTCGGTCAGGGAGAAACCGTGCCGGCTCCATGCCAGCTTGGAAAACTCTGGGCTGTTTTTAGGATTTGCCTGCACTCCAGCGCGCTGCGCACCTTACAGGGAACTATGATGAAGGGGGGGGGGGGGAAGTGCAAACTAGTATTATTTCATCAACTATCATCCCAAGCCAACTGGCAAAGCCATATCTGTAAGGCACCTACTAAAAGATAGGCAGCTTGGGGCCAACCTCAATTTGGGGGGGGGCAAGATGTTCCAGAGGACAAGAGCAACAGCAGAGAAAGTCCTCCTCTTGGACCAGTCAGAATAATTGATCTGATGGGACACACGGCCTGCCTCTGCCGACATAAGTGGTACAGACCAATGCTAGTAGGGTGAGATGGTCCCTACTAAGTAATCTGGACCCATGCCATGAAGGGCTTTAAAAATGGTCACCAACACCTTGAATTTCTCCTGGAAGCAGACCAATGCAGCTCATGGGACAGTGGTGTTACAGGGGCTATTATTGGGATGCCCGAAACTATCCACGCTGCCCCACTCTGCACCAGTTGTAACTTCCAAATAACAAATAGTTGTGTCAAATTATTTCTGTATTCTTTTTATTGGAAAAGGTGGTCAAAGACCATAATAAAAATATTAATAAAATTTGATTTACTATACTGATAAATGATGATTTCTTAGGTCCTTGGGAAGAACTTGATATGAAGGTCAACATAAGCTGAAGAACTGGCAGCTGTGACATTTTTGGATAAATAATAACATTCTGTCTGTGAGACACAAACATGATATGGTTATGGAGCTTGTTTGCTCTGACAAACATGAGAGTTACTGTATGTCAGACATGTTGCAGCATATGATATTGATATAAGGATTTTATTTGTACTGTATTTGGTTTGCTCATGACACAATGAAAGGAATTGTAATAATGATGTGATAACAGAAACAGTATTGGATCTGTAAAAACAACGATTTGACTTTTTGTATAATAAAAGTTTAAATAAACTTTTTAAAAAAGGAGAGAGAGAGGAGGAGAAGGGGAAGAAGGAGATAACAGAGAAATGAAGGTAGCAAGTCTGCACTATGGATTGTTTTGGAAAAGGCTCCCAGACTCTTCATCTTTGCAAGAAGCGGAGCTGAGAGAAACAACTCAGATTCTTCGCGCTTCTGTGATGCAGAGACTGGGGCTGGAGGTGGTCACGGCCAACTTTTGGCTCTCCTGGCTGAAGTGAGCAGAAGGGGAGGGGAAGACCCACCCAAGCCGTCCTCTTGGCAAGCCAATGAAAAAGCTAGAAAGGCTTACAAATTTTATTTTATTTATTTATTTATTTTGATCAATACACAATGAGGGTTTTAGTGGATATATATATATATATATATATATATATATATATATATATATATATATATATATATATACACACACACACATAGTAAAATACATGATGAAGGTTGTAGAGGAGATACTCATAGTAAAATATATCCAAGAAATAATAGAAAAGAAGGTATAGTAATAGAACATATCAATGAAAGAATAGAATAAGAGATATAGGAATAGAAGAAAGGTAAAGGAGTTTAGTTTAGTTTAATCAGATTTGTATGCCGCCCCTCTCCGCAGACTCGGGGCGGCTCACAGCAATGACAATACAATGTAAAACAAATCTAATATTTAAGTTAATTTAAAAAAAACACCACAAATTAAAACCAATCATACATACTAGCGTACGATGCATAAATTTTATAAGCCTAGGGGGGAGGGAACATGTCAATTCCCCCATGCCTGACGACAGAGGTGGGTTTTAAGGAGCTTACGAAAGGCTAGGAGGGTGGGGGCAACTCTGATATCTGGGGGGAGTTGGTTCCAAAGGGTCGGGGCCGCCACAGAGAAGGCTCTTCCCCTGGGTCCCGCCAAACGACATTGTTTAGTTGACGGGACCCGGAGAAGGCCAACTCTGTGGGACCTAACTGGTCACTGGGATTCGTGCGGCAGAAGGCGGTCCCGGAGATATTCTGGTCCAGTGCCATGAAGGGCTTTATAGGTCATAACCAACACTTTGAATTGTGACCGGAAACTGATCGGCAACCAATGCAGACTGCGGAGTGTTGGTGTGACATGGGCATATTTAGGAAAGCCCATGATAGCTCTCGCAGCTGCATTCTGCACGATCTGAAGTTTCCAAACACTTTTCAAAGGTAGCCCCATGTAGAGAGCATTACAGTAGTCGAGCCTTGAGGTGATGAGGGCATGAGTGACTGTGAGCAGTGACTCCCGGTCCAAATAGGGCCGCAACTGGTGCACCAGGCGAACCTGGGCAAACGCCCCCCCTCGCCACAGCTGAAAGATGTTTCTCTAATGTGAGCTGTGGATCGAGGAGGACGCCCAAGTTGCGAACCCTCTCTGAGGGGGTTAGTGACTCCCCCCCAGGGTGATGGACGGACAGATGGAATTGTCCTTGGGAGGCAAAACCCACAGCCACTCCGTCTTATCCGGGTTGAGCTTGAGTCTGTTGACACCCATCCAGACCCCAACAGCCTCCAGGCACCGGCACATCACTTCCACTGCTTCGCTGACTGGACAAGGGGTGGAGATGTAAAGCTGGGTATCATCTGCATACTGATGATACCTCACCCCATGCCGTTGGATGATCTCACCCAGCGGTTTCATGTAGATATTAAATAGTAGGGGGGAGAGGACCGACCCCTGAGGCACCCCACAAGGGAGTAACCTAGAGGTCGACCTCTGACCCCCACTAACACCGACTGCGACCGACCAGAGAGGTAGGAAGAGAACCACTGAAGGACAGTGCCTCCCACTCCCAACCCCTCCAGCCGGCGCAGAAGGATACCATGGTCGATGGTATCGAAAGCCGCTGAGAGGTCAAGAAGCACCAGGACAGAGGATAAACCCCTGTCCCGAGCCCGCCAGAGATCATGCATCAGCGCGACCAAAGCAGTTTCCGTGCTGTAGCCGGGCCTGAATCCTGACTGCTGAGGACCTAGATAATCGGCTTCTTCCAAGGACCGCTGGAGCTGGAGCACCACCACCTTCTCAACAACCTTCCCCATAAAGGGAAGGTTGGAGACTGGTCAATAGTTATTGAGAATGGCTGGGTCCAGGGAAGGCTTCTTGAGGAGGGGGCGCACAAGTGCCTCCTTGTAGGGATCTGGGAAGGACCCCCCTCCCCAAAGAAGCATTGACAATCTCCTGGACCCAGTTCCGTGTCACCTCCTTGCTGGCCGAAACCAGCCAGGAGGGACACGGATCCAGTAAACAGGTGGCGGAACTCACAGCTCCAATGGCCTTGTCCACTTCATCAGGTGTCACCAGATCAAACTCTTCCCAGACAGGTGGACAAGTACGTGCCCCAGTCACCTCAACTGACTCGTTGTCAGTCGACTCTGTATTCCAATTAGAGTCGAAGTCCGCTCGGATCCGAGCGATTTTATCAGCGAAAAACTTGTTAAAATCCTCGGCACTACTCTGCAAGGGCTCCCCACCGACGAGTCCCGGTTCACATGTTGTTGTTTTTTAAAATATATTTTTATTAATTTTTATATAATGGTTACATAGAAACAAACATAGAACAGTGCACAGTGCATGTGCCCATCACCTTACAAACAAACCCCCCCCCATCACCACCACCACCCATCACAAGGGGGTTCGAAATTTTTCTGGTTTGTTTGTATATATTTCCTTGGCTCTACCTTGCATTAGATAGTACTAAAAGAGTGATTGCAGTTTATTTTTCACATTTACATCACAGATTCTACTCAACATATAACCTTTCACCTTATTCCATCGTACCATCAGCTTCTCCAATTTGTTTTCATCAAAATTGTTTAATCTTATTCCATAATTTCAAAATGTATGTGATCCACTATGTACCAGTACCAATTCTGTAATGTCCATTTTTTAGACTCTTTCCAACCCAATACCACTACTGCTTGAGCACTTTCCAATGCTGCAGTTTTTATTTCTTTAAATTCTCCTAATTCTCTTTGTTTAATTAAAATCGCTATTTCTTTTGTAATTGTCCAATTAATGTTTAACATTTTATTAATTTCGTTCTGCACTTCCTTCCAAAATATCTGAATTTCTACACACTCCCAGAACATATGCCATAAAGATTCCCTTTTTTTGGCAACCATGCCAACAATTACCCTTCTCTTTCCCCTGGAAGTGTGCAAGTTGTGCCGGTGTATAATACCATTTGTGTAAGATTTTCCTTCTTATCTCTTTAACTCTTGTATTTTTAATCTTATGTATATTTTATACTATTTCTTTCATTTCACTTTCATCTATTTGTAAATCATTTTGCCAGCATCTTGTCAAACTTTTTATTACTTCCTCTTCCACTTGCAATAACATTCTATATATATTACTAGCTTGAGCTTTTTGTATTATTGATCTTTTCTTTTATTATTTTTTCTAAATAATTTTCTTCTCGCAAGAAAGCTTCTTTATTCTCACTTTTATTTAAGTAATTACTTATTGCATTAATCTGCAGCCATTTCTGTTGACCAAGCCACCATTCCAACCAAGTTCTACTGACTCTTCCGTCCTTCTCATATAATTGTTCAATTCCTCATTTATCCCTTTTGCTATTTAATACACATGTGCCACCACATCCTCCCCCTGTTCTGTTCCCCGCTGGGCTGTCTCTAACATTCCTTCTCCGGCGAGCCTGGTGTCCTCCAACGCACCTCCCACAGCAAGAAGCGCTCTTGCCAATTGCACCATGCAGTACTACTCACTCGCCAGCTTCAATATGGGTAGTACTGCGCCTGTGTGAGGAGCTGGAGCTCAGCACTGATCACTGGGCACAATGACTGCAGCGGGCGCCAGGGGGCCGGCACACGGTGGCGAGCCAAAACCGCCCCCCACCATTTTTCAATTTGGCCGGGCCCCTGATGCCAGTAGCAGTAATACTGGCCTATCGGCGGCCCTGCCTGCCTGGTAGGATTAGGGTTCTCTGTCATTCTCCTCTCTCCAAGCTTTCCAAACTAAATGAAGGCAGAGTGAAAGAAAAGAAAGCTTTGGGCCAGCTTTAAACCCCCCCCCCCACACACACTTTCCAAGCGAGACTAAGTAAGGAAGCTGCGCGTTCATGATGGCAATGATGCTTGAAAGGAATTGGAGCCAAGTTACTTTTCTTTCGCTCTGCCTTCCTTTATCCTCCCCTCCCCCGCCTGGTAGGATTCCACCTCCGGACTCCCACCGTAAGCAAAGGGGAAATCCCAGGCGCTTCAGCTGGCAATAGTCGGCATTGGCAATTTGGAGGCGGGGTATACCGGCGGGGGCGGCAAGCTAAGGATAAATCCTAGTGGTGGGGGAGTAACAGTAGGAGAACACAGACACCTAGGCTCGGGTTCGTAAGTAGAAAATGTTAAATGTATGTTTGTTTTGTCTGTCTTTTATGAAAATTAATAAAAAATATTTTTTTTAAAAAAGAAAATGGTTCGGAAGTAGAGGCAAAAAAATCTTAAACAGCACGTTTGTATCTCAAAAAGTTCGTCAGTAGAGGCGCCGATAAGTAGAAGTATCACTGTACCTCCCAAACCTGAATTACATTTTGGCAGAAGAGCAAAACTTCATGCTGATTGATTCTGACTTCCTGCAGAGAAACAGTTGAAGGGAAGGCACATTCAAATGGAACATATTAAAATTTGCAGATGTATAAAAAGAATACTAATGCAACCATCTTTGAATGACAGGGACTTCGTGTTCTTTTATGTGCAGTGCTGGCGACGTCTGGTCCAGCCTTCAGGAAGAGTGAAATTCCAAAGGATAGATGTCACAACAAAAATAATCATACCATCAGATGATATTCTTTTGTGGAATATCAAAAATTGATATTTCTACAAAATATCATTCCTGTGTCAGATTAGATTACGTTATACGCTCCAAATGGTATCATGGCCCAGGACTCAGATTCAGAGCAATCTGCTCCTGCTGATCCAAGTGGAATGTCAGCCTGAGGAAAATATAAAACCAGGAGACATCTGAGGTGGATTAAACAGAGGCACCATGAAAACAGTTAGAGCAGACTTAATGCTCATTTCTTAAACTGCTCATTCTTCACTTAAAGATGAATGTTAGATGGCATTGGCTAAAAGGGTGGTTAACTCTAGGTTTGAATTGAGTTTGCTCTCACTCCACCCACTGAGGGAGGAGAATGTATCCTTTGTTCGTTTAAGACCAGATTTCATCAGAGTAAAATTGATCTTCCAAGCAAGCTGTGTGACAGAGGTAATGATTGTGTATGCAGGTGAAATTTATCTCCTTTTTTTCAATACCGAGAGGGGTGAATCTCTTCAATTTTTAATCAGAATGTTCTGATTTTTTAATAAATGTACAACTTTTCTTTTAAAGTTTTAATACTGGATCTCAATGTGATACCTCAGTGTGTATGCAGGTGAAATTTATCTCCTTTTTTTTCAATACCGAGAGGGGTGAATCTCTTCAATTTTTAATCAGAATGTTCTGATTTTTTAATAAATGTACAACTTTTCTTTCTCAGTGTGATATTTTCATCACAGAACAGTTGGATAGTTGTTAGTACTGCATACTAACAGTTGGGTTTGCAATATATAAAGAATCTAACAATGAATGTTTGTTTGGGTTGAAGTACTATAGCTTGAAGAGGTAGTGCAAATTGCTGTAGTGGGGAGCCAGAAAGCATGAAGAAGTAAGCTGTAATGTATGTCTGATATGTGCTGGAATCCCATCTTTTCCTCTGTGCGTGACCTTGACAACTCAAGGGTTCTGCACATTCCTTAACAATAGTGAGGGGTTGTAAATGACATTAAACATAAAAATATATTAAAGCATGTTTGTATTTTTTTTCCTCAGGTAGAAAGCATTTTTGTACATTTATTCATGACTTTAAACATGACTGCAGAAAACATATCCTATGCCTCTGGAAAAGAATATTCCATCTGGTCAACTTACATTTTGGAAGAATGTGCAGGCTTTATGGTATATCCCATAACAGTGTTAGTGATATTGATACTGTTATATTATCCATTCCTTTTTGCCTTTTCTATCTTCTATGCCACTAATCTAGTATATACAGTATGGAAAAAAATTGGTAATTTGCCAGAGGATGTCAATTGCAAACAATGGGATATGCCAAAGAAAACGTATGCACTGATGTCAGACTTGATTGGAAAGATACTGCACAGTAAGTAAGATATTCTTCGTTAATTCTTTAAACCAGAGTTAAGGAATTTATTTTTACTCAAAGACATCATTCTTGGGGCCAGACCTTATATGTGATCATATGTTTCTTGAAAAGATAATCAAAGTTCTCGAATTCGCGAGACGTTTTCTTTTAGAATTGGCTGCCCAGGAATGCACCAGGAATGCAACAGAGCTACAAGGGTCAGGTAGGATGTGTGTTTTGGGGGGGTGACATGTCAGGTCAGGTGAAGTGGAGCAGGGGCTGGGTGGGAGCTGGGCAGAGGCTGGGCAGGCAGCGAGACAGGCATCCTACCTAAGACTTAGCTGCTTCCCTTTGACAACCTCCCTTGCATGAAGTTTGCTGAAGCTTTTCCTAAAAATAGGGAGCAAGCCAACGGCAGGAGGTATTAGCTGCAAGGCAAACCTGCCACAAACTCCACTATTCTGGGTTAAAACTTAGGACAGCAAAGCGGCAAATGTTCAGCGGCAGGATCACTCTCCCCCAGATTCATGTCTCAGCCACAGTTTGCAGGAACTCAACTACCCCTCAGGATCAGGATTGACCCCAAGCTGATGTTCCCTGTTTTTAGGAAAAGCTTTGGTGACTCCGCCTAAGTGGTGGCGGGGATATTACAGCCCCTCCCTGTTATTCGGCTGGTAAATTTTGCACAATGGATTATGTTGCAGGTGAATGTAAGGGGAGCAAAGGGAAAAAAAGCCAAGTGGCTCGTCTTGCTTTTCTGGGCTGTCATGCCGAATTAACTTCAGTGGGGGAGCATGCGGTCACTGCTGAGCTGCCCCTTTCCTCTCTCCAAAGACCCTGCTCAGCTTCGTCCCTTAGACAAAGGGGTTCATGGCTAGAAGCTGTGTCAATACAACCACATGCACTTCCCATCTCTCTTCTCCCCCCCACTCTGTGGATTGAGGGATCATGTTTCTCCCTGGCTGGGCAGTCCGGTGGCGCTGATTTCTTGGAGGGGAGGGGAAGGGGAGGGAAGGAGGAAGAAAGAGAGAGAAAGAGAAGAAAAGAGAAAGAGAAAATCAGAAAGAGAGAGGGCAGAGACACTTCCTTTGTGGGACCCCACCTTGGAACCTCTTCCCCAGATGCCTGTTTTGTTCAGGAAAAAATGGATTTGGGGAAGCCCCTTTGATCACGGTGTGATGTAGCTGTTGTATCCTGTAATGGCTACCTTGGTTATAATAGCCACTCCTCTCCCCCTTCCCTGGGGTCGAGGCTGATGCCATATCTGAAACCCAGCTGGGCAAATTTCAGAGAGAGGAACTCCTCCCTCTGGACCCAGCCAGGTTTCAGTAACACATGCCAGGTCGGCCTCCTCATCCAGGATCAGATCCCGGATGAGGAGAGCTTT
This sequence comes from Erythrolamprus reginae, assembly GCF_031021105.1. Lineage (NCBI taxonomy): Eukaryota > Metazoa > Chordata > Lepidosauria > Squamata > Dipsadidae > Erythrolamprus > Erythrolamprus reginae. The sequence goes on along the minus strand of NC_091952.1, from coordinate 211,188,204 downwards.
ATTTACCACCGACCTGGCATTGAGTAGCAGCAGTCTGAGCCCAGGGCCAGAATTATACTCGTCACCAGTACCCTGGGTTGAGCTCACGGAGCCGGAACAAGGGATCACTTTTAAGCAGCGATCCCTCCTTCCCCTGCAATGGCTAGCTCCGTGGCTCCCACCATATCTGCCTCTCCCCAGCAACACTGGGATATCCTGACCCTCTGCCACCTCAGAGATAGGTGTCCCCTCCCCTCCTGCCTCTCCACTGCCAGGTGGGCCAATTATGTCAATCACACCATTTCCATTCACCTCATCCATGCCACACTCCTAACCACCCCACCCATCCCAGTTATACCAATCATTCATTCCATATATATTCCTAGACCCGCCCCAATTCTCCATCACTTAAAGAACCCCCAATAATTTAATTAAGATATAGATTAATTATTAAAACAAGGAATAGAAAATCTAAAAATCTAAAAATATAAACAAGTTCTGAGTTATTAGAATGTTCAGAGTCCCGAAGGGGAATGTCTCAGTCCTGGGTAAAAAGTCTCTTCTTGATGTTAATTACCTTTTTTCTGGCTCTTTGGTGCCGGCCAATGCCACCGGCCGACACTCCCAGGTTTCCCCTCTGCCACCGGCTTCTTGACTCCCACAGGACCCCGGATCTTACTGGTTGCTCCCCGATAGCTTCCAAAGGCGTTGCTGATTTCCGAGCGACATCTCTGGTTGCCTTTCTGCCAAACGGCACTGCATGACCTCCAGACGTTCATAGTCCAGCGGAGCAGCGTCTCCTAACGTCCTCCTATTGCCCCATCGGAACCGCAACCAGCCAGCAGCCCCCTCCAGTATGCTCTCAGCTGGGCTCCTCGGGTGCCGCCCAGGTCGCAGCGGCTCTCACCCACCCCCCACGCTGGGCGTCTTAGATGGTTCTTAGATTTGCCTAAATATTCATAAAATAGGCCAAGACTGCAAAGTTAGCTACAGAGATATCAGTCCCAATGAAATTAGTAATTCTATGACAATTGCAGAGACATCAAACTTGTAAAATCAGTCATGATTTTAAGTCCTGAAATTAGAATCCTAGTCCAAGGCTGAACCTTAATATTTGGCACAAGATATTTTTGATATGGACCCTCAAATCATCCTGACTCCTTTTATGAGTACAGTGATCTCTCGGTTAGCGCGGGGGTTACGTTCCAAGACCTCCCGCGCTAACCGATTTCCGCGTTATACTGGATGCGGAAGTAAAACCACCATCTGCGCATGTGCGCCATTTTTTTCATGGCCGCACATGCGCAGATGGTGGAGTTTGCGTGTGGGTGGCGGGGAAGACCAAGGGGAGGTTCCTTCAGCCGCCCAACAGCTGATCTGCTCCGCAGCGCGGAAGCAGCGAGGAGCCGAAGATGGGGTAAAGGCAAAGGGGAAACCCCATCTTCGGCTCCTCGCTGCTGCCGCGCTGCGGAGCGGATCAGGTGTTGGGCGGCTAAAGGAACCTTCCCTTGGTCTTCCCGCCAGATCACTTGCCGCTTGCCGCTTGCCAGTCCACGCCCCCCTGGATGAGCGGCCCCGCATGGCCCCAGCGCCGGACTCCGTTGCCGAACGCCGAAACCGGAAGGGGCGAGGTGGGGGAGAACGGGAGGCTCAGCATTCCGTCAGTCGCAGCGCTGGCTGTCAACTTTTCTTTTTAGCACTGGGGAGGCAAGTCAGCTCCTGCCCAGTTTTAAAAAGAAAAGTTGACAGCCAGCGCTGCGGCTGACGGAATGCTGAGCCTCCCGTTCTCCCCCACCTCGCCCCTTCCGGTTTCGGCGGTTTCGCAGCGCTGGCTGTCAACTTTTCTTTTTAGCACTGGGGAGGCAAGTCAGCTCCTGCCCAGTTTTAAAAAGAAAAGTTGACAGCCAGCGATTGTTCCGCTGCCGCCAGCATGGCCTGGCTGGCAGCGCCCAGGATCACTCGGCTGCGGGTGGCAGGAAAGCGAATGTCACGGGGCTGGGCTCGGCTCCATCCTCGGCTCCCCTCCTACCAGCCCCGCCGCGGAACGCTCCATTGTGTTCCCTGCCGGCCCGATTGAGCGGCCGGCGGTCTCCATTCAGGGAACAGAATGGAGCCTTCCGCGGCGGAGCTGGTAGGAGGGGAGCCGAGGATGGAACCGAGCCCAGCCCCGTGGCATTCGCCTTCCTCCCGCCTGCAGCCGAGTGATCGTGGGCTCCTTCGCAACCTCAGAGAGCTTCCTGGTTTTCGTGAGCTTTCATGCCCAGGAAGCTCTCCGAGGTTGCGAAGGAGCCCAGGATCACTCGGCTGCGGGTGGCAGGAAAGCGAATGTCACGGGGCTGGGCTCGGCTCCCCCAGCCCCGCCGCGGAAGGCTCCATTCTGTTCCCTGAATGGAGACCGCCGGCCGCTCAATCGGGCCGGCAGGGAACAGAATGGAGCGTTCTGCGGCGGGGCTGGGGGAGCCGAGGCCAGCCCCGTGACATTCGCTTTCCTGCCACCCGCAGCCGAGTGATCCTGGGCTCCTTCGCAACCTCGGAGAGCTTCCTGGGCATGAAAGCTCACGAAAACCAGGAAGCTCTCTGAGGTTGCGAAGGAGCCCACGATCACTCGGCTGCAGGCGGGAGGAAGGTGAATGCCACGGGGCTGGGCTCGGTTCCATCCTCGGCTCCCCTCCTACCAGCCCCGCCGCGGAACGCTCCATTCTGTTCCCTGCCGGCCCGATTGAGCGGCCGGCGGTCTCCATTCAGGGAACAGAATAAAAAAAAAATTATTTTTTAATATTTTATTTTTTTAAATAATATTTTTTGAAAAACCGCGTTGCAGCGTTTCGCGCTAATCGAGAACGCGCAAGTCGAGGGACCACTGTAAGATGATTTTACAATCTCTGCTTTCTAGCCCAGCATCTTCACCACTGCACCCAACTGGTTCTAATATGCTATTATGGTTCTCTTAATATGTTATGCGTTTCATTGTAACAATATGACTGTTTTACAAAATCAAAAGCATTAGAAGTTGAAAATGATCTAAACATTCATGTTTAAGACATGAAATGCAATAGCCAGGTTTACATATTACACAAACTGTAATAGACCTAGTAGGACAATTGTGGTAAGAAAATTCAATCAACTGCATTTCATTCCATGAACCAAGATGACAGAATTTATGACTATTCAATACAGTCTTCAATTAATAAGATGTCTGTCCCCCCTTTAATTATAACATCAGTTGTTTTCCTTTTTTTAGTGATCTCATTTCTGGTGTATTCAAATGAAATTCCCTTTTGTCTCTGCAACAAGAGTGAATGGTGTCCCAATTTTGGTTAGCAAGAGGTGTATCTTTGCAAGAATTAATACAGGGTGCGTTCCAAAAGTAATGCAATTGAATTTCCCACGCCACTCCTATTGGTCAGAGTGGGACCCAAGAACTTGGAGTAGGTGGGGGGAACGCTAAGCTTTGCCGCAAAACGGTTTAAGTGCTCTCCAAGCTGAGGAAGCGGCAGGACATCAGTTATTGTAAACCTCTGCGCGCTGACCGTGTTTTGAAAAAAAATGGAATCAATGATCAAGCAACGTTACGCGTTAAGTTATGCTAAACTGAAAAATATTTATTGAGGAGACTAACAAAATGATTCGTGAGGCTAACAGGGACTCTGTTCTGTCCTACTCACAAGTTTCGAGGTGGTTAAAGGCCTTTAAAGAGGGTTGGGAAGAGGTCCATGAGAAACAACGCTCTCGGCAGCTGTCAACCAGCAAAACCGAAAACAATGTGGCTTGTGTTCAACAATTGTTGGACTCTGACCATCGATTGAGTATCAATATGGTTGCAAATGAACTGAACTTGTTGTCTACTGTTGTGTTTCACATTGTTACTGAAGATTTAGCAATGAGGAAAGTGTGCACCAAGCTCGTGCCCAAGGTGTTGTCAGATGACCAGAAGACCAACCAAATGGAAATTTTAAGTGAACTTTTGCAACATATAGAAATTGAACCTGATTATTTGGACAATGTCAGCCCTTGTGATGAAACGTGGGTTTTTGAATACGACCCAGAAACAAAACACCAAAGCGCTGAGTGGCACACCAACCAGTCCAAGCCCAAAAAGGCAAGAATGAGCAAATCAAAAGTGAAAACAATGCTCATTGTCTTTTTCGACAGTAAAGGAGTGGTCAATAAGGAGTTTGTTCCTCAAGGACAGACAGTTAATGCTGTCTACTACATGGATGTGCTGGAAAGACTCTGAAAAAGGGTCATCAGGACGAGAAAAGACATCTCCACTACCTGGCAACTCCATCACGATAACGCGCGTTGCCACAACGTGCTACGAGTCCGCGGGTTCCTAGCCAAACACTAGGTGCCAACGCTGCCCCCTTATAGTTCTGACATTGCCCCAGCAGACTTATTTTTGTTACCTCGGATTAAGGCGGCCCTGAAAGGAACCCGTTTTTCATCCATACAAGAGATCTAATCAGCTGTGACAAAGACATTGCGAGAGGTCCCCGAAGTTGCTTTCCAGGGTGCATACCAGTCATTGCAGAATCACTGGAAAAAATATGTAGAGGCCTAAGGACAGTACTTTGAAAAATTTTAACTGTGCAAATCTGTTCAATAAATTACTTTTTTAAAAAATAATTGCATCACTTTTGGAACACACCCTGTAGTTTAGATTGTTAGGAAATGGTATGTAAATTTTGTTTATCTTTACAGTATGTGCCTGTTTATGGCCAACCTGTCTGAGTGAGAAGCTTCTAGGTATTCTGTGGCATTTCTGGACATGTCTAGGATGTTCATAGTTGAAACTATGGTTAAGTGTGTATCCATGTGTTGTATCTGTTCTCCATGTTGTCAGGGCAAGCCACTAGTACATAAAACGAGAACAAACACCACTACCATTTAGCACTGATGAACTTACCTAGTTTGGTAATGAAACATCTGCAAGAACATCTGCAAACTCAGAGATCACCAAGGATCCCAAACATACCCTATCTATGGTAAGTCACACTTGCTTACAAGAATAAAAATCCAGAGCTCATAATGTATACATGAGTACAAGGGTTTAAGAGAAACTTAAAAACATAGAAGATTGACGGCAGAAAAAGACCTCATGGTCCATCTAGTCTGCCCTTATACTATTTCCTGTATTTAATCTTAGGATGGATATATGTTTATCCTAGGCGTGTTTAAATTCAGTTACTGTGGATTTACCAACCATGTCTGCTGGATGTTTGTTCCAAGCGTCTACTACTCTTTCCGTAAAATAATATTTTCTCATGTTGCTTTTGATCTTTCCCCCAACTAACTTCAGATTTGTCCCCTTGTTCTTGTGTTCACTTTCCTATTAAAAACACTTCCCTCCTAAACCTTTTTTAACCCTTTAACATATTTAAATGTTTCAATCATGTCCCCTCTTTTCCTTCTGTCCCCCAGACTATACAGATTGAGTTCATTAAGTCTTTCCTGATTCATTTTATGCTTAAGACTTTCCACCATTTTTGTAGCCCGTCTTTGGACCCATTCAATTTTGTCAATATCTTTTTGTAAGTGAGGTCTCCAGAACTGAACACAGTATTCCAAATGTGGTCTCACCAGCACTATATATAGCGGGATCACAATCTCCCTCTTCCTGCTTGTTATACCTCTAGCTATGCAGCCAAGCATCTTAAATGCTTTTCCTACTGCCCAACCACACTGTTCACCCGTTTTTAGACTGTCAGAAATCACTACCCCTAAATCCTTCTCTTCTGAAGTTTTTGCTAACACAGAATTGCCAATACAATACTCAGATTTAGGATTCCTTTTCCCCAAGTGCATTATTTTACATTTGGAAACATTAAACTGCAGTTTCCATTGCTTTGACCATTTATCTAGTAAAACTAAATCATTTACTATATTACAGACGCCTCCAGGAATATCAACCCTATTGCACACATTAGAGTCATCGGCAAATATGCAAACCTTCCCTACCAAACCTTCCCCTATGTCACTTACAAACATATTAAAAAGAATAGGACCCAGAAGAGACCCTTGTGGCACACCGCTTGTATCCTGTCTCTGCTCAGAATACTTGCCATTAACAACTCTCTGATGTCTACGCTTCAGCCAGCTGCAAATCCACTGAACTATCCAGGGATTAAGTCCAATCTTCACTAATTTATCTATCAGCTCTTTATGTGGAACCGTATCAAAGACTTTGCTGAAGTCCAGATAGGCAATATCCATGGCACCACCTTCATCCAACACCTTTGTGTCATAGTCAAAGAAATCAATGAGATTAGTCTGACATGATTTGCCTTCAGTAAAGCCATGCTGATTTGGGTCCAATAAGTTATTGTTTTTTAGATTTATCCTCTTTTTGAGTAGAGTTTCCATCATTTTAACTACAACTGATGTCAAGCTAACTGGCCTGTAGTTACCAGCTTCTTCTCTACTGCCCTTCTTGTGGATAGGCACAACACTGGCCATTCTCCAATCCTCAGGAACATCTCCTGTTAACAGGGATTATTTAAACAAATCAGTCAGGGGGTAGCAATGACAAATCTGAGTTTTTTAAGAACTCTGGGGGGGATGCCATCTGGACCCATTGCATTATTTATCTTTAATCGTTCAAGTTCTTCTAAGACATCGGCTTCTAAGATCATTGGAACTGAATCCGTACAGCTGGAAGCAATGCTATATCCATCTATAATATTACAGTGATCCCCCGAGTTTCGCGATCCCGATCATTGCGAAAGGCTATATCGCGATTTTTCCACCCGATGACGTCACTCCCTTCCTTTCTCATCTTTCTTTCTCTCTCTCTTTCTCTATCTTGCTTCTTCCTCTCTCACACTCTCTTCCTCTCTCTCTCATCTCTTTCTTTCCTTCTCTCTCTTTCTCTATCTCTCCTCCTCTTGCTCTCGAGCGGCAAGCGAGCTGCCGGGCGGGCGAACGGGCAAGCGGCAAGCGGCCGGTCGGGCGAGCGGGTGACGGGCAAGCGGCAAGCGAGCAGGCGGGCGGGCGAACGGGCAAGCGGCAAGCAGCCGGCCGGGCGAGCGGGTGACGAGCAAGCGGCAAGCGAGCAGGCGGGCGGGCGAACGGGCAACCGGCCGGCCGGGTGACGGGCAAGCGGCCGGCCGGGTGACGGGCAAGCGGCAAGCGGCAAGCGATCTTGGGGTTTCCCCTTTGCCTGGGCGGTGGGGAAGACCGGGGAAGGTTCCTTCGGCCGGCCAACAGCTGATCTGCTCCGCAGCGCGGCAGCAGATCAGCTGTTGGCCGGCCGAAGGAACCTTCCCCGGTCTTCCCCGCCGCCCACACGCAAACTCCACCATCTGCGCATGTGCGGCCATGGAAAAAGGGGCGCGCATGCACAGATGGTGTTTTTACTTCCGCAGCACTACATCCTGAAATATCGATTATTGCGAGGGGTCTTGGAACGGAACCCTCGCGATAATCGGGGGATCACTGTATATTGTAAGGTGTCTTTTGAGAAAACTGAACAGAAGTAGCTATTGAAATGGTCAGCGACCTTCTTATTCCCATCAATGTATGTATTATTGCCGGTACTAAGCTTCGTGATGCTGCAGTTTTTCTTCTTCCTATCACTAATATCCCCCTTCTTTACAGATTTGGCAATTTCTTCCTCTTTTGAGGCTTTAGCAGCATGTCTTATCTGTTTTGCCTCCTTCTCTCTCATTTTTACACCTCTCTATCAGCTATACTTCCAGGCTCTTTATACCTCCTATAGGCAGCCTTTTTTTCATTGACTATCGCCCTTACATCATTGCTAAATCATAGCGGTTTCTTCTTCCTTTTACCTTTAGTTATTTGCCTTACATATAGTCCAGTTGCTTTTAAAATGGCCTTTTTTAATACAGTCCACTGGGTGCTCACTCCTGCCATTTTATCCCTCCCCTTTAATTCATTATTTAAATATTCCCCCATTGCATTAAAATTTGTTTTTCTAAAATCTAATACTTTGGTTGCAGTATAGGATTGCTCACAATCAGTTTTTACATCAAACCACAAACATAGATGGTCACTGCAACCTAAGTTTTCTCCCACCTTAACCTCTGAAACCCAATTCTCATTCGTAAAAACTAAATCTAGAATATTCTCCCCTCTAGTCAGTGTCTTAACCAGCTGTGCCAGAGCTTCTGCTTTAAAGGCCTCTACTATATTCTTACTTTTGCATGTAAGGACACTGGGGATATTCCAGTCAACATCAGGCATGTTGAAATCACCCATAAGCACAATATCTCCCTTTACTGCCATTTGGGTAATTTCATCCACCATCTTGTTGTCATATTCCTCAGATTGCCCTGGAGACTTTCTGGAATGAAAAGGAATACAGCTTAAACTTAAAGTCCAATACCTTACAAAGTCTATTACATTGTACTTTCTGACATTTGCAAATATTGTACAACTTCATCCTTCATCCATCAGTTTAAGAACTTGAGAGAATTCAGGGCAAAGGATCTTCTACAGCTGCAACCAGTTTTTCTTGCTACGCTTATTGGTTTGCTTCTTTGCCTCTGGAAGTTGGCTCTTAGCCATTAAGCTGAGCTTGATTGCTGTTGAATACATACCATATATACTCGAGTATAAATCGACCAGAGTATAAGCAGAGGCACCTACTTTTGCCACAAAAACTGGGAAAACTTATTGACTCGAATATAAGCCCAGGGTGGAAAATACAGTGGCTACTGGTAACTTATAAAAATGGCATATTCTTCTATTGCAGCTTCTTAAAATTGTTTTTGTAGAATTAAAAAAAAACATATGAAGAACGGTTGCAAGAACTGGGTATATTTAATTTAATGAAAAAAAGGACCAGGGGAGACATGATAGCATTCTTCCAATATCTCAGGGTTTGCCACAAAGAGAGTCAACCTATTCTCCAAAGCACCTGAGGGCAGAACAAGAAGCAATGGGTAGAAACTAAACAAGGAGAGAAGCAACTTAGAACCAAGGAGAAAATTCCTGACAGTTGGAACAATGAATCTGTGGAACAGCCTGCCACCAGAAGTTGTGAATGCTCCAACACTGGAAGTTTTTAAGAAGATGTTGGATACCCATTTGTCTGAAGTAGTGTAGGATTTTCTGCCTAGGCAAGGGGTTGGACTAGAAGACCTCCAAGGTCCCTTCCAACCCTGTTGTTATTATTATGTAACTTTTTTCCTTCCAAAATGTTTTTTATTTCTTGCATCTTTCTTCCTCCGCTTCCAAAATCTTTCTTTTTTAAATTCCAAAAACCTCTTAAAATATCTTTAGGAATGTTATCTTAATCTTAAAACCTGTTATCTTATTCTTCATTACAATATCATTATAATTTTCTTAATAATTGGGATTTCATATATTCTTTCAAACAATGGCTTAAATCAAACTTCCATATAATAAATATTCATATTTTCCATTTAAAACATCTTTCATAAGTTAAAATCATTACTATCTCAATAGATCAGTAAATAACAATTGGGGGTTACTCAATCATTAATTGTAAAATCTTTCTTCTACATGATACCCTGTTTCCCCGATAGTAAGACACCCCCGATTGTAAGATGTATTGGGGGTTTCAGGGGGGTCGGCTAATATAAGCCGTACCCCGAAAGTAAGACATATGTCTTACTTTCGGGGAAACACGGGGGTATTGCTGCCTCCCTCTCATCTAGCTGCGTGCCGCCTCCTGCCCACGTCCCCCTCTCCATACGTCGCCGCGTCTGCAGGAACGGGTGGTGGGGCGCCACGAAGGGCGGTGCTTGAAAGCCACCACGGCACCATTGTTGTCCTCACGGCGCAAAGCCACACAGTCCCGGATCGCTTGCTTCCCCGGCCAGCAAGCCGGCTGCCTTGGAAAGCGGCGCGCTTTTAAAACACGCGTTTTTCAAATGCGCTGCTTTCCTAGGCAGCCGGCTTGCTGGCCAGGGAAGCAAGCGATCCGGGACTGTGTGGCTTTGCGCCGTGAGGACAACAACGGCGTCGTCGTGGTGGCTTTCAAGCGCCGCCCTTCGTGGCACCCCGCCACCCGTTCCTGCAGAAAGCATGGGAAAGCGGCCAGCAAGCCGGCTGCCTGGGAAAGCGGCGCGCTTTTAAAACGCGCGTTTTTCAAATGCGCTGCTTTCCTAGGCAGCAGACTTTGCTGGCCGGAGAAGGGAGCGATTCAGGACTGCCTGGCTTTGCGCTGTGAGGACAACAACGGCACCGCTTAGAAGCAACAGTGGCTGGTGCCCTCCCACCGGGGCCCCAAAAGCTCACGCCGTCACCGCTAGGGAAGCTCCAATATAAGACATACCCCGAAAGTAAGACATAGTGGGGCTTTTGGGGATAAAAAGAAAGTAAGACACTGTCTTACTTTCGGGGAAACACTGTATTTATCTTGCATAAGGAGAAACCATACTCTTAAAAAAAGGTAAATCTATTCATATTCATTATGTAGAACAAATGATTAATGACAAAATTCATACTATTATATTATCCTAACCTTTGTATTGTTTTAAACAAGTCAGCATTAACAATCCTCTTAGGTATGATAAGTATAGTTGGAAGAAAAAGTTTAATTACACAGAGTTATCCCCACTTGAAGCAACATTTTCTTACAAAATAACCTATCCTGTTAATCAAATTTAAATGGGTAACTTACATTTTACTTGTACATTTTATTTACTTGTGAAATATTGTTGCTGGCTTGATCAGAAGAGAAAGCCATGGTTCCTTCATTCTGAAAGTCTCTTCAACCCTCCCGCCCCTTCCCCCAGTGCTTCCTGTAGAGGAGGAGCTGTGATTGTTAGAGCCTGCTGCCAATCAGATAGCTCTCTCACTGCCTCCTTTCTGTGTAGAGGAGGAGCTGTGATTGGTGCAGCCTGCTGCTAATCAGGCAGCTGAGGGGTATTGGCAGTTGGACTGTAGCAAGAGCAGAAAGGGGAAAAAACCTAGTGTTGCCAGCCATGAGGTTTTGTTCCTCCCTGCCTTTCACATCGGAACTGTGGAGCTTTGGAAAATGCTGCATGGCAGTTTTCAGGTCAGTGAAAGTCAGTGACTCTAGTATAAGTCAAGGTTGGATTTTTGAGCACATCGAGTATATACGGTAATTATCATAAGTGCAATTACCACTTACTAAGGCCAGAAAAAAAGATAAAATTTCCAAATCCACTAAATGGGTTAAAAATAATTGTTTCTATTCCATTGAATTTGATAATCTAGGAACTTTTTTCTAAATGCCTCTTCAAAATGAAGCAACAAAACCACTTTCATAACCTTCTCTCTGTAGGTCACTTAGAAATGATTCTATTAGATTTAGTACCCATAATATTGTCTAAGATCCCAGTTTTATTAGAATAAATTCAATCTAAAATATGTAAAACAACATAGGAGCAGATTCTTCAAATCCACCTCACACTTCTTTTTCCTATCCTACACAAATTATTGATACAAAACTCATTTCCCTTTTGAAGGATATGATAAATCACTAAACATTTTATAGAGTTAAAAGTGTGTTTCAGCAGTTGTAGTTATTTTGCATATTAGAGTCACGTATGTGTTGATCACTACGAGAATGAGCTTTCTAAAGAGAATTAAATAACAGAAGCAAACAAAATTCTTCAGCTAATGGCAAACCCCCCCCCCCCCATTTCACAGAAAAGTCTAAATTTCTTTAGCTGGGATGTACACCTTGGTGATATCAATAACCTCCTGACATAAGTGATTGAAAAAGCAATATGTAAACCTGAGTTATGATAAAAGTTTCTAGGTATTACTACATTTGAAATCTTTCCGTCTTCCACCTTAAGTTTCTTTTCATTCCACATGCATATCCAGTGTGATTTGTCTTTGTTCTTTTTAGTCAGAAAGGAAAAAGACATGAAAAGGAGACTACCAATGAGGCATAGACTATGGTAATACAGTAATACCTTGTATTACGAACTTAATTGGTTCTGGGACGAGGTTCGTAAGTTGAAAAGTTTGTAAGATGAAACAGTGTTTTCCATAGGAATCAATGGAAAAGCGAATAATGCGTGCAAGCCCAAAACTCATCCCTTTTGCATATTACTGCCAGCATTCCAATCATTGTTTGGGGCTGGGGGGGCGGGGGTAGTGGACCTGACATTCCCAGCGCTGTTGCTGCTTCTGAAAGGAAAATTGCCGCCACTGCCACCACAGCCACCACCGCTGCCACTATCCTCTTGTCCTGGCAAGAGGAATGGAATCCGCCGGGACGTGGCAGCCCCGCCCTTTGGGAGGGTGGGGCTGGAGCAGCGGGGCATCTGTGAAGGGACTGGCACGGCGAAAGCGCTCCCAGCAAAGGGGCTGTGAGGGTTTTCTCCCAGCGCTTCAGGAATGCCTGCCCCGCCCCTCTCGCAGCCCCTTCACTGGGAGTGCTTTCATCCAGGGCTATCAATGAAGGGGCTGCAGGAGAGGTGGGGCAGGCATTCCAAAGCTCTCGGAGAAATTGCTAGGGTCCCTGTCCGCCGCTTTCTCCCCCCCAAAAAAGATGTGCGCATGCAACGCCCAGACTGTACACACCCACCGCAACCCAATTTCCTTCAGTGGTAGCGGCGGTAGCCACCCTCCTTTGCACTGCTCCGTCTCTGCCCATCCGCCCGTCCGCTGCCACCTTGCCTCCCTTCTCTCTCTCTATTGTTTAGACTGGCTTTGCTTTGGACGTCCTCCTTGCCCACCTTCTCAGGCAGTTCGTGCCGGTGGTCTCCTCCCCTGGACAAGCACACGCATGCCTCCCCTCCCTGTGGGACTCTTTTGCTCAGACCCCCCCTTGCTCCCCGCCTCCCCCCACCAGAAACACAAAGTCCACCCGAGCCAAACGCACTGGAGGTGGGCAGCGGAAGAGATGACAGCTCCACGTTTGTGGAGCTCTATTGCTGCCACTGGCTTATTGCCATAGAGGGTTCACACATACACACCCATACAGACACACACACACACAACTCCAAGACCGATCTCGCTTCCTTTGAAGGCTCAATTGTTGTTGCGAGTGGCTTGGGCAGGACTTCCTCAGAGGAGTAGGGAAAAGAAGTGCGGGAAGGGCAGAAGGGTGTTAGGAATTAGGTTATGGAATGTAAGTTAGCGTTGGACTTCAGGTTTTAGTGACTATGGCCCGAACAACAAAATTTTCTGACACTATTGGTAGCCCTCAACTTATGATCACAATTGAGTCCCAAATTTATGTTGCTAAGTGAAAGATTTTAAAGTGAGTTTTGTCCCATTTTATGACATTTCTTGAATTACTGCAGTGGTTAAGTTATAACATGGTTGTTAAGTGAATCTGGCTTCCCCTTTGATTTTGCTTGTCAGAAGTTTTCAGAAGGTGATCATAAGACTCTGGAATACTCCAACCATCACAATTATGATTCAATTGTTTTGATGAGTCAATTGTATTTTGATTCCTTGATCATCCAGGGGATAATAATGAAATGGTCATAAGTGTGAAAAATGGTCATAAGTAACCTTTTTCAGTGCCATTGTAACTTTAATAGTGTTAAAGTTGTAACAGTAACAGTAACTATTGTAAGTCGAGGATTACCTATATTCTGTCAAATGTGGCCGGCATCTTCAGAGCCAAGTTGCTCTGTTCCTGGCATCTAACTCAGTTGCCTGTGGTTTGTTGCCCAACATTGCTCAACAGATGCTGAATGTGAAAGCCTATACCAGTAAGGTTACGTGATGTTGGAAAAGGATTATGTGTATTTCACCACTGATTTCTCAGTAAATATATTAAGATGTGGCCTTCCTATTGCTTTGATCTTTGATCTATTAGAAAATCTTTAATGAGGACATTGTTTATTTGATAGAACGAAATGTTCTTGTTCCACATTTAGAAATGATCACTTTTATTTCCAGGTAAAGAATTTCATCACAGAGATATTGTGTAATACAAATGATAAATATGAATGATGTATATTTTTCCTCCTAACCTTAACCGTAACTATTGCTTACAGATTTTAAAAGCTCCATGAAAGAGAACCAGGAGAGGTTAATTTGTGGGTTTTTATTTTTTTGAAAAACCCCTAGTCTGTAATTAGCCTCAGGCTGGGAAAATCTTAATTTCATACTTTCCAGTATCAGTAACTCTTCCTCAAATCAATCTGACACATCCATAGATAAAGTTTTCATATTGAAAGGTACGGATATGTTTATCCACGCATATCGTGCCACACATATTTTGTTATCTTTGCAGTCAGTAAACTGGGACACCTACAGCAACATACATTTTTATATTCTACATGACTCCAGGACACTGCAGTTGCCATAAATTTGAGTCAGTTGTCAAACATCTTAATGTAAGTCACATGATCAGGGGGAATGCTGCAACAGTCACAAGTATGAAAAATGGTCATAAGTCTCTGTTTTTCAGTGCTGTTGTAACTTCAAGCGGCCACTAAATGAACTGTTGTGAGTCAAGGTTTACGTTGGTAAATACTTTCAGTGCATAATTTATAGGATACAGGTGGGGCAGGGCATGTTGCAAGTATCCAGCATAAACCTGGAGTCATTAATCTCCAGGTTTATGCAATATCCAGGGTTGTAGCTGAAATGACTCTTGCTCCATAAAATCCTATTTTCATTACATTTATGGCACATTGCATAAATAGTCAAATAAGTTTTGCCCAGCTAATTCAGAAGTATTCTAATTCATTGTTGTCAAAGCTTTGTGAACCTTATTTGGTCGTTTTAGACATTCTTATATACCGAAATTATCAAGGTCATATCTTTCTAGAAATGATGAAAGAGGAGGTGAATAATTTTGTTACATGAGTAATTAGGATATTGCACGAGGGGCTTCCGATAACTCCGAGTCAGTACAGTGAGGGCTCTCATTTCAAGCAATTCCATCTTTCAAGAACATCAACCCAATTTCAGGCCCCATTGTGGTATTTCTCCTAAAGTAACAATAGACTTTTCCAGCAGGAGCAGTAAGAAGACAAGGCCAGAAGAAGCAAGTTGTCATTTAGAATAGAATAGAATAGAATGGAATTTTATTGGCCAAGTGTGATTGGACACACAAGGAATTTGTCTTGGTGCGTATATAAAATAAAATATACATTTGTCAAGAATCATGTGGTACGACACTTAATGATTTTCACAGGGGTCAAATAAGCAATGAAGAACCAATATTAATAAAAATCTTAGGATATAAGCAACAAGTTACAGTCATAACCAGCTTATCCACCTCAAGCACTATATTTCACAAAGTATAGTCATTATTTATATAATTTCTGTTATATGTGGTCAACAAGATTTACTTGACAATTCAGGGATCAAAGAGGAAATCTACTTCCTGTAATTTAGAAACTGTATTTCCATTAAAGCAGCTTAAAATTGTAATTGCTTTCTGTTGTCTCAGAGTCTGTTTAATTAGAATTCAATCCACCCCTCTTTTAAAGTACCATCAGGGCCGCCATCAGGAATTTTGGGGCCCCATACAGCCTAAGTGTCTGGGCCCCCCCTCCCTTCTTCCTTCCTTCCTTCCTTCCTTCCTTCCTTCCTTCCCTTTTTCTTTTTTTTCTCTTGGTTTTTTTCCCCTTCCTTCCTTCCTCTTTCTTTCTTTCTTCTTTTTCTTTCTTTCCTTTTTTCTCTTCTTTTTCTTTTCCCTCCCTCCTTCCTTCCCTCCCTCCGTCCCTCCTTCCTTCCTTCCTTCCTTCCCTTTTAAATTTTCAAACTGTCTTCTTCATATTCCTGGCTGAGGAATTCTGAAAGCTGCAGTCAACTGTCTTCAGCCATTGTCCAGCCCTGTGCTATGGACCCCTCCCTCCACCCCCTGAAGAGGCTGGGGGCTTCTTTCCAAAGCCAGTGGCAGTGATGCCAGAACCCCCTTCCCTGGGGATGGGAGCAGGGGGGGGCTCCACTGGTCTCCCTCAACAAGACCTTCCGCAACACATCAGCCCTGCTGGGCAGGCCTCTTAGCCCCACCAAAGAAATGGGGGTTAAGGAAGACCCCCACCCCCCACCTTGCCCCAAACACTGGCACTCTGCATAACCCACGCGGGGGCTTTGGCTTCCCCTCTGCAGAACAGAAGCTGGGGACCTCTCCCTCCACATACACTGGATCCCTATGGCCCATCCGAGGGCTGGCAAAATAGGTGTGCCCCCCCACCTGCTTTTCTATCTCTCTCTCTCTCTCTTTCTCTCCCTCTCTTTCTCTTTTTGTCTCTCTTTCTCTCTCTACTTTTCTTTCTCTCTCTTTTTCTCTCCCTTTCTCTCTCTTTCTCTTTATATCTCTTTCTCTCTTTTTTCTCTCTCCCAACCTCTCTCTTTCTCTTTCTATCTCTTTCTCTCCCTCCCTCTCTCTTTCACTTTCTCTACCTCTTTCTCTCCCTCTCTCCCCTTCTCTCTTTCTTTCTCTTTCTCTTTCTCTCCCTCCCCCTCTCTCTTTCTCTTCCTCTTTTTATCTCTCTTTCTCTCTTTTTTCTCTTTTATCTCCCTTTCTCTCTTTCTCTCTCTCTTTCTCTCCCCCTCTCTTTGTCTCTTTCTATCTCTTTCTCTCCCTCCCTCTCTCTTTCTCTTTTTATCTCTCTCTTTCTCCCCCCTCTCTCTGAAGTGGGGAGGGCCGGGTTGGCACCAAGGGAGCTCGAGACGGGGTGCAAAAGCAAACTACTCTGCCTGCCCGGGCCCACATCGGAAGGAAGGAAGGAAGGAATTGTAAAAGGGGCGATCAAGAGAAAGGTTCCCCTTTCTCCCTCGTCCGCATCCTTGCGGCGGGGACTCACCAGGAGAAGTCTGGAGACCCACGCGGCTCCTCTGGGGGCCTTGCGGAAGGCGCTGGCGGAAGCCCCCATGGCCGGCGCTGGGTGTGAGGGAGGATGCTTTCTGCGCGGGCGGAGGCCCACCCTCGCCGGAAGAGCTGGGCAAGGGATGCCTCGGGGAAGGAGGGCAGGGCGGGAAGGGAAGGAGGGGGCTGGCGGGGGTTTAGGGAAGGGGAGCCGAGGCCAGCCTTGCAGTAGTTGAAAGCCACCGGGAGAAGACTGGGCTCAGCAGCAGAAGCGCCGGGCCCGCCCCCCCCATTATTCAGGCTCTCTTCAGGGTTGGGGAGTTTTTGGGGGGCGCCAGGGCCCGGGCCCCCCCAATTTTCCAATTTTCCCCGGGCCCGGGACAGCAGTCCCAGTAATATCCGTCTATCGGCGGCCCTGAGTACCATTACTGCTCTTGGTATTTTATAAACCCATACTTACGCATCTGAATTATCTTTGGTTGCATACAGTTGTATTTAAATGTGCTAATTTTTCATTTTCTGGTATTTTTGTATTCTATTAAATTTTTATGAATCCGGTTTATGTTTTCTAAGTATGAATTATTCTACCCAGTCTTGAGATATCTGTAAATTTGTTAAAACATTCTTCATATAACTTATTAATTAAGTTATTGAAGAATACAGGATTCGCAACTAAATACGATGTGATGCTCTGTATTTGGTGAATGATGATCACTCTTTGAGGATAATTTTTAAGTCAGCAGTGCACTTAATTAAACTTCACATAACCAGGGATAGGTTCTTGTCGCTGGTTCACTTGTCACTTCTTCCCAAGCCACATGGCTGCATGCACATTGTGTGCTGCATGGCTGCACCATGCGGATATGGATGCTTTTTGCAAGCATGTGCAATGCTGAAAACTCAGCTTTTGAATACCTAGCAAAATATAGGGGATGGGAGCCAAAAACAAGATGGCAGCATATGCGCAGTGCCAAAAACTCAGCTTCTGCACATGACTAGAAGTATAAAAAGAGCAAAAAATAAAAAATAATAACAAGATGGCAGCATCCATGGACTTGCACTGACAGAACTGGCTCTGTGAGATCGCCACCAGTTTAGTACAAGTTCTGATGAACCGGTGCGAACCGGGAAGATCCCACTTCTGTACATAACCTATACACTAATATCCTGCTGTACAAAATAAAATACTCTGTCAACTGCTTTTTAAAGAAAGCAAGATATATTAACTTCACAAAATTCCTACAGTCCACTTACTAAGGAAACTATCTAAAAAAATATTAACTAAAGCAAGACAGGTTTCTAGTAATTGTTTTCAAAGTGTTGAATGATAAATTCTTTTATAATAACAGTACGAACTCTTAAATTTTTAGGAGTATCAACATAAGAGTAACTAGTCAGTATCTTGCTGTGTTTTCCCTTTCCTCCTTTTTGAATATTAGAATAACATTTGGTCTTATTCAGGCATCTGCCAGTTCACTCGGATCTCTCAAACATAATTCAGAAGGGATCAGGAAAAAAAATCATGTAATGGTTGCAATTTAATCTGATATTAGAAGATTAAATACATTGAAGAAATAAATGTTTTCATCCCATCTTAATCTTGCCCTGACATTTTGTTCTAAAAAAGTTCCTGATGGAATACAATCACTACACATATAATAGCTATTTACACACATATATTATCCGCAGAGATTGTTAATGTTATATCATTATTTATCTTTGTTATGTGCATCAAAGCGTTGTCTAAGAGCTTGCAATAGGCTTCCTGGAATTTTCTGGTGCTTGTCCCGTAAATCTTCTATTGCCCTTCGAGTCTGTTGGAGAAGTGGAGTGGCAAGAGGTGGGATGGAATGGAAAAGAAAAAAGAAAAAAAAGATTTAATTTAGATTCATGGTTCAGGAACTATTGAGAGAACATTCTGGAACTAAAGTATACGGACTCTACAGAACACACCATATTTTTAAATATATATAGTGGAACCTCGGTTAACGAACGCCTTGCATAGCAAACATTTCAGATAACAATCAAAAATGTTTTTAAAACTTTGCCCCGAGTACTGAACAAAAATTTGGATACTGAATAGAAATTTTTGGTTGTTATTTGAACTGCTATACCCATTGTCCCTCACTCCCCCGGCTCTCCTTACCTCTTGCCTCTCTGCGTTCGTGTCCTCGCCAGGGGAGCAGCAAAGCGTTGCTTTGGCTATGATAAGGCAGGCGCTAAGTTTGCTGGTTCTGGGGGTGGCGGTGGCAGCAACGGCTGAGGCAGCTCCAGCAGCTTCCTTTCGAGGAGTAGCAGTGCCGGGAACATCACGTCCATGTCCAGGCCCCCAGGCCATCTCCCCCGCCGGTGCCACCGACCTAGAAAAGAAGCCGTTGGAGCTGCCACCAGAGCCGCCACCGCTGCCTCAAAGAAAAGCCCCCCTGGGACCAGCAAACTCAGCGCCTGCCTGCCGAGGAGACAAAGGCAGAGAGACAAGAGGTAAAGAGGTAAGGAGTGGGGGGAGTAAAGGACAAAAGGTGTGTGTGGGGGGAGAGAGATAAAACCTTTATCATGGGTGGTCCTGGAATAGAACACCCGCAATAAATGAGGGATCAGTTTTCCCCATAAGAAATAAAGGTTGGGAACCAATTAAATCCATTTCCTTTATTTCTTATGGGGAAAATTGTTTCGTATACCGAACATTTCGGCTAATGACCAACATTCCAGAATGGATTATCGTCATTAGCCGAGGTTCCACTGTATATAGGATTTTAACTTGCTATTCGTTATAGTTTTTAACATATATTTGAAAATCAATGTTATCTTTGATTTTATCTTATGACAAAGATTTTTCTGTCTTCCTACTCATGCTATACAATTCATAATAAGATAAATCACATTTTTAAATAAATATATAAATATATAGTGTACAACCATCTGTCTCTTTTTGTATACTGTAACCAACAGTAAATTCATATGGGAATTCTACAGAATGGCTTGAGATATTTTTCAAGCCTTCTTCTACAGCCTCTTATCCTGACCTAGACTAAACGGTCTGCTGTCCACAGCAGTATAATTAAAAAGTAGAAAGCATGCTGATGCCTCTTATTTAATTTGCTCCTAACTGTGGTTTGTTGAATAGACAAGAATTAAATGAATCCATCTTTTACTTTAAAATATAAACTTATTTGATAGGAAGAGGTTGAGCCCTCCATGTTGAATATATACTGTATTTTTCAGTTGTATAAGACACATCCTTTTCCTCCCTAAAATAGGCTGATAGTTAGGGTGCGTCTTATACTCTGAATGTAGCTTTTTCCCCCCCAGCCCTAGCTAGCTGCTAACGATCTTCCCAGCTTTAACCTTGAAGGCTCTTTCATTGTTTCTCTCTGAAAAGATTATTTTCCAAGCCCTAAGTCTTTGCAAGTTTTTTTTCCATTAGTCTAACTTGCTCTGAGTAAGTTTCTTTCTGGCCCTAACCAGGTGCTAACAAGGTTCCCAGTTCTTACCGGCTTCCAAATCTTGTCTTTGTAGCATTTTTTTCATTGTTTTACTTGCTTTGAATGTTTCTTTCCAGCCTTAACCAGGTGCTCTTACCCACTTGCAAGTTCTTTCACTGTTACTCTCTGCAATAAAAAGAATGTTTTCCAAGCCCTAAGGCTTTTCAGGATTTTTATCATTGCTCTACTTGCTCAGACCGTTTCTTTCCAGGTGCTAATGATGTTCCCAGCTTTTACTGGCTTGCAAGCTCTTTCACTGTTACAGAATAATTAAAAAATTGCCCTTAACCAGGGGATAAAATAATATGCTGAAGCTGCCCAGACTAAGGATGCTAGCCAAATGAATACCTGGTAAACAGATTTCCCCCCCTATTTTCCTTCCCCAAAACTAAGGTGCGTCTTATATTCGGTGTGTCTTATACTCCTAAAAATACGGTATTTGATTGATATTTTCTTGTTTTTAAGTTTATTTCTTGATTTTTACAGAATACAAAAAAATTGATATACATCTCAATTGTCCTTTACAGATCATAGACTGTTTTGTTGTACAGTATTTCTTATTTACAGATCTATGTGTTCAATTCAAAGATTTGTGATTTCTGATAGACTCATATGTATTGAATTCCAAAAACCTTTAACTTTGGGACAGGACCACCATAAATGAAAGAATGTGCCGGTCTCTTTGTTACATTTCCAACAATTTGCATTTCGTTTTGGGTACATTTTAGCTATTATTATTATTATTATTATTATTATTATTATTATTATTATTATTTAGATTTGTATGCCGCCCCTCTCCACAGACTCGGGGAGGCATACAAATATTGAGAAGGTACCATCTATAAAATAATTTGTAATAATTTTCTTTATATGCTGCTGATTTTGTTATTTTACAGTTGGTGTTCAAAGATTTTTCCCTATCTGCTAGGTGGATACCATGTCCGACATTTTTTTGCCCATGCCATCATGGACCCTTTTACAATTTCTTCCATCTTATCAAATTCTAACAAATATTTATATAACTTCGTGATTATTTTATCATTTGGTACTATCAAGATTTTATCTAATGGGTTTGTGGCTGTATCAGTACATATACCTTCTTTATCTTTGTTATATCTTGATTTGATTTGCATGTAAGTCCATCAATTAATCTTATAGTTTTGGTTTAATTTGATTGATATTTTTATTTATGCATGCTGTTAATCAGATTGTGTAGTTTGAATAACTGCCCCTTAAATAGTATGGGATGGATGATAATCTTACATTGACATTTATGTACCAAACAATATTTCTGCACATCTACTAAATGTATTTCAATAACTGTTTGCAAATAGTGATTATAGTGTTTATAATTTCATAAAGAGTGAATGGATATTTGAATTTGAATGGATATGTACCCCTTACAATAAAAATACACTTACTTGTTCAGCTAATTTTTCAGGAGTTATATCTGGATCATATGGAATTGGTTTTCCAATATGAGTTATAAGTTTGACTGGAAAGAATCCACATAATGGAAAGACTAACCATCGGTTTCGTTCATATAACCATCTCATTGGTTCTAGGTACAAATTTTAGAAAATTTCAGATGTGCATATTAGCAGATTGCCAAGAGTTTAATACTTGACTTTGTTAGAAGCCTGTATTTAAATGCAATAATTAATACCAGTACTGGAATCAACTAATGTAAAGTTTCTGCAGTATACCGAAAAAAGAAAATAAGCCATCATGTTTGAAGCCTTACAGTTTGCAAAATGCAACTTAGATTTAAAAGTTATGAAAATATTAGAATTAGGAGAACAAGCTAATCCTGACACATAAATAGACATACAAATACTGTACATGTTGCCTGACAGGTAACAGGCTGATATATAAGTAGACAGACAAACAGATAAGCCAGGCAGTCTTTCTAGGATAAATACCAATTCATTTAAAGAATATGGATAACTTTGCTAAATTTCCATAATTTCTAGGTCATCCCTGTGCCTCGTAATTCCATGACATCACATCAGTAATGGGAAATGTATTAAATGTTTGGTTTTAAATAAGGGTTTTAAATTATTTTAAACATTAGATTTGTTATATGCTGTTTACTACTGTTGTTAGCCGCCCCGAGTCTATGGAGAGGGGCGGCATACAAATCTAATAAATAAACAAACAAACAAACAAATAAATAAATAAATAAATAAATAAATAGATAGATAGATAGATAAATAAATAAAT
Organism: Erythrolamprus reginae; assembly: GCF_031021105.1. Classification (NCBI taxonomy): domain Eukaryota; kingdom Metazoa; phylum Chordata; class Lepidosauria; order Squamata; family Dipsadidae; genus Erythrolamprus; species Erythrolamprus reginae. Next base: position 211,165,830 of record NC_091952.1, on the reverse strand, counting down.
AAATAGATAGCTAAATAAATAAATAAATAAATAAATAAATAAATAAATAAATAAGTTTTTCCACTAAATCTCTGGAATTAGGGAGTATGTACATATGCATGTATATTTACAGTATATGTGTTTATAACTGTATATTTGTATGTCTTTGTATATGTCTATAGATCTATAGGTAGGTAGGTAGGTAGATAGTTAGATAGATAGATGGATGGATGGATATATAGATATATAGATAGATAGAGAGAGAGAGAGAGAGAGAGAGAGAGAGAGAGAGAGACAGACAGACAGACAGACAGACAGACAGACAGACAGACAGACAGACAGACAGACAGACAGATAGATAGTTATAGCTAGCTAGCTAGTTAGATATCTGAAGTGAGACCATACACAGTCTTTTCTCATTCTAGGAGAAAACTCATATGTACCACCCCTTAAACAGTTTTCCTAACAATAAAAATAATCTCAAATTAATCTATCCTAATTATATTTTTAGTTTACTTATAACCCATATTTAGCTATTCTTCCTTGAATCATTCAAATTAAACATGGTAAGCAAAGATGCAGCTGTACAAATATATAGTCTTAAAGAAATAACATTCCCAAGAATAAATAAAGTTTTACATACTTATATTTAAATATGACATATATCCTTCTCTAATATTTTGTGTAAACATAGGAATGATTGGCTAGAAGAAATAAAAGAAACAGATAATGAAATTATTTTAGTTACAGTACATGAAAGAAATGAAATGTATTGCTTAGAGATAAAATACACTAAGTAAAAGGTTATTTTGATAAATTAATATGAATAATATATTGTATAAGATCATTATACTTTTATAACTCCTTTCTGTTATTTTCAGCAGAGGGTTGTGTTTAACCATGAGGGGCAGGAGTTGGCATGGTCAGTTTGATGTCATTCATGTCAGGGACCTCTGTGGTGGCCTGAGTGCTTTGCCAGAGAAAACGGGCTCCCAAACTTAGTTTTTAGCTGCTACAGCCTCCTGCAACCTTCTGTCAGTGAAAGCGGAGTTCAGGAAACAGAACACGCCCTTCTCAATGTCCATTTTCACTGACAGAGGCACCATGGTCAAGTCTTTTGCTTTTTTCAGGGCAGCTATGTTGGCCAGATCTAAGCAGCCTCTGGGACAGATCTGGGCCCCAGACCTTAAGTTTGACACCCCTGACCTTTGGGGGGAAGTGATGATTGAGAAATTTTCTAGTGACCGGTTACAGCAAACCACCTTCCCAAACTGAAGGAAATCAGCAATTGGCAGATGACCTGAATGTGTTCTACTACAGGTTTGAAAAGAAAGCACAACCACTTATCTGCACAACCTCCACCCCAGACACACCAACAACAGCCAAATCCTCTACAACTGAACCCATCCCACTGGGTTTACAACCCCTAGTGATTGATTGATTGATTGATCTATCTATCTATCTATCTATCTATCTATCTATCTATCTATCTATCTATCTATCTATCAATCAATCAATCTATCTATCTATCTATCTATTTATTTATTTATTAGATTTGTATGCCGCCCCTCTCCCTCTGTGATCACAGAAAAGGAATTGAAAGATCTATTTCACAAACAGAAGCCTGGAAAAGCACCACGCCCAGACAAGATAACTCCTTCTTGCTTAAAGGTCTGTGCTGACCAATTGGCCCCCATCTTCACCCAAATCTTCAACAAATCACTAGAGTTGTGTTATGTTCCTTCTCGCTTCAAATTCTCTTCCCAGTGCTGAAGAAGCCCCCCATCAAGGAACTGAATGACTAAAGACCAGTTGCTCTAACATCTGTAGTTATGAAAACCTTTGAATGGCTAATGATGTTCCACTTGAAAACCATCACAGATCCACTGTTAGATCCCCTGCAATTTGCATAACGAGTAAATAGATCAACAGATGATGCTGTTAATAATGCTCTACACTACATTCTTCAACATCTTGAATCTCCAATGACCTACGCTCGGGTCCTCTTTGTAGACTTCAGTTCAGCATTCAATACCATCATACCAGACATTCTCTTAACCAAACTAAATCAGCTAGTGGTACCTGAACACACTTGTAAGTGGATCACAAACTTCCTAACAGACAGGAAGCAGCAGGTGAAGCTAGGAAAAATCACATCAGATACATGTACGATTAGCACAGGTGCCCCCCAAGGCTGTGTACTCTCACCACTTCTCTTCTCTCTATACATTAATGACTGCATCTCAAACCATTCATTTGTTAAACTACTGCACTTTGCAGATGATACAACAGTGATCGGACTCATTCGAGACAATGATTAATCTGCATACAGGCGGGAGGTTGAACAACTATCTTTGTGGTGTGACCAGAACAATCTAGAACTGAACACACTCAAAACTGTAGAAATGGTGGTAGACTTTAAGAGAAACCCTTCCACCCTTCCACCTCTCACAATACTAGACAACACAGTATCAACAGTAGAGTCCTTCAAATTTCTAGGTTCTATAATATCTCAAGACCTAAAATGATCACCTAACATCAAAAACATTGTCAAAAAAGCACAACAAAGAATGTTCTTTCTGCGCCAGCTCAAGAAGCTCAAACTGCCCAAGGAGCTGCTGATACATTTCTACAGAGGAATCACTGAGTATGTCATCTGCACCTCTATAACTGTCTGGTTTGGTGCTGCAACCCAACAGGACCGACACAGACTTCAGAGGATAATCAGAACTGTAGAAAAAACAATTGCTGCCAACCTGCCTTCCATTGCGGACCTGTATACTGCATGAGTCGAAAAGAGGGTGGGGAAAATATTTTCTGACCCCTCACATCCTGGACACAAACTGTTTCAACTCCTACCCTCAAAACGTGGCTACAGAGCACTGCACATCAAGACAAGTAGACACAAGAACAGTTTTCCCCCCGAAAACCATCACTCTACTAAACAAATAATCCCCTTAACACTGTCAGACTTTTTACTAAATCTGCACTTCTATTTCTACTAGTTTTTCTCATGATTCTTATCATCCTTTTCCTCCCACTTAGGACTGTATGATTGTAACTGTTTTTTTGTATCCTAAGATTTTTATTAATATTGATTGTTTCTTCATTGCTTATTTGACCCCTATGACAATCATTAAGTGTTTTACCACATGATTCTTGACAAATGTATCTTTTTCTTTTATGTACGCTGGGAGCATATGCACCAAGACAAATTCCTTGTGGGTCCAATCACACTTGGCCAATAAAAAATCTATTCTATTCTATTCTAAAAATGAACTAAAACTTTCATTTTTTTTTCTGCATTTCAGGTACATTATGGTTGAAAATGTAGCTGGATGTAAGAGTTGGACAGCCAAAACTCTGTCTGGAATTGCGATCTGGAATTTGCCCAAATGTACACCATAAAGCTAATTTTTGGGAGTAGATGGAAAAAATTGTCAATTTTCTAGGCACTTGCAATCAACTGGAGTCATTGGTTCCCTAGCGGTGGAACCTCTTCTTTTTAACCATTTTGGAGTTTTACTTTTTATTGTTTCTTGAAGACTTAAAATCCTTCAGCACTTCAAGTTTACCATTTGCTGAATGCGTTAAACTTTAAGATGTTTAAGAAGAAAAACATATTTCTTTCCAGCTTTGAGAGATCTTTATTTGTTTGCATCCCACCTATATACAGTAAATATGTGATTTTTTAAAAAACTTTTTAAAATGCTAAGACTCTGTAAAATTGATTTAAAGAAAGAATTTAAAATTAATCACATCTTCCAGTGTGGGAAAAGAAGTCCTATTTTCAAGACTACAGAGCAGTGATAGCGAACCTATGGCACGGGTGTCACAGATGGCATGCGGAGCCATATCTGCTAGCACATGAGCCGTTGCCCTAGGTTAGCTCCAATGTGAATGTGTGTGCTATCCAGCTAATTTTTGGCTCACACAGAGGCTCTGGGGGGGCATTTTTGGCTTACAGAGAGCCTCCGGAGGGATGGGGGAGGGCGTTTTTACTCTCCCTGGCTCCAGGAAATCCTTTGGAGCCTGGGGAGGGAGAAACATGAGCCTACTGGGCCCACCAGAAGTTGGGAAACAGGCTGTTTTTGGCCTCCCGAAGGTCTCTGGGAGGTGGGGGATGCTGTTTCCATCTTCCCCAGACATTGAATTATGGGTCTGGGCTGTTGTGCATGTACGATAGCACGCACACACGCTCTTTCGTCACCCGAGGAAAAAAAGGTTCACCATCACTGCTATAGAGATTCACAGTCATACAGGTCACGATTGTCCCAAATGTGCTTTTTCAAGAGGCAATTGGAATTTCTTGTTTTTCTTTGAAAACATTTTGCTTCTCAAAAGAAACAAAACATCTTCAAAGACAATCTAGAAAGTCCAGTTGCCTCTTGAAAAAGTGTCATGCTTATATTTCATTCTTTAAAAAAACTTTGAAGATTGATTACTAGACCACAGATGTCCTCTATTAGATGTATGATCTGTGGATTGAAAAACCTTTGTATTCTCAAGATTAAAAATTGCTGAATGGATTTATTTTCAATCAATTGAAAAGCTAAATTCCACAATTTTCATATTCACTCTCATAGCCATTTCTCAGTAGCTGCCACCAATTTCATTTTTTAAAGGAAAGGCAATGATGGAACTTTTTTGAATGTGAACCAGTCATATATGGATATGCCTACTAGTCAAAACATTCACTCATTCACTCTCTCTCTCTCACACACACACACTCACTCACCTGGTTTCAGATCTGATAAAAGGAATTAACATAGAATACAAGTTAACTGCCTGATTCCATTTCACCAAATTTTATGTACCAATCATTTTCATTTTTGGGTGGGGTGGGGGTGGGGGTGGGGGTGGAGTGCAGGAGAGAAGCATAATTTTTAAAATTTATAGGGCAATGATTTTATTTCTAATTTTATGACACTTGTATTACTTATCATTTTATTTTCTTCAATTTTTTCCAGGAGAGATGGCAAGTGAAACATACTTTCTATTACAATCAAGTTTGGCATAGATGGATAAGTTGTAATCTTTGTTTTCCTATGCACTTCCTATCTAATAGCTGATGCCATTGTATGTGGATTGTATGGATTGCTAATGGTTGGATAGACACATTTTACTAGAGCAAAAAGAAAGGTACGGTCTTCCTTCCTATTTTAATTATTACTTTTATTTTCACTACTTCTGAAGTTACGTTATTTGTATGCATGGCTACATAATGTTTAATGTATGCACTTATATTTTCATTGTCTTAAATAGTTTAGCATAATAAAATGATAAAAATAGAAAAGGGATTTGAATTATGTGAATTGAAAACCATAAGATTTTCCATTTCCTGGCCTGGCAAATCTGATTTTTGGTTGTATGCATCCTCCTGTGCATTAGCAAATAGCTTAAAAATAAATAGTTGGTATTCACAAATGCATATTCCACTTTAAAGCATGACAGAAAATATGAAGACAAATGGCTTACCACTTTGGCATCTATAGCCAAATGAGCAAATCCTTTACGTGCTTTCCATATTAATTTATACTGGTTATTTCCATAGTTTTGCTCTCTTAGTCCTCCTGGTGCAAGTCCAAGTAAGTGCCCTTGCTTCAGAATATTTAAACACCTTTCTCTTGTAGGACAATCACACCGATTAACAGAACTGAATTGTTTTAGTCCTGCAAAAGCAGACCTAAGAAATCATTCTGTTCTTGCTTGTAAGATAAAACAGAATACTTGTACTTCCATCATCACATAAATCAAAACAAGACTTTAAAGAAGAAAAATTGGACTTCATAGGTTAGTGAATCAATTTTATTAAAGCCCCCCCCCCCCCCCCAAACCCCTAAACATAGTAATTTTTTTACCTGGTAATTGCAAGATACACTTTTCTATCACGGAATAGCACTGTCTCCCAGTGAGTCTATAAAACCTTACTATAAAACAGTGATAGTCAAATGGAAGGGCTCCATGATAATAGACAATAATTGCTGGTCCTTTGGGTATGTTTTCTATTCCAGAAATCTCATAACCTGTTAATGGGAGGTTAAAAGTCTTTAAAGGAAAAAAGTTTCCTATAGAAGATCACATTAAAAATGGCATATTTTTCATATCATGATAACATTTTAAATCAATTGTGTTTTTGGAACTATCACTGATCCTCAAAATAAAAAATGAAAAATGAAAAAAATTAGAATCTGCTGAGAAATCAGTGTTACTGCTTTTTTGACCTGACATTTGGTCAATTTTCCTATAAGTTACTTAGATTCATGTAGCTTAGTGACATGAAACCTTTCTCACAAATGTCCATGTCTTTAGAGATTTTGTCCATTTTAAAGCCTCATTTTTAAAAAGACATTCTGTTAACAGTTTCTAAAATTCTTAAAAACATATAGAATGCATGGGCTTCAGATAGCTTCTTCCAGCTTTAGCCAAAGGTATAGTTAATGATAATGTTTAACAGCCTAAGTCCGTGGGGGTGGACCAATGGCACGTGAGACTTTGCCCTGTTTCAGCTCTAGTGTGCATCTACACTGGCCAATTGATTGTTGGCCTTCGGAAAGGCCATTTCATCCTCCAAACACTTCAGGGACACTTCTGTGAAGCCCTGGAGGCAGGGGTGGGCTGCTGCCCAGACAGGAGGGAATGCAGTGGGGTAGCAAAAATGGATTTCCACCCCAGAACACCCAATTTGTATTGAAAGTTGAAAGAAATTGCAGGGCATCCTGCATAAGCCACACCCACATTGTGGCAGTAAGGCAAAAGAAATCCCCTAACAGACAAACGGGGATTTCAGAAAAACGCACTTCTAGTTTGCTGTTATGCTGTTTTTTGCACTCCAAATGGCCTCCACCCCCTTCCCTGTTAAAGGCTTTTTTTTGTTCGCCGCTCACCCAGCCTACAAGCCAGCCTCCCTCCCTCCCTCCCTCCCTCCGTGCACTCTTTGGGTTCAGTGACTACAAGAGTCCTGCATTCCAGAGAAAGGGGAGCTGCTTTGCCAACAATGACCCTTTTCTGCATTCACACGAGATATGAAAGCAAAGCCTAATGCCAAAATCCGTGTTGCTACATCACACCGTGATCAAAAGGGTTTCCCCAAATCCAGTTTTTCCTGAACAAAACAGGCATCTGGGGAAGAGGTTCCAAGGTGGGGTCCCACAAAGGAAGTCTCTCTGCCCTCTCTCTTTCTGATTTTCTCTTTCTCTTTTCTTCTCTTTCTCTCTCTCTTTCTTCCTCCTTCTCTCCCCTTCTCCTTCCCTCCAAGAAATCAGCGCCGGACTGCCCAGCCAGGGGGAAGAGAGGTGGGAAGTGTATGTGGTTGTATTGACACAACTTCTAGCTGTGGACCCCTTTGTCTAAGGGATGAAGCTGAGCAGAGTCTCTGGAGAAAGAAAAGGGGCAGCTCAGCAGTGACCGCATGCTCCCCCACTGAAGTTAATTCGGCATGACAGCCCAGAAAAGCAAGAAGAGCCACTTGGCTTTTTTTCCTTTGTTCCCCTTACCTTCACCTGCAACATAATCCATTGTGCAAAATTTACCAGCCGAATACCAGGGAGGGGCTGTAATATCCCCGCCACCACTTAGGCGGAGTCACCAAAGCTTTTCCTAAAAACAGGGAACATCAGCTTGGGGTCAATCCTGATCCTGAGGGGTAGTTGAATGCCTGCAAACTGTGGCTGAGGCATGATCCTAGGAGAGAGCAATCCTGCCGCTGAACATTTGCCGCTTTGCTGTCCTAACTTTTAACCCAGAATAGTGGAGTTTGTGGCAGGTTTGCCTTGCAGCTAATACCGCCTGCCGTTAGCTTGCTCCCTATTTTTAGGAAAAGCTTCAGCAAACTTCATGCAAGGGAGGTTGTCAAAGGGAAGCAGCTAAGTCTTAGGTAGGATGCCTGTCTTGCAGCCTGCCTAGCCCCTGCCCAGCCTCCACCCAACCCCTGCTCCACTTCACCTGACCTGACATGTCCCCCCCCAAAAACACACATCCTACCTGACCCTTGTAGCTCTGTTGCATTCCTGGTGCATTCCTGGGCAGCCCATTCTAAAAGAAAACATCTCGCGAATTCGAGAACTTTGATTATCTTTCCAAGAACACGGATCACGGATCCAGTAGACAGGTGGCGGAACACACAGGTCCAATGGCCTTGTCCACTTCCTTACGTGTCACCAAGTCAAACCTCTCCCAGACAGATGGACAAAGACGTTTAGCCCCAGTCACCTCGACTGACTCGTTGTCAGTTGACTTTGTTTTACAATTGGAGTCGAGGTCCGCTTGAATCCGAACAATTTTATCAGCGAAAAACGTGTTAAAATCCTCGGCACTACTCTGCAAGGGCTCCCCAACTCCCCCCTGGTTAAGAAGGGAGCGGGTTACCCTGAGCAGAGCGGCCGGGTGGGATTCCGCTGATGCAATCAAGGTGGCATGATACGTTGTCAAAGGGAAGCAGCTAAGTCTTAGGTAGGATGCCTGTCTCGCTGCCTGCCCAGTCCCTGCCCAGCTTCCACCCAACACCTGCTCCACTTCACCTGACCTGACCTGTCCCCCCCCCAAAACACACATCCTACCTGACCCTTGTAGCTCTGTTGCATTCCTGGTGCATTCCTGGGCAGCCCATTCTAAAAGAAAACGTCTCGCGAATTCGAGAACTTTCATTATCTTTCCAAGAAACATATGATCACATATAAGGATTGGCCCCAAGAATGATGTCTATGAGTGAAAATAAATTCCTTAACTCTGGTTTAAAGAATTAACGAAGAATATCTTACTTACTGTGCAGTATCTTTCCAATCAAGTCTGTCACCAGTGCATACATTTTCCTTGGCATATCCCATTGTTTGCAATTGACATCCTCTGGCAAATTAGCAATTTTTTTCCACACAATATATACTAGATTACTGACATAGAAGATAGAAACGGCAAAAAGGAGTGGATAATATAACAGTATCAATATCACTAACACTGTTATGGGATATACCATAAAGCCTGCACATTCTTCCAAAATGTAAGTTGACCAGATGGAATATTCTTTTCCAGAGGTATAGTATATATTTTCTTCAATCATGTTTAAAGTCATGAATAAATGTACAAAAATGCTTTCTACCTGAGGAAAAAAAATACAAACATGCTTTAATATGTTTTCATGTTTAATGTAATGAATAAATGTACAAAAATGCTTTTTACCTGGAAAAAAAAACCATACATGCTTTAATATAGTTGGCGGCAAAGTTAACTTGGAGTAGATGTACAAGAGATGAATATAGTGGAGAGTATAGGGAAAATTAAGAATACAAGGGTTAGAGAAATGAGAAGGAAAATATTACATAAGTGGTATTATACACCTGTACAACTTGCGCACATTTCTAAGAATGCTAAGGCACTCTGTTGGCACTGATGTCAGGAGAGAGGGTTGTTTATGCATATATTTTGGGAGTGTCCGGTAGTACAGAAATTTTGAAAATGATGCAAGATGAGATTAATAGGATGCTGATTATAAAATGGGTGATTACAAATGAAATGGCACTACTAATAACAAGGAGGAATATGGGTGAGTTTAGAGAAATTAAAGAAGCAGCTATAGAAAGTGCCCAAGTGGTAACAGTTTTAGGTTGGAAGGATGCAATTTTTAAATGAAAATTGAGTCCAAACTAGTGTTCACCCATGTAAAGAAAACGTTTTGGAAAGAACTGTGGGAAAACCAACTGTGGAATACAACAAAATTCTATTCTGGGTCTAAAATATTCAACAACAAATAATCCAAAACAAAATGGAAAATATTATAATAACAACTGACATAGTTGCAATACAAGCAAAAAAGATAAAAAACCAGAGTGCACCTGGCTCGATGACTTGCATAGATGCTGGCTAAAATACCTGATCAGTCTCCATCATTACATGGCCACTCAATTTGATAAAATGCTTCAAAATGCAACAAGTGAAGAATAGTTAACATCAGGCCAAACTTATTTGATAATGAAAGATCCAGAAAAGGGTACAGAACCGATCAACTATCATCCAATTACTAGTCTATCAACAATGTTCAAACCTTTTACAAGGATCCTGGCAAATTAAATATTCAATCATCTGATGGAAAACATTTGTATCCAGTAGAACAAAAAAGGAAATTATAAAAAACCAAGAACATTTTGCACTAAAAAATCCAAAATGAAGAAAGAGTCAACACAAAAGGAGGGTCTACAAAATATTAAAATCAAAGCTGAATGCTGGAAACATAATTAAAGCCATTAATAGATGGGCAGTTCCAGTGATATGCTACTCAGCTGGAATAATCAACTGGACTTTTGCTGAACTGGAAAACTTGGATTGGAAAATACAGTGGTACCTTAAGATACGAACTTAATTGGTGCCGGGGGGAGGTTTGTAAGACGAAAGGTTCGTAAGACGAAACATTGTTTCCCATAGGAAACAATGTAAAGTCAATTAATCCGTGCAACCAAAAACCCCCCCGCAAAAAAACGGCTTTCCGCGACTGCTGGGAAGCCGCGCGGCTGTTTTAAAAGGTGACAGCCGGCCTGGGGGGCTTCCCAGCACAGGGTTCGGGGGTGCTGGGAAGCCCCCCAGGCCGGCTGTCACCTTTTAAAAGAGCCGCGCCGCTTCCCAGCTGTCTCCTGAAGCCGAACGCGGAAGTTCGGCTTTGGTGTTTGGCGTTCGGAGACAGCTGGGAACCCAGCGGTCTCCCGAACGCCGAAACCGGAAGGGGCAAGGTGGGGGGGGGAGAACGGGAGGCTCAGCATTCCGTCAGTCGCAGCGCTGGCTGTCAACTTTTCTTTTTAGCACTGGGGAGGCAAGTCAGCTCCTGCCCAGTGCTAAAAAGAAAAGTTGACAACCAGCGCTGCGGCTGACGGAATGCTGAGCTTCCCGTTCTCTCTCCGCCCCCTCGCCCCTTCGCCCCCCTGTGTTCCTAGGAGAAGTGCTGGTGAGGAGCAGAAGGTCTGTCTTGCCTCAATCCCCAGCACTTCTCCTAAGAACACAGGGAGGCGAAGGGGCGAGGGGGGGGGGAGAGAGAACGGGAGGCTCAGGAAGAGAGCTCGGGAAGGAGCCCACGGTCAGTCGGCTGCGGGCGGGAGGAAGGCGATTGTTCCGCTGCCGCCAGCATGGCCTGGCTGGCAGCGGAAGATGTAACGGAGCCCACGGGGGATTCGCCTTCCTCCCACCCGCAGCCGACTGATCGTGGGCTCCTTCGCAACCTTGGAGAGCTTCCAGGGCATGAAAGCTCACGAAAACCAGGAAGCTCTCCGAGGTTGCGAAGGAGCCCACGATGAGTCGGCTGCGGGCGGGAGGAAAGCGAATGCCACGGGGCTGGGCTCGGCTCCCCCCTCGGCTCCCCTCCTTACCAGCCCCGCCGCGGAAGGCTCCATTCTGTTCCCTGAATGGAGACCGCCGGCCGCTCAATCGGGCCGGCAGGGAACAGAATGGAGCCTTCCGCGGCGGGGCTGGTAAGGGGGGGAGCCGACGGGGGAGCCGAGCCCAGCCCCGTGGCATTCGCTTTCCTCCCGCCCGCAGCCGACTGATCGTGGGCTCCTTCGCAACCTCGGAGAGCTTCCTGGTTTTCGTGAGCTTTCATGCCCTGGAAGCTCTCCGAGGTTGCGAAGGAGCCCACGATCAGTCTCGGCTGCGGGCGGGAGGAAAGCGAATGTCACGGGGCTGGGCTCGGCTCCCCCCCTTACCAGCCCCGCCGCGGAAGGCTCCATTCTGTTCCCTGCCGGCCCGATTGAGCGGCCGGCGGTCTCCATTCAGGGAACAGAATGGAGCCTTCCGCGGCCGGGCTGGTAAGGGGGGAAGCCGAGGGGTGAGCCGAGCCCAGCCCCGTGGCATTCGCTTTCCTCCCGCCTGCAGCCAACTGATCGTGGGCTCCTTCCCGACCTCGGAGAGCTTCCTGGTTTTCGTGAGCTTTCATGCCCTGGAAGCTCTCCGAGGTTGCGAAGGAGCCCACGATCAGTCTCGGCTGCGGGCGGGAGGAAAGCGAATGTCACGGGGCTGGGCTCGGCTCCCCCCCTTACCAGCCCCGCCGCGGAAGGCTCCATTCTGTTCCCTGCCGGCCCGATTGAGCGGCCGGCGGTCTCCATTCAGGGAACAGAATGGAGCCTTCCGCGGCGGGGCTGGTAAGGGGGGAAGCCGAGGGGGGAGCCGAGCCCAGCCCCGTGGCATTCGCTTTCCTCCCGCCAGCCCCTCAAGTTGGATGCACCCTCGCTGGCCCGCTCGGCCGCGCCTCCTCGCCCGCCGTCCGCCCAGGATGAAGACCTGCTACCTCGCCCCACGCCCGCCGATCCTGCGCCTCCTGCTTTCCCCCCCCCCAGCCAAAAATACAAAGGCTGTCAGCCGCCACCCGCGGAGCAATGGGAAGCTGAAGCCGGCGGCGGTTTCAGACTCCCTTTGCTCCAGGCTGCTCTGCCCTGCCTGTCAGACCGTCTTTGTGTTTTTCGCTGGGGGGGGGAGAGCAGGAGGACCTTCCTGACTCCCTCCCCCAGCGCTGGACCTCCTGCCCTCTCTCCCAGACAAAACCCCAAAGTGGCCTCCTGAACCCGGAAAGAAGCCCCGCCGCCGGCTGTCACCTTTTAAAACAGCCGGGCGGCTTTCCAGCAGCCTCCGAAGGCTGAACCCGGAAGTTCGGGTTTGGCGTTCGTAACACGAAAAAAGTTCGTAGGAAGAGGCAAATTTTTTCTGAACCCCGGGTTCGTATCACGAGTTGTTCGTAAGACAAGGGGTTCGTATCTTGAGGTACCACTGTATTGTGAAAAGCATCATTTGGAACACAATGCACCAGATATCACAGTTGTCGAGAGCTGAAGGATACAGTTTATTGATATCGCTGTACCAGGAGATGCCAGAGTCAAAGAAAAATAACTGGGAATAATTGTGAAATATCACAATCTGGCCATTGAAACTATATGGCTATGGATGAAACATGTAACAGTGATATCTATTGTCATCAGGGCATTTGGTACCATTTCCAAGAATTTCACAAAATACATCAAGAAATTGCAGCTTTCTGCAATAACACTAGTGGAACTGCAAAAAACTATGCTATTCGGAACATCATATATATTTAAGAAGATACTTGGTTGATATCTAGGACACTGGCACGATCTGTATCAACCATTAGTACTAGTCAAGGACTTTTTAAAACATTCAGTTGACTAAGTTTCATGTTTAATGAATAAAAGAGATGATAATAAAAAATATTTCCTGTCTTTGCTTTCTAGAAGCTAACCTGCTCAAAGAACTTCTAGCAGAACCAGACAGGTAAAAGCAATAGCATAACATTATTGCATGCGCACTCTGATAGCTGGTATCACTATTATATAGTAGTAATATTTCAGATTCTAAAGATATTTGAGAATCAACCTAACAGAGGAAGAAAGAAAAAAACTAAATAGGAATATCACTTCTACAGAAATTAAATTGGCCATTGCAAAACAACATAATAATAAAACCCCAGGATCTGACGGTATTCCTTCGGAATTTTATAAACATCACCAGGACATACTAGAACCAATAATGCTAAATTTATATAATCAGGCACTACAACAAGGCAAGCTTCCGAAAACAGGGTCTGAAGCTTACATTACTATTATACCAAAAAAAACCCCAAAGATAAAAAATATTTAGAAAATTACCGTCCAATTTCACTACTAAACACAGACTACAATTTTTTTCCATCAATAATTGCAGAACGCTTCAAAAATATATTAAACAATATCATACATCCGGATCAAAATGGATTTTTACCAAAAAGAAATATAAGTAACAATACCCGAACAATACTTAACACCCTAGAATACTATAATGAAAATTGTGATAAACCAGTGGCTCTCATGTTTATAGACCTGAAAAAAGCCTTTGATTCCCTCTATTGGGAATATTTTATTACACAAATAGAACACATGAAATTTGGAGACAACTTCATTAACTTAATAAAATCTATTTACTCCCAACAAACAGCAAAAATACTTTTTAACAAAACCACCACAAAAGAAATAACAATAATGAGAGGAGTATGCCAGGGATGTCCCTTAGCACCTCTAATTTTTATATTAGCTATAGAAACATTTTTTAAAAATATAAGAAACAATGAACAAATAAATGGACTTAAAATAAAAAAGGAACACTTCAAACTCCAAGCTTTTGCAGACGATATAGTATTTACAATTCAAAACCCCCTTAGATCAGCCCATATTCTAATGAGTGAAATCCATAGACTTGGGGAAATAACTGGTCTTAAAATTAATCTAGACAAAACCCAAATTATAACCAAAAACATGACATCGGAAGAAAACTCTATATTAGAACAAGCCCTTAATGTAAAAATAGTGAAAAAAACCAAATATTTGGGCATTACGATTTCAGCAAACAACAGTACTTTGAAAAAAGATAACTACGACAAACTTACACAAGACATACAGAAGGATTTAAATAGATGGACGAACTTAAAATTATCACTGATGGGTAAAATTGCTGCAATAAAATCAAACATTCTTCCCAGATATCTATATCTATTCCAAGTAGCTCCGATTAAATTAAACAAATCATTCTTTGAACACTTACACAAACTAATTCGGAAATTCATTTGGACAAAAAAAAAAGGCAAGAATAAAATTAAAAAATCTGCAAGACCACAGATCAAGGAGAGGCTTTGGCCTCCCCAACTTTTATCTCTACTATCAAGCCACTAATTTAACTAAGCTTAAAGATTGGATAACACTACAAAACACAAGATTGCTTTCCCTAGAAGGATTTAACTTACAATCAGGATGGCACACATTTCTAATGGTAGAATCAAATAAAATACCAAAATACTTTAAAAATCATCATATCAGAAACACATTAATATCGACATGGCAACAGATTAAAAAACCCCATTACCTAGCAACCCCAAAATGGTTATCCCCAAACAAATCTCTTACGTACCAGACCCCTCTTTCAGTACCAAAAATAATAACCTACTCTAAATTACTAGACTCTAACGATAATATTCTCACCAGACAACTAGAAGACAACGGAGTATCAAAAGACTGGTTCACATACATACAAATAAACACAAAATACAAACAACACAAAAGTACATTTGGCTTTCAAAACACAAATCCTCTCGACTTAATAATATTTGGATCCAATATAAAAATTATCTCTAAACTATATAGCTATTTGTTAAAGCAGGATACTATAGAAGAGCAAGTGAAAGGATCTATGATTGCATGGACACAAAATTTTGGATACACAATAAGACTCACAGAATGGGAAAAAATATTTACAATTTATTATAAAATGAAACTTGCTGTATCTTACAAGAAAAATCTATACAAAATGATATATAGATGGCACCTTCCACCTGCTAGGCTTTCTAAAATGTACCCAAACATATCATCTTCATGCTGGAAATGTAAAAAAAAAAAAAACAGGGAACATACTATCATATGTGGTGGACTTGTACATACGCCCAAAAATTTTGGACAAAAATTTAAAAAATAATGGACCAAGTCATATTGACAAAAATAATAACTAAACCAGAACTATTCCTTCTGGGCATTTTTAGACAGAAACTAAGTAAAGAAGACAGATACTTTATTATTCAAATACTAACCGCTGCCAGATTAACATATGCACAGCACTGGAAAAAAGAAGACACTCCGACAAATTTAACCATCATTAGTAAAATTATGGAATGCGCTGAACTATCAAAATTAACAATGGAAATTCAAAACAAAAATGATTCAGAGTTTTACAAGGTCTGGGAGAAATGGTTCAGATGGCTATCCAACTTTAAGGACAATAAAACAAAAACCAATTAAAATATCTTAATATAAATCAAAATAAAGATATACACAATAGAAATTCGGACCAAAATCAATACAACCCCTCTCTGGGTTCAATCAATTTGATAATTATCAGAAATTTACTAATATCGCAACCTACAATTACTTCTCACTAACAAAAATAATAAATATAATCAAACTAAGTCGTCACAATCCAAATGCCTGCTAGTTTGTAGGTACCACCCCTCCTCTTTTTCTTCTTTCTCCTCTCTTTCTTCTTCTTTCCTTTCCATTCTCTTTCCTTTTCTATCCCACCTCCAACCACCTCTTCTTTCCACGTTATTCTTGGACTACTAAATACTACAGCTATAAGATTATCCAAATAAGAATATTGAATACAAAATATTTACATATAGACAAATATTTGGAATGTATATACAATAATATATATAAGTTGCTGTATAAAAATACTGTTTACCCCACTCCCAATTCTCTGTTTTGTATTCCCATCCCCCTTTTCCCTGTTTTCTTTTTTTTAATAATCTAATAAAGTATATTTTAAACAACTATCCAACTTTTCTGCAATGAAAATATCACACTGAGAAAGAAAAGTTGTACATTTATAAAAAAACCCAGAACATTCTGATTAAAAATTGAAGAGATTCACCCCTCTTGGTATTGAAAAAAGGAGATAAGTTTCACCTGCATACGCAATCATTACCTCTGTCACACAGCTTGCTTGGAAGATTAATTTTACTTTGATGAAATATGGTCTTAAACGAACAAAGGATACATTCTCCTCCCTCAGTGGGTGGAGTGAGAGCAAACTCAATTCAAACCTAGAATTAACCACCCTTTTAGCCAATGCCATCTAACATTCATCTTTAAGTGAAGAATGAGCAGTTTAAGAAATGAGCATTAAGTCTGCTCTAACTGTTTTCATGGTGCCTCTGTTTAATCAACCTCAGATGACTCCTGGTTTTATATTTTCCTCAGGCTGACATTCCACTTGGATCAGCAGGAGCAGATTGCTCTGAATCTGAGTCCTGGGCCATGATACCATTTGGAGCGTATAACGTAATCTAATCTGACACAGGAAGGAATTTTGTAGGAATATCAGTTTTTGATATACCACAAAGGAATATCATCTGATGGTATGATTATTTTGTTGTGACATCTATTCTTTGGAATTTCACTCTTCCTGAAGGCTGGGCGAGACTTTTCCAGTACTGCACATGCTAAAACATGCAGTGTCTGTCCTTCAAAGATGGTTGCATCAGTATTCTTTTTATACATCTGCTAATTTTAATATTTTCCATTTGAATGTGCTTTCCCTTCCACTGTTTCTCTGCAGGAAGTCAGAACCAATCACCATGAAGGTGTGTTCTTCTGCCAACATGTAATTCAGGTTTGGGAGGTACAGTGATACTTCTACTTATCAGCGCCTCTACTGACAAACTTTTTGAGATACAAACCTGCTGTTTAAGATTTTTTTGGCTCTACTTCCGAACCATTTTCTTTTTAAATATTTTTTATTAATTTTCATAAAAGACAGATGAAACAAACATACATTTAACATTTTCTACTTAAGAACCCTAGCCCAGGTGCCTGTTCTCTCTTTCTGTGCGTGTGCTCTCTTACTCCCCCACCACTAGGATTTACCCTTAGCTTGCCGCCCCCACCGGGATACTCCGCCTCCAAACTGCCAATGCCGACTATTGCCAGCCAAAGCGCCTGGGATTTCCCCTTTGCTTGCGGTGGGAGTCCGGAGGCGGAATCCTACTAGGCAGGGGAGGGGAGGATAAAGGAAGGCAGAGCGAAAGAAAAGTAACCTGGCTCCAATTCCTTTCAAGCATCATTGCTGTCACAAACGCGCAGCTTCCTTACTTAGTCTCGCTTGGAATGTGTGTGTGTGTGGGGGGGGGGTTAAAGCTGGGCCAAAGCTTTCTTTTCTTTCACTCTGCCTTCCTTTAGTTTGGAAAGCTTGGAGAGAGGAATAATGACAGAGAACCCTAATCCTACCAGGCAGGCAGGGCTGCCTCTAACATTCCTTCTCTGGCGAGCCTGGTGTCCTCCAACGCACCTCCCACGGCAAGAAGCCCTGAGCTCCATGCTCTTGCCAATTGCACCGTGCAGTACTAACTGATAGGCCAGTATTGCTGCTACTGGCGTCAGGGGCCCGGCCAAATTGAAAAATGGGGAGGGGGCAATTTTGGCCCGCCACTGTGTGCTGGCTCCCTGGCGCCCACAGCTGTCATTGTGCCCAGTGAGCAGTGCTGAGCTCCAGCTCCTCGCACAGGCGCAGTACTTCCCATATTAAAGCCGGCGAGCGGGTAGTACTGCACGGTGCAATTGGCAAGAGCGCGGAGCTCAGGGCTTCTTGCCGTGGGAGGTGCGTTGGAGGACACCAGGCTTGCCAGAGAAGGAATGTTAGAGGCAGCCTAGTGGGGAAGAGAACAGGGGAGGATGTGGCGGCGCGTGTGAACCGGGACTCGTTGCTGAGGAGAGTCCGGTGGGAGGAGCTCCGTGCAAGGCCGAGAAGAGGAGGCGGCGGCAGAGCGGGAGAAAGGAGGAGAGGAGCAGAGGGGGTGGTGGTGAGGTATCCACTGGCAACCGGCCGGAGGAGTTTTCTCCCCCTTCAGCTGGACGGCGCGGTGTGGAGTTGCTGCTTGTCCGCGCGCGGTTGCGCTTTTGGCTAAAGCAGGAACTTTATGGCCCTGGGAAAGTGGGACCGGGCACAGCAAGCGCGCTTTGGCGCCAACAATCCCCTCTCTTCTGTTCCTGTTAATATCTTATCTAATTCTGTTAATTCCATATAAAAACCATATTATTTAGCATCTTTTTCAAACCTAGGTTGTATTTGCAATACTGTATACAAGACCACATGGATCCTTTATTTTTCTAATTCTTGTTTTGTTTTGAGCTGCCCATTTTAAGTCAAAATATCTTTATATATAATAATGTTTTCCATATTAATAATATTTGGAAAATATTATTAATATTATTATTATCAAAAGCCAAACTGGTATCTTTAAGTAGTATTGTTCCTAATTTTCTTGCGTAGTAACAATAAAGCATTTTTATATAATGTCTTTGAAAGTAACCATGTATCTTACCTTTTCCATACCACAAAAAGGCATTCCAATCCAATTGTAAATCATGTCCCTCTGTTGTCAATAATCTTGTATTTCTCAATACAGTTCATTCATCCATCCATGTTAACTCTGCTGCCTGATAATATACTGTAGTTCCCAATTTGGTAATCCAAAACTTCCTCTAGTTCTTGAATCATACAACACTTTTAAGTTAATTCTTGCTTTTCCCCCTTGCCAAATATGTTTTAGTATTATTTTATTAAGATCTTCAAAATACTTTTTTGCTAATATTATTGGATTTGTTTGAAACAAATATAACAATCTAGGTAATACATTCATCTTAATTGTAACTATTCTTCTTATTAATAATAGTTGCAAACTTTTTCCAGATCTGTATTTTTTTGTTTTATCAGTTTATAATAATTATCTTCCTTGATCATTTACACATCTTGCTGTTAAATGAGTTTCCAAATATTTAACTTCCTTTTTAATCTTAATATCTAATCTCTTCATTAACTTTCTTTTTTGGTCTTCTGTCATATTCTTTGCTAAAATCTTAATTTTTTCTTTGTTTATTTTCAGACCTGCCACTTCACTATATTCCTCTTTTTTAAAAACAATTTTAGCCATGCTTCTTGTAGATCTATTAAAAACCAAGTCATCCAATAATGATGACAGAGGTCATCTCTGTGTTGTGCCCTTCTTTATGCTAACCCTTCCAGTCATCTTTCGGTGAGGTTTTTTTCTTTCCCATATTATTATTATTATTATTATTATTATTATTATTATTATTATTATTATTATTATTATTATTATTATTATTAATTGCCATTATACGTATATACTCTATATTGCAACAGATATCTCTATTTCCATGTCATGCAGAGGGCTCCTATTGACATTAGTGGTTTATCTGTTTTCAGAAACTGTAATATTTATACTGATCCACTAGAGTTCAGTATTGTATATGAATCATACAATTGTGACCTAGCCCCCCCCAAATTATGTTTTATTCTCTTTGAATATGCTGTATGAATATGAGCAATGGTGCTTATATAACAATAGATGCTAAAGATGTTTCTGTAAATTATGTCTTACTATATAGTTTATGGGATAAACACTTTTCATCTGTCTTCTCTGTGGACACCGGTCAGGGAAGGTTGAATGTCTGACATATAGTAGCTCTCATGTTTGTCAGAGCAAACAAACTCCATAACCATATCATGTTTGTGTCTCATAGACAGAATGTTATTACTGTATTTATCCAAAAATGTGAAGTCACAGCTGCCAGTTCTTCAGCTTTTGTTGACCTTCATATCAAGTTCTTCCCAAGGACCTAAGAAATCATCATTTATCAGTATAGTAAATCAGATTTTATTAATATTTTTATTATGGTCTTTGACCACCTTTTCCAATAAAAAGAACACAGAAATAATTTGACACAACTATTTGTTATTTGGAAGTTACAACTGGTGCAGAGTGGGGCAGCGTGGATAGTTTCGGGCGCCCCAAGAATAGTCCCTGTAACACCACTGTCCCATGAGCTGCATTGGTCTGCTTCCAGGAGAAATTCAAGGTGTTGGTGACCACCTTTAAAGCCCTTCATGGCATGGGTCCAGATTACTTAGTAGGGACCATCTCATCCTACTAGCATTGGTCTGTACCACTTATGTCGACAGAGGCATGCTGTGTGTCCCATCAGATCAATTATTCTGACTGGTCCAAGAGGAGGACCTTCTCTGCTGTTGCTCTTGTCCTCTGGAACATCTTGCCCCCCCCCCCAAATGTGAGGTTGGCCACAACCTGCCTATCTTTTAGTAGGTGCCTATCTTTTAGTAGGTGCGTTGCCAGTTGGCTTGGGATGATAGTTGATGAAATAATACTAGTTTGCACTCCCCCCCTTCATCATAGTCCCTTGTAAGGTGCGAAGCGTGCTGGAGCGCAGGCACATCCTAACGACAGCCCAGAGTTTTCTAAGTTGGCGTGGAGCCGGCGTGGTTTCTCCCCGACTGACAGCTGATCCGCCCTTCCCAAGCTGTCGGCGGGGGAGAAAGCCCCGGCTTCCTCGGCTTTGCCGTCTGCCGCACACACCTCCTTCCACACCCCTCCACTTCCCCTCATGATAGACACCCGCGCAGCGTCGGAGGAGGCATTGGCCTCCTCCCCAGCCGCCACGCTGGGAGCTGCCCCCTGGAGCCAGGGGCAACGGGCCCGGGATCGGCCTACTCCACCCTGAACTCCGCCTCCTCCCCCGCCGCTGCTTCCTCGCCTCGCCTCTGTCCCCATTCTGTTCGCCTCCATTTCATCCGCCAGCCTTCGTGCTTTTCTTTTGGCAGAGGAGCTAAGCGGCCGGAGACCTTAAAACAAAGGAATCAATGTAAAAGCGCCGCTGGGCTGGCAATGTCTCTGGCCGCTTAGCTTTTCCGGTCCAGTCCAAAGCCGAAAGAAAAGCGCGAAGGCTGCCTGCTTGAGCCTCCCGTTGCTCCATGCAGCTTCACCCTGCCTGTCATCCTGGTCGAAGTGCTGGGTGAGGGAGTCAGGAAAGTCCTTCTGCCCCGCCCTCCCTCCTTCCTTCCTCTCCACTTTTCTTTCCCTCCCTCTCTTTCCCTTCTTTCTCTCCACATCTCCGGCAGGCAGCCGGCTTTGCTGACCAGCACCAGGCTCAAGCCAGCTGCCCGGGAAAGCCCTGTGCCGGCCACCTCCCCGCCCCCCACCCAGGAAAGAGGCGCAGGAAAGCAGCACGTTTGGAAAGCGCGCTGCTTTCCCGGAAAGCTGGCTTTGCTGGCCGGCACAGGGCTTTCCCCTGAAAACACAACGGAGGTCTGCCACCACCAGCTTGAGCCTCCCATTGCTCCACGCCGCTTTGCCCTGCCTGTCATCCTAGCGCACAGGCAGGGCTTGTGCCATGCAGCTGGGAGGCAGGTACATGAGAAACAAGCCCACCTGAACCCCTAAGTCCAACTTCACCAGGAGGGACTCGCAACCCGCAATCTCCGGAGCAATGAGTTTACGCAGGCAAAGGCTCTCCCTATAATAGCCACTCCTCACCCGCTTCCCTGGGGTATAAGCAGAGGCACCTACTTTTGCCACAAAATCTGGGAAAACTTATTGACTCGAATATAAGCCCAGGGTGGAAAATACAGTGGCTACTGGTAACTTATAAAAATGGAATATTCTTCTATTTATTTATTTATTTATTGGATTTGCATGTCGCCCCTCTCCAGAGACTTGGACTATTGTAGCTGATAGGGAGGTGTATAAAATGAGACAGAAGGAGGCGAAACAGATAATATATGCTGCTAAAGCCTCAAAAGAGGAAGAAATTGCCAAATCTGTAAAGAAGGGGGATAAAACCTTCTTCAGATATATTAGTGATAAGAAGAAGAAAAACTGCGGCATCACGAAACTTTTTAATATGTTTGTGAGTGACATAGGGGAAGGTTTGGTAGGGAAAGTTTGCCTATTTGCCGATGACTCTAAAGTGTGCAATAGGGTTGATATTCCTGGAGGGGTCTGTAATATGGTAAATGATTTAGCTTTACTAGATAAATGGTCAAAGCAATGGAAACTGCAGTTTAATGTTTCCAAATGTAAAATAATGCACTTGGGGAAAAGGAATCCTCAATGTGAGTATTGTATTGGCAGTTCTGTGTTAGCAAATACTTCAAAAGAAAAGGATTTAGGGGTAATGATTTCTGACAGTCTCAAAATGGGTGAACAGTGCAGTCAGGCGGTAGGGAAAGCAAGTAGGATGCTTGGCTGCATAGCTAGAGGTATAACAAGCAGGAAGAGGGAGATTATGATCCCGCTATATAGAATGCTGGTGAGACCACATTTGGAATACTGTGTTCAGTTCTGGAGACCTCACCTACAAAAAGATATTGACAAAATTGAACGGGTCCAAAGACGGGCTACAAGAATGGTGGAAGGTCTTAAGCATAAAACGTATCAGGAAAGACTTAATGAACTCAATCTGTATAGTCTGGAAGACAGAAGGAAAAGGGGGGACATGATCAAAACATTTAAATATATTAAAGGGTTAAATAAGGTTCAGGAGGGAAGTGTTTTTAATAGGAAAGTGAACACAAGAACAAGGGGACACAATCTGAAGTTAGTTGGGGGAAAGATCAAAAGCAACATGAGAAAATATTATTTTACTGAAAGAGTAGTAGATCCTTGGAACAAACTTCCAGCAGACGTGGTAGATAAATCCACAGTAACTGAATTTAAACATGCCTGGGATAAACATATATCCATCCTAAGATAAAATACAGAAAATAGTATAAGGGCAGACTAGATGGACCATGAGGTCTTTTTCTGCCGTCAGACTTCTATGTTTCTATGTTTCTATGTTTCTTAAAATTGTTTTTGTAGGAGAATAAAAAAAAACATATGAAGAACGGTTGCAAGAACTGGGTATATTTAATTTAATGAAAAAAAGGACCAGGGGACACATGATAGCATTCTTCCAATATCTCAGGGTTTGCCACAAAGAGAGTCAACCTATTCTCCAAAGCACCTGAGGGCAAAACAAGAAACAATGGGTGGAAACTAAACAAGGAGAAAAGCAACTTAGAACCAAGGAGAAAATTCCTGACAGTTGGAACAATGAATCTGTGGAACAGCCTGCTACCAGAAGTTGTGAATGCTCCAACACTGGAAGTTTCTAAGAAGATGTTGGATACCCATTTGTCTGAAGTAGTGTAGGATTTCTTGCCTAGGCATGGGGTTGGACTAGAAGACCTCCAAGGTCCCTTCCAACCCTGTTGTTATTATTATGTAACTTTTTTCCTTCCAAAATGTTTTTTATTTCTTGCATCTTTCTTCCTCCGCTTCCAAAATCTTTTTTTAAATTCCAAAAACCTCTTAAAATATCTTTAGGAATGTTATCTTATATTATCATAAGTGCAATTACCACTTACTAAGGCCAGAAAAAAAGATAAAATTTCCAAATCCACTAAGTGGGTTAAAATAATTGTTTCTATTCCATTGAATTTGATCATCTAGGAACTTTTTTCCCCAAATGCCTCTTCAAAATGAAGCAGCAAAACCACTTTCATAACCTTCTCTCCGTAGGTCACTTAGAAATGATTCTACTAGATTTAGTACCCATAATATTGTCTAAGATCCCAGTTTTATTAGAATAAATTCAATCTAAAATATATTAAAACAACATAGGAGCAGATTCTTCAAATCCACCTCACACTTCTTTTTCCTATCCTACACAAAATTATTGATACAAAACTCATTTCCCTTTTGAAGGATATGATAAATCACTAAACATTTTATAGAGTTAAAAGTGTGTTTCAGCAGTTGTAGTTATTTTGCATATTAGAGTCACGTATGTGTTGATCACTACGAGAATGAGCTTTCTAAAGAGAATTAAATAACAGAATCAAACAAAATTCTCCAGCTAATGGCAAACACCCCCCCCCCCCCCCAAATTTCACAGAACAGTCTAAATTTCTTTAGCTGGGATGTACACCTTGGTGATATCAATAACCTCCTGACATAAGTGATTGAAAAAGCAATATCCAAACCTGAGTTATGATAAAAGTTTCAAGGTATTACTACATTTGAAATCTTTCCATCTTCATTTTAAAGAGTGAACCTTAAGTTTCTTTTCATTCCACATGCATATCCAGTGCGATTTGTCTTTGTTCTTTTTAGTCAGAAAGGAAAAAGACATGAAAAGGAGACTACTAATGAAGCATAGAATATGGGAGTGCTTTCATCCAGGGCTATCAATGAAGGGGCTGCAGGAGAGGTGGGGCAGGCATTCCAAAGCACTCAGAGAAAGCACAGGGGTTCCCTGTTCGCCACTTTCTCCCCCCCAAAAAAGATGTGCGCATGCAACGCCCAGACCGTACACACCCACCGCAACCCAACCTCCTTCAGCGGTAGCAGTGGTAGCCACCCTCCTTTGCACTGCTCCGGCTCTGCCCATCCACCCGCCCGCCACCACCTTGCCTTCCTCCTCTCTCTCTATTGTTTAGACCGGCTTTGCTTTGGACGTCCTCCTTGCCCACCTTCTCAGGCAGTTCTTGCTGGCAGTCTCCTCCCCTAGACAAGCACACACATGCCTCCCCTCCCTGTGGGACTCTTTCGCTCAGACCCCCCATTGCTCTCCGCCTCCCCCCACCAGAAACATAAAGTCCACCCGAGCCAAACGCACTGGAGGTGGGCAGTAGAAGAGATGACAGCTCCACGTTTGTGGAGCTCTATTGCTGCCACCGGCTTATTGCCATAGAGGGTTTACACATACACATACACAAACACACACACACACAACTCCAAGACCGCTCTCACTTCCTTTAAAGGCTCAATTGTTGTTTCGAGTGGCTTGGGCAGGACTTCCTCAGACGAGTAGGGAAAAGAAGCGCGGGAAGGGCAGAAGGGTGTGTGTGGGGTGCGTTTACTGAGGGAGGCCAAGCGATTGAGGGGCTTCCTCTTGTTTTGCAGCTTTGTGGTACCACCACCTTCCCGTGTCGAAAAGGCCCCGCTTTCCCCTTTCCCCAACACATCCATTCCACCCAGCTTTCCCCCCCCCCCCGCCCACCTTGGCCTTCCCGCCCAGTTCCCTTAGCCTGGCCTTGGAAAGAAAGAGAGACCAGCTTGGCTAAGGAGTGGACAGGAGAGGAAGGGGAGTCCCGCAAAAGAGATCCTTTGGAAGCTAGTTGTGGGGGATCTTACAGCCTCATCTGCCCAGCGTTGTGGATCCAGGCAGTGGCTTGTCTCTCCCATGTTTTTGTTTTTTAAAAAAGAGAGCCAAATGGAGGAAAATCCAAGCAAGGGGCTAAGAACTCGATCCCAGCCAAAACGGGAGAGGGGGAGTAGGAGGCGGCAGCCACACAGCCGGTTTTTTAGGGATCAGAGGAAAGGAGTATGCAAGAGATTGTGGTCACGAAGGAGAACATGGACTGAGAAATCCTGGCTCTTCCCCCCTCGTCCCGTGTAGGACCCGGTGAAAAAAAACCCCGGCGCATTTGAAAGACCTCCATAACGAGCCCTTGCGTGTCCACACCTCGCATCGCCCGAACCCCGTAAACAAGGGACACACATTCTTGGCCAACCGGCAGCATCTGGAGCTCCCCGGTCCCACATTTCGGGACGAGCGCACAGAACAGGGGGTAAAAATGCGTCCTATTGATTTCTGCGAGAATCTTTTTTCCCCTCCCAAATTTCACCCCTAAACTATCCTGTGATCTCGGAGTGGTCTCCTGTCCACTCCAACCCAGTCCTGCTTTCTTTGTGTCACTTTTCTACGGGGTTCGGGGGATTCGAGGAATGGTGTGGTTCGGACGCCCAAGGGCTCATTATGGGGGTCTTTCAAATGTGTGCTCCTTTCCTCCCACCCCTAAAAATCTGGCTGTGCGGCTGCCGCCTCCTCCTCCCTCCCTCCCGTTTCGGCTGGGATCGAGTTCTTAGCTGGGATTTTCCTCCATCTGGCTCTCTGTGGACCTGAAAACCACATTCTACATTGAATATCCATTCCCCCCACCAAGACTTTCTTCTGTCCTGGGGGAAAGTTTGATCTCCAGGGGTAATGCAGTTTTCAGGTCCAATCTGCCGGTCCCTTTCTCACGTTTGAAAACTTCCCATTCATTTGGGGTGGTTAGGTTCTTTTCCCCCTAGTTATTCCTGGAGATCAATCTTTCAGCATTTAATAAGCTATTTCTTGAAATGGATACTGTTGCTAACTGTTACTTTACAATAGGTGAGGGTGGACCTCAAAACTATATTCTACATTGTTAATTCTCCTCGCCCCACAGTCCCTCCCCCCCCTCCAAGACTTTCTCCTGTCCTGGGAGAAAGTTTGATCTCCAGGGATAACATAACATCCCCAAAAGAATGGGAAGTTTTCAAATGGGAGAATAGGACTGGCAGATTGTTCCCATTCCTTTGGGGGTGTTATTTATTTATTTATTTTTCATAGTTATTCCTGGAGACCAATCTTTTTTGGGATATTAGAAAAAATTCTCTTTCAAAGGCGAGGGGAAACTTAGCGTGGGTGGGAAATTTTCCGCACGGCTTTGCAAATGGGATAATAAGTTTTCAAATGGAATAATAATGAAATGGTCATAAGTGTGAAAAATGGTCATAAGTAACCTTTTTCAATGCCATTGTAACTTTAATAGTGTTAAAGTTGTAACAGTAACTATTGTAAGTCGAGGATTACCTATATTCTGTCAACTGTGATCGGGATCTTCAGAGCCAAGTTGCTCTGTTCCTGGCATCTAACTCAGTTGGCTGTGGTTTGTTGCCCAACATTGCTCAACAGATGCTGAATGTGAAAGCCTATACCAGTAAGGTTACGTGATGTTGGAAAAGGATTATGTGTATTTCAGCACTGATTTATCAGTAAATATATTAAGATGTGGCCTTCCTATTGCTGTTTATTTGATAGAATAAAATGTTCTTCTTCCACATTTAGAAATGATCACTTTTATTTCCAGGTAAAGAATTTCATCACAGAGATATTCATTGTGTAATACAAATGATAAATATGAATGATGTATATTTTTCCTCCGAACCTTAACTGTAACTATTGCTTACAGATTTTAAAAGCACCATGAAAGAGAACCAGGAGAGGTTAATTTGTGGGTTTTTTGTTTTTTTAAAAACTCCTAATCTGTAATTAGCATCAGGCTGGGAAAATCTTAATTTCATACTTTCCAGTATCAGTAACTCTTCCTCAAATCAATCTGACACATCCATAGATAAAGTTTTCATATTGAAAGATACAGATATGTTTATCCACGCATATCTTGCCACACATATTTTGTTATCTTTGCAGTTAGTAAACTGTGACACCTACAGCAACATACATTTTTATATTCTACATGACTCCAGGACACTGCAGTTGCCATGAATTTGAGCCAGTTGTCAAGCATCTTAATGTAAGTCACATGATCAGGGGGAATGCTGCAACAGTCACAAGTATGAAAAATGGTCATAAGTCTCTGTTTTTCAGTGCTGTTGTAACTTCAAGCAGCCACTAAATGAACTGTTGTGAGTCAAGGTTTACGTTGGTAAATACTTTCAGTGCATAATTTAGTAGGATACAGGTGGGGCAGGGCATGTTGCAAGTATCCAGCAAAAACCTGGAGTCATTACTCTCCAGGTTTATGCAATATCCAGGGTTGTAGCTGAAATGACTCTTGCTCCATAAAATCCTATTATCATTACATTTATGGCACATTGCATAAATAGTCAAATAAGGTTTGTCCAGCTAATTCAGAAGTATATTCTAATTCATTGTTGTCAAAGCTTTGTGAACCTTATTTGGTCGTTTTAGACATTCTTATATACCGAAATTATCAAGGTCATATCTTTCTAGAAATGATGAAAGAGGAGGTGAATAATTTTGTTACATGAGTAATTAGGATATTGCACGAGGGGCTTCCGATAACTCCGGGTCAGTACAGTGAGGGCTCTCATTTCAAGCAATTCCATCTTTCAAGAACATCAACCCAATTTCAGGCCCCATTGTGGTATTTCTCCTAAAGTAACAATAGACGTTTCCAGCAGGAGCAGTAAGAAGACAAGGCCAGAAGAAGCAAGTTGTCATTTAGAAGAGAATAGGATTTTATTGGCCAAGTGTGATTGGACACACAAGGAATTTGTCTTGGTGCATATGCTCTCAGCGTACATAAAATAAAATATACATTTGTCAAGAATCATGTGGTACGACACTTAATGATTGTCATAGGGGTCAAATAAGCAATGAAGGAGCAATATTAATAAAAATCTTAGCATATAAGCAGCAAGTTACAGTCATAACCAGCTAATCCACCTTAAGCACTATATTTGACAAAGTATAGTCATTATTTATATAATTTCTGTTATATGTGGTCAACAAGATTTACTTGACAATTCAGGGATCAAAGAGGAAATCTACTTCCTGTAATTTAGAAACTGTATTTCCATTAAAGCAGCTTAAAATTGTAATTGCTTTCTGTTGTCTCAGAGTCTGTTTAATTAGAATTCAATCCACCCCTCTTTTAAAGTCCTATTACTGCTCTAGGTATTTTATAAACCCATACTTACGCATCTGAATTATCTTTGGTTGCATACAGTTGTATTTAAATGTGCTATTTTTTCATTTTCGGATATTTTTGCATTCTATTAAATTTTTATGAATCCGGTTTTTGTTTTCTAAGTATGAATTATCCTACCCAGTCTTGAGATATCTGTAAATTTGTTAAAACATTCTTCGTATAACTTATTAATTAAGTTGTTGAAGAATACAGGATTCACAACTGAATATTGTGTGATGCTCTGTATCTTCACTCTTTGAGTATCTTCACTCTTTGAAGATAATTTTTAAGTCAGCAGTGCACTCAATGAAACTTCAGATAACCAGGGATAGGTTCTTGTCACTGGTTCACTTGTCACTTCTTCCCAAGCCACATGGCTGCATGCACATTGTGTGCTGCATGGCTGCACCATGTGGATGTGGATGCTTTTTGCAAGCATGTGCAATGCTGAAAACTCAGCTTCTGAATACCCAGAAAAATATAGGGGGGGGGGAGCCAAAAACAAGATGGCAGCATATGCGCAGTGCCAAAAACTCAGCTTCTGCACATGAACAGAAGTAGAAAAAGAGC
The DNA here is from genome assembly GCF_031021105.1 of Erythrolamprus reginae. Lineage (NCBI taxonomy): Eukaryota > Metazoa > Chordata > Lepidosauria > Squamata > Dipsadidae > Erythrolamprus > Erythrolamprus reginae. The sequence goes on along the minus strand of NC_091952.1, from coordinate 211,136,382 downwards.
AAAAAATAAAAAATAAGAACAAGATGGCAGCATCCATGGACTTGCACTGACAGAACTAGCTCTGTGAGATCGCCACCAGTTTACTACAGGTTCTGTAGAACCGGTGCGAACTGGAAAGATCCCACTTCTGCACATAATCTATACACTAATATCCTGCTGTACAGAATAAAATACTCTGTCAACTGCTTTTTAAAGAAAGCAAGATATATTAACTTCACAAAATTCCTACTTACTAAGGAAACTATCTAAAAAAATATTAGCTAAAGCAAGACAGGTTTCTAGTAATTGTTTTCAAAGTGTTGAATGATAAATCCTGTTATGATAACAGTATGCACTCTTAAATTTTTAGGAGTATCAACATAAGAGTAACTAGTCAGTATCTTGCTGTGTTTTCCTTTTCCTCCTTTTTGAATATTAGAATAACATTTGGTCTTATTCAGTCATCTGCAAGTTCACCCGGATCTCTCAAACATAATTCAGAAGCGATCAGAAAAGAAAATCAAGCTTTTGGCATTTTGGGATGCAATTTAATCTGATATTGGAAGTTTAAATACATTGAAGAAATAAATGTTTTCATCCCATCTTAATCTTGCCCTGACATTTTGTTATAAAAAAGTTCCTGATGGAATGCAATCACTACACATATAATAGCTATTTATACACATATTTTATCCACAGAGACTGTTAATGTTATATCATTATTTATCTTTGTTATGTGCATCAAAGCGTTGTCTAAGAGCATGCAATAGGTTTCCTGGGATTTTCTGGTGCTTGTCCCGTAAATCTTCTATTGCCCTTCGAGTCTGTTGGAGCAGTGGAGTGGCAAGAGGTGGGATGGAATGGAAAAGAAAAAAGAAAAAAATATTTAATTTAGATTTATGGTTCAGGAACTATTGAGAGAACATTCTGGAACTAAATACACCATATACGGATTCTATAGAACATACCATATTTTTTAATATATATAGTGGAACCTCGGTTAACGAATGCCTTGCACAGCAAACATTTCTGATAACAACCGAAAATGTTGTTAAAACTTTGCACTGGGTACCGAACAAAAATTCGGATACCGAACAGAAATTTTTGTTTGTTATTCGAACTGTTACACCCATTGTCCCTCACTCCCCCGGCTCTCCTTACCTCTTTACCTATTGCCTCTCTGCAATCGTCTCGTCGCCAGGGGAGCAGCAAAGCGTTGCTTTGGTTATTACAAGGCAGGCGCTGAGTTTGCTGGTATTGGGGGTGGCGGTGGCAGCAACTGCTGAGGCAGCTCTAGCAGCTTCCTTTCGAGGAGTAGCAGTGCCGGGAACATCACATCCTAGCCCTGGCAACCAGGCCCTCGCCCCCACCGGTGCCACTGTCCTAGAAAAGAAGCCGATGGAGCCGCCGATGGAGCCGCCACCGCTGGCCTCAAAGAAAAGCCCCCCTGGGACCAGCAAACTCAGTGCCTGCTTGTCGAGGAGACAAAGGCTGAGAGACAAGTGGTAAAGAGGTAAGGAGGGGGGGAGTGAAGGACAAAAGGTTTGTGGGGGGAGAGATAAAACCTTTATCATGGGTGGTCCTGGAATGGAACACCCGCGATAAACAAGGGATCAGTTTTCCCCATAGGAAATAAAGGCCGGGAACCAATTAAATCCATTGCCTTTATTTCTTATGGGGAAAATTGTTTCATATACTGTACCGAACATTTCGGCTAACGACCAGCATTCCAGAATGGATTATGGTCATTAGCCGAGGTTCCACTGTATATAGGATTTTAACTTGCTATTCGTTACAGCTTTTAACATATATTTTAAAATCAATGTTATCTTTGATTTTATCTTATGACAAAGATTTTTCTGTCTTCCTACTCATGCTATACAATTCATAATAAGATAAATCACATTTTCCTATAAATATATAAATATATAGTGTACAACCATCTGTCTCTTTTTGTATACTGTAACCAAGAGTAAATTCATATGGGAATTCTACAGAATGGCTTGAGATATTTTTCAAGCCTTCCTCTACAGCCTCTTATCCTGACTTACGCTAAACGGTCTGCTGCACACAGCAGTATAATTAAAAAGTAGAAAGCATACTGATGCCTCTTATTTAATTTGCTCCTAACTGTGGTTTGTTGAATAAACAAGAATTAAATGAATCCATCTTTTACTTGAAAATATAAACTTATTTGATAGGAAGAGGTTGAGCCCTCCATGTTGAATATATACTGTATTTTTCAGTGTATAAGACACATCTGGGTTTGTGGCTGTATCAGCATACAGCCACAACATACATCTTTATCTTTGTTATATCTTGATTTGATTTGCATGTACGTCCACCAATTAATCTTATAGTTTTGGTTTTATTTGATTGATATTTTTATTTATGCATGCTATTAATCAGATTGTGTAGTTTGAATAACTGCTGCTTAAATAGTATGGGATGGATGATAATCTTACATTGACATTTATGTACCAAACAATATTTCTGCACATCTACTAAATATATTTCAATAACTGTTTGCAAATAGTGATTATAGTGTTTATAATTTCATAAAGAATGAACGGCTATTTGAATTTGAATGGATATTTACTCCTTATAATAAAAATACACTTACTTGTTCAACTAATTTTTCAGGAGTTATATCTGGATCATATGGAATTGGTTTTCCAATATGAGTTATAAGTTTGACTGGAAACCATCCACATAATGGAAAGACTAACCATCGTTTTCGTTCATATAACCATCTCATTGGTCCTAGGTACAAATTTTTAAAAATCTCAGATGTGCATAATAGCAGATTGCCAAGAGTTTCATACTTGACTTTGTTAGAAGCCTGTATTTAAATGCAATAATTAATACCAGTACTGGAATCAAGTAATGTAAAGTTTTTGCAATATACCAAAAAAAGAAAATAACCCATCATGTTTGAAGCCTTACAGTTTGCAAAATGCAACTTAGATTTAAAAGTTATGAAAAAATTAGAATTAGAACAAGCTAATCCTGACACATAAATAGACATACAAATACTGTACAAGTTGCCTGACAGGTAGAAGGCTGATATATAAGTAGATAGATAAACAGATAAGCCAGGCAGTCTTTCTAGAATAAATACCAATTCATTTAAAGGATATGGATAACGTTGCTAAATTTCCATAATTTCCGGGTCATCCCTGTGCCTTGTAATTCCATGACATCACATCAGTTATGGGAAATGTATTAAATTATGGGCTATGTACATATGCATGTATATTTACAGCATATGTGTATATAACTGTTTATTTGTATGTCTTTGTATATGTCTATAGAGCTATAGACTTGTAGGTAGGTAGGTGGGTAAATAGATAGATAGGTATAGACAGACAGACAGACAGTTGTAGCTAGCTGTCTAGTTAGATATCTGAAGTGAGACCATATACAGTCTTTTCTCATTCTAGGAGAAAACTCATATGTACCACCCCTTAAACAGTTCTCCTAACAATAAAAAATAATCTCAAATTAATCTATCCCAATTATATTTTTAGTTTACTTATAACCCATATTTAGCTATTCTTGCTTAAATCATTCAAATTAAACATGGTGAGCAAAGATGCAGCTGTAGAAACGTATCGTCTTAAAAAATAACATTCCCAAGAATAAATAAAGTTTTACATACTTATATTTAAATATGACATATATCCTTCTCTAATATTTTGTGTAAACATAGGAATGATTGGCTAGAAGAAATAAAAGAAACAGATAATGAAATTATTTTAGTTACAGTACATGAAAGAAATGAAATGTATTGCTTAGAGATAAAATATGCTAATTAAAAGGTTATTTTGATAACGTAATATGAATAATATATTGTATAAGATCATTATACTTTTATAAATCCTATCTGTTATTTTCAGCAGAGGGTTGTGTTTAACCACGAGGGGCAGGAGTTGGCATGGTCAGTTTGATGTCATTCATGTCAGGGACACCTGTGGTGGTCTGAGTGCTTTGCCAGAGAAAACGGGCTCCCAAACTTAGTTTTTGGCTGCTACAGCCTCCTGCAACCTTCTGTCAGTGAAAGCGGAGTTCAGGAAACAGCACATGGCCTTCTCAAGGTCCATTTTCACTGACAGAGGCACCGTGGTCACGTCTTTTGTTTTTTCAGAGCAGCTATGTTGGCCAGATCTAAGCAGCCTCTGGACCAGATCCGGGCCCTAGACCTTGAGTTTGACACCCCTGACCTTCGGGGGAAGGTGATGATTGAGAAATCTTCCAGTGACCGTGTTCTGTCGGGCTCTCTGGTAGAATCCTTCCAAAAATTCACACGTACAAATTTCAGACACACACACATTTGAAAATTCAAAACAATATTCTTTATAATGAAAATTCACTTATACTAAGCCCTCTTTTGGTATAGCAAAGAGCACTGGTCTCCAAACAAACTGGTAATTTGCACAAGTCCCTTATCAGTTCTGTGATACTTAGCTTGCAGCTGTGAGGCAATTCACAGTCCTTCTTTCCCAAAGTGAATCACACTTTGCCCTGGTTTAGTTTCAAAGCGGGGAAAAATCAGCACACAAAAGGTCAAAGTCAGTAAAGCAGTCACAAAACACAACGATCAGATAATTCTCCACAATGGCCAAATCCACAGGCTGCTCTTTATAGCAGCCTCACTAATTACCACAGCCCCACCCAACCACAGGTGGCCTCATTTTCTTTGATAATAATCTCTCAGTTGTTGTTGCCTATGCATCGCTCTCCGCATGCGTGGCTGTATCATTAACTCTTGTTCTGAATCCAAGGAGGAGCTAGATAATTGATCTCCTTCTGAGCTGTCTGCCACACTCTCCTCCTCCCTGTCACTCATGTCTTCTTGGTCAGAGGAGCCTTCATTATCAGATTCCACCAGGGGCAAAACAGGCCTGCAGCATGTGGATGTCTCCCCCACATCCACAGTCCTTGGGGCAGGAGCTGGGCCAGAGCTAACCACAACAGACTGGTTACAGCAAACCACCTTCCCAAGCTGAAGGAGATCAGCAATTGGAAGATGACCTGAATGTGTTCTACTGCAGGTTTGAAAAGAAACCACAGCCACTTATCTGCACAACCTCCACCCCGGACACACCAACAACAGCCAAATCTTCTACAACTGAACACATCCCACTCGGTTTACAACCCCTAGTGATCACAGAAAAAGGAAGTGAAAGATCTATTTCTCATGTATGCTGAGAGTATATGCAGCAAGACAAATTCCTTGTGGGTCCAATCACAGTTGGCCAATAAAAATTCTCTTCTCTTCTATTCTAAAAATGAACTAAACTTTCATTCCCCCCCCTGCATTTCAGGTACATTATGGTTGAAAATGTAGCAAGATGTAAGATTTGGACAGCCAAAACTATGTCTGGAATCGCGATCTGGAATTTGCCCAAATGTACACCATAAAGCTAATTTTTGGGAAAAATTGTCAATTTTCTAGGCACTTGCAATCAACTGGGAGTCATTGGTTCCCTAACGGTGGAACTTCTTCTTTTTAACCATTTTGGAGTTTTACTTTTTATTGTTTCTTGAAGACTGAAAATCCTTCAGCACTTCAAGTTTACCATTTGCTGAATGCGTTAAACTTTAAGATGTTTAAGAAGAAAAACATATTTCTTTCCAGCTTTGTGAGATCTTTATTTGTTTGCATACCTCCTATATACAGTAAATATGTGAATTTTTTTTTTGAAAGTTTTAAAAATGGTAAGACTTTGTAAAATTGATTTAAATAAAGAATTTAAAATTAATCACATCTTCCAGTGTGGGAAAAGAAGTCCTATTTTCAAGACTACAGAGCAGTGATAGCGAACCTATGGCACGGGTGCCACAGATGGCATGCGGAACCATATCTGCTGGCACACGAGTCGTTGCCCTAGGTTAGCTCCAATGTGAATGTGTGTGCTATCTAGCTAATTTTTGGCTCACACAGAGGCTCTGGGGGGCATTTTTGGCTTACAGAGAGCCTCTGGAGGGATGGGGGAGGGCGTTTTTACTCTCCCCTGCTCCAGGAAACCCTTTGGGGCCAGGGCAGGGAGAAACATGAGCCTACTGGGCCCACCAGAAGTTGGGAAACAGGCTGTTTTTGACCTCCAGAAGGCCTCTGGGAGATGGGGGAAGCTGTTTCCATCTTCCCCAGACATTGAATTATGGGTCTGGGCTCTTGTGCAAGTGTGATAGCACTCACACACGCTCTTTCGTCACCTGAGGAAAAAAAGGTTCACAATCACTGCTATAGAGATTCAGTCACCCAGGTCATGATTGTCCCAAATGTTTTTCAAGAGGCAATTGGAGTTTCTTGTTTTTCTTTGAAAACATTTTGCTTGTCAAAAGAAACAAAACATCTTCAAAGACAATCTAGAAAGTCCAGTTGCCTCATGAAAAAATGGCATGTTTATATTTCATTCTTTAAAAAACTTTGAAGATTGATTACTAGAGCACAGAGATGCTCTACTTTAAATTAGATGTATGATCTCTGGATTTAAAAATTTTTGTATTCTCAAGTTTAAAAATTACTGAATGGGTTCATTTTCAATCAAATGAAAAACTAAATTCCACAATTTTCATATTCACTCTCTTACCCATTTCTCAGTAGCTGCCACCAATTTCATTTTTTTAAAGAAAGGTAATGATGTAAATTTTTAAAATGTGAACCAGGCATACATGGATATGCCTAATAATCAAAACACTCACTCATTCTCTCTCTCTCTCTCTCTCTCTCTCTCACAAACACACACACACACACCTGGTTTGAGATCTGATAAAAGGAATTAAGACAGAAAACAACAGTTAACTGCCTGATTCCATTGCACCAAATTGTATGTATCAATGATTTTCTTTTTTGTTTTTTTGGGGGGGGGGGAGTGCAGGAGAGAAGCATAATTTTTAAGATTTATAGGGCAATGATTTTATTTCTAATTTTATGACACTTGTATTATTTATCATTTTATTTTCTTCACTTTTTTCCAGGAGAGGTGGCGAGCGCAGCATACCTTCTATTACAATAAAATTTAGCATAGATTGATAAGTCGTAAGCTCTGTTTTCCTATGCACTGCCTTTAATATCTAATAGTTGATGCCATTGTATGTGGATTATATGGATTGCTAAGGGTTGGATAGACACATTTTTTCTAGAGCAAAAGGAAAAGTAAGTCTTCCTTCCTACTTTAATTATTACTTTTACTTTCACTACTTCTGAAGTTATGCTATTTGTATGAATGGCTACTTAATGTATTACATGTACATTTATATTTTCATTGTTTTAAATAGTTTAGCATAATAAAATGGTCAAAATAGAAAAGTGATTTGAATTATGTGAACTGAAAAACATAAGATTTTCCTTTTTCTGGCAAATTTGATTTGTGGTTGTATGCACTCTCCTGTGCATTAGCAAATAGCTTAAAAATAAATAGTTGGTATTCACAAATGCATTTTCCACTTTAAAAGCATTACAGAAAATATGAAGAGAAATGGCTTACCACATTGGCATCTATAGCCAAATGAGCAAATCCTTTACGTGCTTTCCATATTAATTTATACTGGTTATTTCCATAGTTTTCCTCTCTTAGTCCTCCTGGTGCAAGTCCAAGTAAGTGCCCTTGCTTCAGAATATTTAAACACCTTTCTCTTGTAGGACAATCACACCGATTAACGGAAAAGAATTGTTTTAGTCCTGCAAAAGCAGACCTAAGAAATCATTCTGTTCTTGCTTGTAAAATAAAACAGAATACATGTATTTCCATCATGACATAACTCAAAACAAGCCTTTAAAGTACAAAGATTGGACTTCATAGGTTAGTGAATAAATTTTATTTAACACCCCCACCCAAACCCCTAAATATAGTAATTTTTTTTACCTGGTAATTGCAAGACAAATTTGTCTATCACAGAATAGCAGAATATCCCAGTGAGTCTATAAAACCTTGTTACAAAACAGTGATAGTCCACTGCAAGGGCTCCATGATAATAGACAATAATTGCTGGTCCTTTGGGTATGTTTTCTATTCCAGAAATCTCATAACCTGTTAATGGGAGGTTAAAAGTCTTTAAAGGAAAAAAGTTTCCTATAGAAGATCACATAAAAAATGGCATATTTTTCATATCATGATAACATTTTAAATCAATTGTGTTTTTGGAACTATCACTGATCCTCAAAATGAAAAATGAAAAATGAAAAAAATTAGAATCTGCTGAGAAATCAGTGTTACTGCTTCTTTGACCTCACATTTGGTCAATTTTCCTATAAGTTACTTAGATTAATGTAGCTTAGTGACATCAAACCTTTCTCACAAATGTCCATGTCTTTAGAGATTTTGTCCATTTTAAAGCCCCATTTTTAAAAAGACATTCTGTTAACAGTTTCTAAAATTCTTAAAAACATATAGAATGCATGGGCTTCAGATAGCTTCTTCCAGCTTTAGCCAAAGGTATAGTTAATGATAATGTTTAACAGCCTAAGTCCGTGGGGGTGAGACTTTGCCCTGTTTCAGCTCTAGTGTGCATTCAAACTGGCCAATTGATTGTTGGCCTTTGGAAAGGCCATTTCAGCCTCCAAACACTTCGGGGACACTTCTGTGAAGCCCCGGAGGCAGGGGTGGGCTGCTGCCCAGACGGGAGGGAATGCAGTGGGGTAGCAAAAATGGAGTTCCACCCCAGAACACCCAATTTGTATTGAAAGTTGAAAGAAATTGCAGGGCATCCTGCATAAGCCACGCCCACATTGTGGCAGTAAGGCAAAAAAAAATCCCCTAACAGACAAACGGGAATTTCAGAAAAACGCACTTCTAGTTTGCTGTTATGCTGTTTTTTGCACTCCAAATGGGTCATGGAAGCTTCCCTGAAGCTCTGTATTGCAACAAACTTCTGCAAGTTCATATAAATATATTACAACTGTCCAGCCACATATATAGCCAGTAACAAATAGCATTCAATGGGCAAAAGTAAAGCAGAGCCAGGTCTCCACCCCCTTCCCCTGTTAAAAGCTTTTTCTTGTTCGCCGCTCACCCAGCCTACAAGCCAGCCTCCCTCCCTCCCTCCCTCGGTGCACTCTTTGGGTTCAGTGACTACAATAGTCCTGCATTCCAGAGAAAGGGGAGCTGCTTTGCCAACAATGACCCTTTTCTGCATTCACAGGAGATATGAAAGCAAAGCCTAATGCCAAAATCCGTGTTGCTACATCACAGGGGCTTCTCCAAATCCAGTTTTTCCTGAACAAAACAGGCATCTGCGGAAGAGGTTCCAAGGTGGGGTCCCACGAAGGAAGTCTCTCTGCCCTCTCTCTTTCTGGTTTTCTCTTTCTCTTTTCTTCTCTTTCTCCCTCTCTTTCTTCCTCCTTCCCTCCCCTTCTCCTTCCCTCCAAGAAATCAGCGCCGGACTGTCCAGCCAGGGAGGAACATGATCCCTCAGTCCACAGAGTGGGGGGGGGGGGAGAAGAGAGGTGGGAAGTGTATGTGGTTGTATTGACACAACTTCTAGCTGTAGACCCCTTTGTCTAAGGGATGAAGCTGACCAGGGTCTGTGGCGATAGAGAAGGGGCAGCTCAGCAGTGACCGCATGCTCCCCCACTAAAGTTAATTCTGCATGACAGCCCAGAAAAGCAAGAAGAGCCACTTGGCCTTTTTTTCCCTTTGCTCCCCTTACATTCACCTTCAACATAATCCATTGTGCAAAATTTAGCAGCCGAATACCAGGGAGGGGCTGTAATATCCCCGCCACCACTTAGGCGGAGTCACCAAAGCTTTTCCTAAAAACAGGGAACATCAGCTTGGGGTCAATCCTGATCCTGAGGGGTAGTTGAGTGCTTGCAAACTGTGGCTGAGGCATGATCCTAGGAGAGAGCGATCCTGCCCCTGAACATTTGCCACTTTGCTGTCCTAACTTTTAACCCAGAATATTTGTGTTTGTGGCAGGTTTGCCTTGCAGCTAATACCGCCTGCCATTGGCTTGCTCCCTATTTTTAGAAAAAGCTTCAGCAAACTTTATGCAAGGGAGGTTTTCAAAGGGAAGCAGCTAAGTTTTAGGTAGGATGCCTGTCTTGCAGCCTGCCCAGCCCCCACTCAGCCCCTGCTCCACTTCACCTGACCTGACCTGTCACCCCCCCAAAACACACATCCTACCTGACCCTTGTAGCTCTGTTGCATTCCTGGTGCATTCCTGGGCAACTCATTCTAAAAGAAAACGTCTCGCGAATTCGAGAACTTTGATTATCTTTTCAAGAGACATATGATCACATATAAGGATTGGCCCCAAGAATGATGTCTATGAGTGAAAATAAATTCCTTAACTCTGGTTTAAAGAATTAACGAAGAATATCTTACTTACTGTGCAGTATCTTTCCAATCAAGTCTGTCACCAGTGCATACATTTTCCTTGGCATATCCCATTGTTTGCAATTGACATCCTCTGGCAAATTACCAATTTTTTTCCACACATTATATACTAGATTAGTGGTATAGAAGATAGAAAAGGCAAAAAGGAGTGGATAATATAACAGTATCAATATCACTAACGCTGTTATGGGATATACCATAAAGCCTGCACATTCTTCCAAAATGTAAGTTGACCAGATGGAATATTCTTTTCCAGAGGTATAGTATATATTTTCTGCAGTCATGCTTAAAGTCATGAATAAATGTACAAAAATGCTTTCTACCTGAGGAAAAAAAATACAAACATGTTTAATATGTTTTCATGTTTAATGTCATGAATAAATGTACAAAAATGCTTTCTACCTGAAAAAAAAAATACATACATGGTGGCAAAGTTAACTTGGAGTAGATGTATAAGAGATGAAGAATATAGTGGAGAGTATAGGGAAAATTAAGAATACAAGGGTTAGAGAAATGAGAAGGAAAATAAAAAATTAAAGAAGCAGCTATAGAAAGTGCCCAAGTGGTAATAGTTTTAGGTTGGAAGGATGCAACAAAATGGATGTTACAAAACTGGTATTGGTACATGGTGGAACACATTCAATTTGAAATTATAGAAATTAAAATGAATACGATTGATGAAAATAAAGTGGAAAAAATGATGGGAAAATGGGACAGGGTCAGAGGTTTTATGGCTAGTAGAATTCGAGACCAAGCCATAAGGAACAAATTGGAATCACTCTACCCTTTGCAAATATGTTGATGTTCATGGTTGTAAAAAATTGTAAATTAGTACACCCTTATTTGGTGAAGGGACTGAATGTATGTTGTTGGGTGGTGGGAACACAATTCACTGTGCACTGTTTTGTGTTGTGTGTATTTTTATACTATAAAAATCAATAAAACATTATTTTTAAAAAAGTTCAGAAGAAACCAACACCTTTTCTACCAATTTTTAAATGAGTCCAAACTAGTGTTCACCCATGTAAAGAAAACGTTTTGGAAAGAACTGTGGGAAAACCAAGTGGAATACAACAAAATTCTATTCTGGGTCTAAAATATTCAACAACAAATAATCCAAAACAAAAGGGAAAATATTATAATAACAACTGACATAGTTGCAATACAAGCAAAAAAGATCAAAAACCAGAGTGCACCTGGCTGGATGACTTGCATAGATGCTGGCTAAAATACCTGACCAGTCTCCATCATTACATGGCCACTCAATTTGATAAAATGCTTCAAACTGCAACAAGTGAAGAATAGTTAACATCGGGCCAAACGTATTTGATAATGAAAGATCGAGAAAAGGGTTCAGAAACGAGCAACTATCATCCAATTACTAGTCTATCAACAATGTTCAAACCTTTTACAAGAATACTGGCAAATTAAATATTCAATCATATGATGGAAAACATTTGTATCCAGTAGAACAAAAAAGGAAATTATAAAAAACCAAGAACAGTTTGCACTAAAAAATCCAAAATGAAGAAAAATTAATTTAAATATGGATTGATTACAAGAATGGAAAAGTCAAAGAGTCAACACAAAAGGAGGGTCTACAAAATATTAAAATCAAAGCTGAATGCTGGAAACATAATTTAAGCCATTAATAGATGGGCAGTTCAAGTGATACACTACTCAACTGGAATAATCAACTGGACTTTTGCTGAATTGGAAAACTTGGATTGGAAAATATTGTGAAAAGCGTCATTTGGAACACAATGCACTAGATATCACAGTTGTCGAGAGCTGAAGGATACAGTTTATTGATATCGCTGTACCAGGAGATGCCAGAGTCAAAGAAAAATAACTGGAAATAGTTTTGAAATATCACAACCTGGCCATTGAAACTATATGGCTATGGATGATACATGTAACAGTGATATCTATTGTCATTGGGGCACTTGGTACCATTTCCAAGAATTTCACAAAATACATCAAGAAATTGCAGCTTCCTGCAATAACACTAGTGGAACTGCAAAAAAATATGCTATTCGGAACATCATATATATTTAAGAAGATACTTGGTTGATATCTAGGACACTGGCACGATCTGTATCAACCATTAGTACTAGTCAAGGACTTTTTAAAACATTCAGTTGACTAAGTTTCATGTTTAATGAATAAAAGAGATGATAATAAAAATATTTCCTGTCTTTGCTTTCTAGAAGCTAACCTGCTCAAAGAACTTCTAGCAGAACCAGACAGGTAAAAGCAATAGCATAACATTATTGCATGCACACTCTGATAGCTGGTATCACTATTATATAGTAGTAATATTTCAGATTCTACAGATATTTGAGAATCAATGTCAGAGTAATCACAAAATCTTGGAATAATATTCATCTTTCTACAAAATGATTCTAAGACTCTTTATTTGATGCCCAAATCACTTAGAAGAGGTGGTGAAAATAAATGATTCAAATGAATTTCCTTCAGAATGAAACAGTAGTTTAAACATTAACAACCCCTCACTATTGTTAAGGAATGTGCAGAACCCTTGAGTTGTCAAGGTCACGCACAGAGGAAAACATGGGATTCCAGCACATATCAGACATACATTACAGCTTAGTTCTTCATCCTTTCTGGCTCCCCACTACAGCAATTTGCACTACCTCTTCAAGGTATAGTACTTCAACACAAACAAACATTCATTGTTAGCTTCTTTATATATTGCAAACCCAACTGTTAGTATGCGGCACTAACAACTATCCAACTGTTCTGCAATGAAAATATCAGGCTGAGAAAGAAAGTTGTACATTTATTAAAAAATCAGAACATTCTGATTAAAAATAGAAGAGATTAACCCCTCTCGGTATTGAAAAAAAAGAGATAAATTTCACCTGCATACCCACCGAGGTTTCACATTGAGATTCACTATTAAAACTTTAAAAGAAAAGTTGTACATTTATAAACAGTCAGAACATTCTGATTAAAAATTGAAGAGATTCACCCCTCTGGGTATTGAAAAAAAGGAGATAAATTTCACCTGCATACGCAATCATTACCTCTGTCAAACAGCTTGCTTGGAAGATCAATTTTACTTTGATGAAATATGGTCTTAAACGAACAAAGGATACATTCTCCTCCCTCAGTGGGTGGAGTGAGAGCAAACTCAATTCAAACCTAGAATTAACCATCCTTTTAGCCAATGCCAACTAACATTAATCTTTAAGTGAAGAATGAGAAGTTTAAGAAATGAGCATTAAGTCTGCTCTAACTGTTTTCATGGTGCCTCTGTTTAATCTACCTCAGATGACTCCTAGTTTTATATTTTCCTCAGGCTGACATTCCACTTGGATCAGCAGGAGCAGATTGCTCTGAATCTGAGTCTTGTGCCATGATACCATTTGGAGCGTATAACGTAATCTAATCTGACACAGGAAGGAATTTTGTAGGAATATCAGTTTTTGATATTCCACAAAGGAATATCATCTAATGGTATGGTTATTTTTGTTGTGACATCTATTTTTTGGAATTTCACTCTTCCTGAAGGCTGGACCAGACGTCTCCAGCACTGCACATGCTAAAACATGCAGTCTCTGTCATTCAAAGATGGTTGCAGGGCCGCCATCAGGAATTTTGGGGCCCCATACAGTCTAAGTGTCTGGGGGCCCCCCAGCCATTTTAAAACTACTGCCCCCCAAATCCCGTGCCATGCCACCATGGCCACACACCCTGGGCAAGCCCTCCCCCGGCCCTCTGAGGTCAAACACAGCCCTGATGTGGCCCTCAATGAAATTGAGTTTGACACCCCTGGGCTAGAGGCTAAATCCTATGAACAAGGGCTAAGAGAACGAGTATGTTTAGCTCAATAAATAGAAAACTGAGGGGGATATAATAGTAGTTTCCCAATCCTTAAAGGGCTGCCAGAGAGTAGATGGCATCTATTTATTCTCCATGCCACCTGAAGGTACTACAAGAAGCAATGGGCTGAACCTCACCAAGAAGAAATGCAATCTGGAAATAAGGAAAAACTTGGGACTGGGCGGCATAGAAATAAAAATAAATAAATAAATAAATAAATCCCTTCTTTTTTATTAAAAGAAATTAATAGAAACATAGAAACATAGAAGACTGACGGCAGAAAAAGATCTCATGGTCCATCTAGTCTGCCCTTATACTATTTCCTGTATTTTATCTTACGATGGATATATGTTTATTCCAGGCATGTTTAAATTTAGTTACTGTGGATTTACCAACCACGTCTGCTGGAAGTTTGTTCCAAGGATCTACTACTCTTTCAGTGAAATAATGTTTTCTCATGTTGTTTTTGATCTTTCCCCCAACTAACTTCAGATTGTGTCTCCTTGTTCTTGTGTTCACTTTCCTATTAAAAACACTTCCCTCCTGGACCTTATTTAACCCTTTAACATATTTAAATGTTTCGATCATGTCCCCCCTTTTCCTTCTGTCCTCCAGACTATACAGATTGAGTTCATGAAGTCTTTCCTGATACGTTTTATGCTTAAGACCTTCCACCATTCTTGTAGCCCGTCTTTGGACCCGTTCAATTTTGTCAATAATAATTAAAAAAAAACCAAAATCCATTACTATTAAAACTAAAACAACCAGCAAAACTATTAATAAAAACAGGTGAGGGCTGGGTTTTTATCTCTGTTATTATTTAAGTGCTTTTACCAAATGCTTTAAATCAAGAGTCACTTCTCTCTCTGTTTCTCTCTCTTTTCTGTCATTCTCTGCCTCAATCATTTTCTCATTTCTCTTTTTTCTCCCCTTTTTTCTATCATTCCTCTGTCTTCCTTCCTTCCACTCTTCTCTCTCTCTCTTTCTTCCTCTCTTTCACTCCCTTCCTCTCTCATCTCTTTCTTTCTTTCTTTCTCTTTCTCTCTCTTTCTTTCTTTCTCTTTCTCACTCTCTTCCTTCCTCTCTCATCTCTTTCTTTCTTTCTCTATCTTTCTTTCTTCCTCTCTCTCACTCTCTTCCTTCCTCTCTCATCTCTCTCTCTTTCTTTCTCTCTCTCTTTCTCTATCTTGCTTTCTTCCTCTCTCTCACTCTTGCTTCCTCTTTCATCTCTCTTTCTTTTCTTTCTCTCTCTTTCTCTATCTCTCCCCCTCTTTCTCTCTCTTTTTCTCACTTTCCCTCTCTTGTTTTCTTTCTCTCTCTTGCTTTCTCTCTCACACTCTTTCTCTCTCTTGTTCTCTTTCTCTTGCTATCTCTTTCTCTCCCCCTATTTCTCTCTCTCTCTCTCACTTTCTTTCTATCTTGTTCTGTCGTCGCTCTCACTCTCTCTCGTTCTCCGGAGGCTGGCAAAAGTGATTTTCAATGTCGGGCGCGTGGGCTGACGAGCGCTCTCCCCATCCCCCTGCTGCCAGCCCGCCCGGAACATTCAAAGTAAGAAAAACCTTCACTCTTACTTTGAATGTTCCGGGCGGGCTGGCAGGGAGATGGAGAGAGCGCGTGTCGGCCCGCACACCCGACATTGAAAATCGCCTTCGCCGGCTGGCAGCCCCTGTTGTGAGAATGCCTGCCCCGCCTATCTTGCAGCGGAGAAGAAAGATAGGCGGAGCGGGCGGGAGCAGCGGCGAGCAGCCAGGGGGACGCGAGGGGGCTAGAGGCGCGGGGGGGCGGGGGCGGCCGTGGCTTAATGCGCGCCCTTGGAAAAGGGTGCGCGGGGGGGCTTTTTGGGGGATGCTGGCGCATGCGTGCGAAGCCTACAACTTGCGCTTGTGTTAAATTTTGTTTCTTTCCTAAGCAGCCTTCTGTGTAAAAAAATCCATTTGGGAACGACTCGTTCCCAAATGGATTTTTTTACACAGAAGGCTGCTTAGGAAAGAAACAAAATTTAACACAAGCGCAAGTAACACAAGCGCAACTAACTAGCGTCGCCGCCACCCCGAAGGGACTCCTACCTTCGCCGCATGCTTTATTCCGGGACTGGGAGGACCGCGCTGCCAAAGGCTCCGTCGGGGCTTCGAGTCCTGCCTCGCGAGGGCCAGAGGGCACGCCTTTTTCGTTGGTGAGGCAGGCGGCCGGCAAGAGAGGGCCGGTACTGCGCATGTGCGAGGAGCTGCTCACTGGGCACAAATTACTGCAGGCGCCAGGAGGCCGGCGGGCAAAACCGGGCCGCTCTCATTTTTCAATTTGGCTGGGCCCCTGACGCCACTCAGTAGTACCGCCCTATCGGCGGCCCTGGATGGTTGCATCAGTATTCTTTTTATACATCTGCAAATTTTAATATTTTCCATTTGAATGTGCCTTACCTTCCACTGTTTCTCTGCAGAAAGTCAGAATCAATCAGCATGAAGGTGTGCTCTTCTGCCAACATGTAACTCAGGTTTGGGAGGTATTTATTTGCATTGGTCTGTCTGTAGCTCTTGTCAATTTCCACCTATCTATCATCCGCTTTTCAGCATAGGTTTGTGGTGCATGCCTTTTGGAGGCATTTGCTTCATTTAATAAAGTCATGCTACTCAAAATTAGAATAATTTTGCATGAACTTCTCTTGCTTGAAAAAGGAAATTCAGTGGTGCTCAGCTTTTAAAAAAATATAGAGATACGCAAATCATACAAGATATTGCACCAGAGGTGGAATAAGAACACAAACACCAAGAGCTGGATTTAAATGGGTCACTTTATTACAGTTAAATGAACTTTAACTGATTATCAACCAATAACCAGAACCTGCAGAGGCCACTAAACAATTTGGGGCAGAAATAATTCACAAATAACCTTCCTGGGCAACTATGGGCGTAGCACCTTGCTGAACAAGATGAAGGTACCACACCTTCACCTGGTTCCTGGCCATGCCTTGGTGTGTGGGAGGGCTCACCGTCCCATCCCCTTCTGGTTATTGGGATAGGTGAGTCCCAAGGGCACCCCCTCTCCAATTGCCCCAGCTGCATGGTATCTTGAGCTCCTGGTGAGAGGTTGCCCATCATCTTTCAAAGGATTTATTTTGTCCAATATATAATGAGAGTTTTAGTGTGTGTGTGTGTGTGTGTGTATATATATATTTGTTTTCGTAGATTTTCACGGGTACAGGTATGACGGTCTTGGTATATTCGAGTTTCTTCCCGTGTAGGATTTGGAAATTTCTGGTGACGTTTCGACGAGGTCTCACTCGTCATCTTCAGGCTGGTGTTTCTGTCCTTGTTCTAAGGCGAACACTGCGAGACCTGAGCTGCCTTCCTTCTATAAATACTGGTGGCTGGGTGTGGTTTGATGGCTCAGCAATTGCTTGCTGTGTAGAAACTTCCTGGTGAGTCAGTGGGGTAACAATTGGGGTCGTTGATGTAGCTGAGGTATGCTGATTAGTTAATGGTTGTAGATTAGGCGTGATATCTATGTACACTGTCCTAAAGGAGAGCACACAGTTGCTATCACTGCCTATTTCCATCTCTATTCTGCCACGGACATATGGCGAACAATGCCAAAGAAACGCATGGCACCAAAGTGGTGTGAGGAATCAGTATTAGCCTTGCCACTTTCGCCTCCCTAAAATGGGTGGGTGTCTGTCCAGGATGACCAAGAAGCATCATCAGTGCCTTCCATTAAATATCAAACCCAACACCAGGTCAAAAGGCAGAATTTAACTGTTAATGATTGAGCCAGGCCATCCAGATGACTAACTTTTAGCTTGGACTAGGACCTTGACTATGTCAGCGAGATCAGCGAGGGGAATAATGTAAGCCAGCTGATAAAGAGTATTACCCAAGGAAACCTTTGGGATGAGTGGGGGGGGGCATGGTGTTGAATTTAGCTAAATCAAACTGGGAGCCATGGTGTAACTGCAACTGCCAACCATACTGTTACAGGATTGAACTAGCAGTCTTTGCCCTGTATGGCAAAGAAGTAACCTCTAGCTATATAAGTTTCCTCATTAACAGGAGGTAGTTAGTGCTATTGATGTTGGACGGCGTCATTACGCTCCAATCTATGTAGGCAACTAAGCACATAATGGTATAAATAGCAAATGTAGTAGCCCGCCAATGTATTAATACTATGAAGTAATACTCAATCCCAAGCTTTGCTAGCCTTGATTTAAATGTTGCTTGAAGCAATGCCACTAGAGCAGAAACGCCTTTGATCCCTAGTCAATGTAATTATTACCCCTAGATGCTCCCTCAAGGAACTCACAATTGTGGGCGTGTCATTCTTGGTCCTCATTTTTAATAGTTGGGTGAACTAAATGATGAGAGAATAAGAGTTCTAGCTTGGCTATCCTTGGTACGAATGTATTCACTAACTGCTTCCTACCTACCTTATGTTGGAAATTAGCACAACAGTGTTCCAATGTACTTATGATCGTAAAACCATATTAAGTGTTCAGGGTGCCTTGTCTACCAACATACCAAAACACCCGGGTTCAGAGCCAAAGCATCAGTAAGCATCAATAAGCATCATTAAGGCCTTTACGGTATATAGGAAACTAACTATGATGGGGTATCCTCTTCAAGTCACATTCCTCTAGAGGCGAAAATTGAAAAGCTGAACCACAGCCATTGGCCCAATCCGCTCTCCTCAACTGGCCATACCCTATCAGGATATGAACCTGCAGAGTCAGAAATAATAACCTCTAGACCCCAGGCACTCTGATATCAAAACATGCTCAGAAAAATCTTTCAGCAAAAAGTGCATAAATATATCACCTGCAGTATTGATAGAACGGTGTGCAGGTGCATACCTTACATTCACGGTCTTACCAACAAGACGAGAGTAACTGCAGAGTCTCCAACTGTGATATTATTAGTAGTAATGATCAAATCGGTGAAAGGGGTGACGGGAAAGGCCACCGAAGACTGCACAAACATCTGTAAGAGCAATATGATCAGTAAACAATACAATTGATATTTGGATACTCACTGAACCACACCTTTATAATTGTGGATCCCTTCCAAACAGCACGTTGGTCACTTTCTATGAATCAACCATTAGATACCATCCTAATGGCAGAATGGCCATCAAGAACACAATTTACATAGCCTCCCTTATATATATGCACTGTTAAGCATATATAATTAATATTGCAATTTGGTTTATTATTCCATTACAAGCCCTTTTGCTCTCTGCAGTTAGTTATATCCTTATCAGGATCTGAACCTGTGGGGGTCTGTCTTGCAAGGCAGCAGCTTTAACCTCTAGACCACAGGATTTCATCTTATGTTATTTATTTGTAATTACTGAATAAGGGTTAATGGTCCATGTCCACGCAATGGACTTCGAGACCCATGCCATCATGTCCCTGATGTCCAGGGAGTGGGGGGGCAAACACGTAGGAGCAATAGCTGATCCACACATAAATAATGCTTTTGGAAGAAGCTCCCATGAAAGTAAATGACTAAAAGAGACAAACCAAACTATTCTAGAGCTTAGCTTATAATTACATTGAACCTATTTTATTCAACGGGGTAAATTATCCCTTAATATGTTCATCTGCCTAATAATAATTCATAATTTATAATGTATAGTCAGTCCATAATAAATAATAGAGAACCAAATAATTTAAATTATATTAAGTAAAGTGGAGCAGCTTCCTTAGTAAAGCTGCTGAAAAAACAAGGGGGTGTGTTTTAGGTGCCTGGGCCCCTGCAATGGTCTGGAGCCCCCACCATATCCAAACCAGTATTTGTACCTATGATGAAATAGGTAGGAGCATTAACAAATTAGTGCGTATAATCCTACCATATCAACCAGGTGTAGTGCCAGCAACCTAAGCAAAGCAGTCATTACATAACCATGACTATGCTAATTATCTTATTTCCGCTTTCCTTTGCTTCAAGGACAACTGGTAGAGGTTGTAAATACAAAGATAGGTTGTAAATTTACTGGTTTATTAATCTCATAACTGCAAATGGTGACGAAATGAGGACCAAATGAGGAATACCTATACAATATGTGGAACATTCTATTAAGTTACAAAGTATGCTAATGTGGACAACAAGGTGCTAATTAAATCCAGTTCATAATGTTGAGCATATTAAAATTAATTCAGGGTTAAAATTAATTCAGAGAAATTCTGGTTAAAAACATTTACTAATTCCCTGAAGGAAAAGTAGAGGAATCAAACTCCTACACGTCCAGAATTCTTTATTCATTTATTAATTCAGCAATTAACGTCATTATTATTATTTATATATGATTATTTGCTAATAATACAATAAAATTTAAGCCAATGCCCCTGAAAGGGAAAGGCCCAGTCAAATAATCGGGCGGGGGGGGGGAGTTAAACATAACCCATCTCCCCTCTATAGAGCAGCAAAAGGGGGGGAGGGGGACAATTCATAATTGAGTAATAATAATAAATTAACAAAAACGCCATGAGAAATTCTACCAAAACAAATATACAAACATCACACTAACTATAGAGCAGTTCCCCCAGTCACCTAGTGAATCGCAAGGTGCTTTAACTGACAATGAACACGGTTGGTTGTTAACCTGAGGGGAAGGCATTGATGCCTGGTTTTGCCAGGGACCTTTGTGGGCAAGGGACAAATATATCCCACGGTGAATTAAGGGGAGGGGATCTTCAAGATGCCGCCCATCCTTCCACAGGGCCCCACGCTCAGGAACACCCATGCGGCGAAACCTTTATGCCAAATATGTCTCTAGGGAATTGCAGCGACCACCAAAAAGTACGGTGGGGAAGGAGTTGCTGTCTAAGGGCCCCTGGGCTCTCACTCTCTCCCTCGGTAGCTCAAAACCAAGCGTGGCCTGAACCAAAGACTGCACCACGAGGATGCCCCTGCCGATAAATAAAGGGGTGGGGGCAGGCAGATCATCAGTGCTTCGCCCAGCGCATCAGTTAAAAAAAGGAGGTGACTGCTGGCATGCTTGAGCCAGCCATCCTCCCCACACAAGCAAACCCAGGGCAGGGAACAAAAGGTGGGCTGGGGGTCGGATCATCAGCGCTTCACCCAGCACCTCAGCAAAAAAGGGGGGGGATCGCTGGCATGCTCAAGCCAGCCATACACCCTCCCCATGCAAGCAAACACAGCACCAGGAACAAAAGGGGGTGGTGGGTGGATCGCACACGGCTCCCCCAGCCGCTGCCCTGTGCGTGGCCCTTCCGAAGCATCTGGATACCCCTGAAAGCGGCACCAAGCATGTTTGCTTCTTCAGGAGCCGGAGGCAGGAGGAAAAATGCCTGAGGCAAAGCCCTTTTTACAGAGCCCTGCTCAGATCAATATAATTTAGTTGCCAGTGATCACTTACCCAACACTGCCTAACAGCTATTGGGTGTGAACACCAACATAGGTGACACACTGTTGAAAAAGGACTTTGTGTAACTTGGCCTGATATTTTAGAAAATGTTTAGGTGTGGCCTTTCTATTACGTTGATCTTCTTTTTGATAAGTCTTTATTTAATGTGTAGATTATTTATTTGGTTGGATGAAATATTTGTGTGTTCCTCTTCCACAATTTTTATTTCTTGCAAAGAAATGTGGCAAAGAATTTCACCACAGAGATATTAAATGTGCAATACTAATGATATGTTTAAAGGATGGGCATTTTTTCCTTCTAACCATAATTACTGCCTATGTATTTTAGAAGTTTCTGAAAGCAAATCAGTGTTTGTTTGTTTGTTTGTGAAATTTATATGCTGCCCAAGTCCAATTGGACTCTGGGCAGCTCACAATACTAACAATATTTAAAAGACAGTGTAAAAAATACGGCCTACAATAACAACAGTAAAAACAATAAAGAAATGCATTAATAACCCTTAAAAACCATACATACTCTCAATCATTCATGGTCCCAGGCTTACTGGAAAAGCCAGCCCTTAACAGCTTTCCGGAAAACCAGTAGGGTGGGGATAATGCGGATGTCCAGAGGCAGTTGGTTCCAAAGTGTCAGAGGTGCCACAGAGAAAGCCCTTCCCCGAGGCCCTGCCAACTGACATTGTTTGGTGGACGGGACCTGGAGAAGACCAACTCTGTGGGCCTTTATTTGCCACTGGGAGGTATGAAGTAGAAGGTGGTCATAGATTAATTGGTAGTGAAATAGCTAGTCTGAAAACAATCACCTGATATTATAGTAGTTCAATCAACAGTAATGAAACATCCTTGTTAGCTTCAGCCTATGAAACCTTAATTTTCATAATAATAGTAATAGTAATACATGTTACACCAACAGTCCACAGTCTGCATTGGTTGCCGATCAATTTGTGGTCACAATTCAAAGTGTTGGTCTTGACCTATAAAGCCCTTCATGGCATCGGACCAGAATATCTCTGGGACCGCCTTCTGCCGCACGAATCCCAGCGACCGATTAGGTCCCACAGAGTTGGCCTTCTCCAGGTCCCATCGACTAAACAATGTCGTTTGGCAGGTCCCAGGGGAAGAGCCTTCTCTGTGGCAGCCCCGACCCTCTGGAACCAGCTCCCCCCTGAGATTAGAACTGCCCCCACCCTCCTTGCCTTCCGCAAACTCCTTAAAACCCACCTCTGACATCAGGCATGGGGGAACTGAAATATCTTCCCCAGGCCTATACTGTTTATGTATGGTATGTTGTGTGCATGTTTTTTAAAAAAATTATGGGTTTTTAGCTTTCTAATTATTGAATTTGTATTATATATTGTTTTCTGTTGCTGTTGTGAGCCGGCCCGAGTCTGCAGCGTGGGACGGCATACAAATTTAATAAATAAAATAAATAAATAAATAAATAAATAAATAGTAATAGTAATAGTAATAGTACAGTAGTACCTCTAGATACGAGTTTAATTTGTTCCAGAAGGGAGCTTGTATGTCGAACAACTCATATCTGGAACAAATGGCTTTAGACTTTGTTTTTCCCCTCCGAGATAACCAGAAGCAAGGATTCTTGCGCCACCTAGTGGACGCTCGGCTCGTATCCCGAATTTGAGCTCGGGTCTCAAAAAGAAATTTCTCTCCCCTCGTGGCTCGTATCCTGGAATACTCGCATGTATCTAGAGGTACTACTGCAATAGTAATAGTAATAATAATAGTAATAATAATAAGAATTCCATAGATCATTGAGCTTCTGCTATTGGTATATCTTCCTTAAATTAATCTGATTCCTCTATTGATAAAGTTTTCATGTTAAAGTTTAGAAATAAGTCTAAAGTTTAAATAACCACCACACATATTCGGAATTATGTTTGCTTTGCACTTGGACAACTGTGGTACCCACAGCAGCATATAATTTTATTTACCATTGCAAAAAATAGTGATGTACTACAGAAAGTTGGTATACTTGGTTGTGTACTTTGAATAAAATAGTATTCCATTTTACTGATTTTTTTTTTGTACAGCACTAAATTATATTAATCTCTTTTCCCAAGACTACATCTTGTCAGGACCCTTTTGGCATGGCTTGAAGAATTGGCTTGTGTACCACTGTTTCTGTAATCAGCATGAAACCACAGAACTGAACTATGTTGTAAGTAAATCAAGGATTACATATGTTCTAGATTTCATATGTTGTGTTATACATCTTTTAGATACCAATCTGTACTTTTACATTATGTATAATGTATTAGGACATCATGGTGTGGCAAGGCATGTTCCAAATATCTAGTTATTAATCTCCAGGGTTATGCAATATCCAGGGATACTGTGTATTTGAGATTCTGCTTGCCCCATCAAATCCTACCATTACCTTTCTACATGGAGTACATGCATAAATGGCCAAATAAGTATATTAACTTGGTTTCTCCAGTTTTTTCAGAGTTATTCTAATTCAATGATGTCAAACTCGATTTCATTGAGGGTCTCATCAGGATTGTATTTGCTCTTGGGGGCGGAAGTGGGCATGGCCAGCTTGATTCGACATCATTCGTGTCAGGAATGATGCCTGTGGTGGTCTGAGTGCTCTGGTAGTAAAAACAGACTCCTGAGCTCTATTTCCAGCTGTGATGGCCTCCTGCAAGACTGTGCCAGTTAGATTGGGGGAGAGAAGGAAACCTCATGAAGCCTTCCAAAGCTCTGTTTTTGCTGGGCAGAAGCACCATGGGCTGGTCCTTTTGCTGTTTCTAGGGAGGCCCCATGGGCCAGATCTAAGCACCCTGTGGGCCGAATCTGGCCCCTGGGCCTTGAATTTGACACTCCTGTTCTAATTAATCACTGCTGAAACTTTGTAAAACTTAGTAAAAAAGATTTAATAATTTTACTGTTTAATAATTATAGACATTCTTAGATATTTGAAAAGGTATTGGTATCAACCACAACATCACAAGAGCACACAACAGATTTAAACTTAATATTAACTGCTCCAAACTTGACTGTAAAAAATACGACTTCAGTAACCGAGTTGTCAAAGCATGGAACTCATTACCGGACTCCTTAGTGTCATCCCCAAACCTCCAACACTTTACCCTTAGACTATCCACGGTTGACCTCTCTAGATTCCTAAGAGGTCAGTAAGGGCTGTGCATAAGTGCACTAGAGTGCCTTCTGTCCCCTTTCCTATTGCTCTCCTATATCTTTCTTCTATTCCTATATCCTATATCTCTATTCTTTCATTGATATATTTTATTCCTATATCTTCTCTTCTATTTTTTCTTAGATATATTTTACCATGGGTATATCCACTATAACCTTCATTGTGTAATGGACAAAATCAATCAATCAATCAATCAATCAATCAATATAATAAAAAGACCATATAGCTGAGGTGCAAATTTTAAATCATTGCATTTTTCTGCTCAATATTTCACTCAACTTTGATGACTGATGAACAATTTTCAAGTTAGCAGTGCAGCCAGTCTCTATACAGCCTATACATTATTAATCTGCTAGTCAGAATGAAATACTCTGTCAGCTACTTTTTCCAAATATCAAGGTTTCAATTTCTTGCATTTTCCTTTTTCCCTTTCTGCAGATAACAGTAGAGTTCCTCCAGTCATTGCAGTTCACCTGGATTTCTTAGAAAAGAATAGTTTTCATAGTGAGGACCACGAATATGAATGAGCCCCCAAATGGGCATCCCTTGGGCAACAGTGATCTCTCCCACAACTGTGATGCGACAAGGATGCTTTGATATTTTTAAATGAAATTTAATCTACTGTTGGGGATTTAAACACATTGAAATAAACATATATTCTTGCCCATTTCAATCTTGCATCTTCATTTATTTATTTTTATTTATTTATTTTATTTTTATTTATTTATTTATTTTGTCCAATACACAATGAGGGTTTTAGTGGGTATATACAGTAATACCTCATGATATGAACTTAATTGGTGCAAGGAGGAGGTTCGTAAGACGAAAGGTTCGTAAGACGAAACATTGTTTCCCATAGGAAACAATGTAAAGTCAATTAATCTGTGCAACCAAAAAAAACCCCGCAAAAAACCCGGCTTTCGGCGACTGCTGGGAAGCGGCGCGGCTGTTTTAAAAGGTGACAGCCGGCTTGGGGGGCTTCCCAGCACCCCCCCCGAACCTGGGTTTGGGGTTCGGGGGGTGCTGGGAAGCCCCCAAGGCTGGCTGCGACCTTTTAAAACAGCCGCGCCGCTTCCAAGCTGTCCCCTGAAGCCGAACGGCAAAGCCGAACTTCCATGTTCGGCTTCAGGAGACAGCTGGGAAGTGGCGCGGCTCTTTTAAAAGGTCGCAGCCGGCCTGGGGGGCTTCCCAGCACCCCCCCGAATCTGGGTTCAGGGTTCGGGGGGTGCTGGGAAGCCCCCCAGGCCGGCTGCGACCTTTTAAAACAGCTGCGCCGCTTCCCAGCTGTCTCCTGAAGCCGAACGCCAAAGCCGAACTTCCGCGTTCGGCTTCGGGAGACAGCTGGGAAGCGGCGCGGCTGTTTTAAAAGGTGACAGCCGGGCTGGGGGGCTTCCCAGCAACCTCCCGAACCGAACCCGGGGTTCAGAAAAATTTTGCCTCTTCTTACGAAATTTGTTCGAGTTATGAACTGGCGTTCGGGAGGCTTCTGGGAAGCCCCGCCGCCTGGCTGTCACCTTTTAAAACAGCCGTGCGGCTTCCCAGCAGTCTCCGAACGCCGGTTCGTAACTCGAAAAAAGTTCGTAAGAAGAGGCAAAATTTTTCTGAACCCCGGGTTCGTATCACGAGTTGTTCGTAAGACGAGGGGTTCGTATCTTGAGGTACCACTGTATCTATATACACATAGTAAAATACATAATGAAGGTTATAGAAGAGATACTTATAGTAAAATATATCTAAGAAATAATAGAAAAGAAGATATAGTAATAGAACATATCAATGAAAGAATAGAAGAAGAGATATAAGAATAGAAGAAAGGTATAGGAGATATAGGAGAGCAATAGCAATATTAGTATACCAAGGTCTTTAACCGAGTGGGAATTATCTGTGATAATTTGATTATTCAGTTCGTATTTGGAGTTCAGATTCTTCTTCCCAATGTGTAGGACAGAGCATTTGCTGGTTGAGATTTGGAGTTGCCATGTGTTAACAAAAGTGCCTCTGGGAACAGAAAACTACACATACACATATATTATCTAAACATACATACATACATATATATATTTATTTATTCATTTGTCCAATATACAAATACATAGGAAGAAAAATAGACATGTGATAATATAAAAGAGGGTGAAAGTGAATGTTATCTACAAAGATTATTGTTGTTATATCATTGTTTTTCTTTATTACGTATCTCAAAGCGTTGCCTAAGAGCATGCAATATGCTTCCTGGGATTTTCTGGTGTTTGTCCCGTAAAGCCTCTATTGCCCTTTGAGTCTGTTGGAGAGGTGCAGTGGCATAGGGTGGGATCGGATGCAGAAAAGAAAGGGGGGGGGGAAGGTGATATAATTAGATTAATGTTTCAAGAACTATAGAGAGAACATTGCAGAATTAAAAGAGATTGACTCTTCTATAGAACAGACCACATATTTAAGCATACTGTATATTGTTGTGAGCCACCCTGAGTCCATGGGTAAGGGGTTGCATACAAATCCAATAAATAAGTAAGTAAGTAAGTAAGTAAGTAAGTAAGTAAGTAAGTAAGTAAGTAAGTTCCAATTTATAGCAAAGAACTTTCTTCCTATTCCTACTGATTTCAGATAAATCACAAATTATTATTATTATTATTATTATTATTATTAATTAGATTTGTATGCTTTGTATTTGTATTTAAACCCCTCCCACGGTCTTCGGATGAGCCAAAAATCAATCCACCCTACCCTAAGTTAGGGTAACAGCTTGCGTGCTAGAATATATGGTTCAGTTTAGAACAACTTCTATGCTTGCATTCAGTAGTATAATTTTTTAAAAGAAAATAGAACCTGGATGCCTTTCATTTAATTTGCTCCTTACTGTGGCTTGTTGAGTAAACCACAATTGTCTGGATTCAGCACTTACTTGAAAATGTGAATTTCAGTTTAGATGGCATAATATCTGGTTTTTCAGAACATGCTTATCCCAAAATAATTTAATTATAACTGTATAGGCTATGTGATCAGTGAAGGGCTACAAACATTTTTACTACTCACACTGTGGGCGTGGCTTATGCAGAACACCCTGCATTTTCTTTCAACATCTTTCTGTGCAAATTGAGTGCTCCGGGGTGGAGCTCCATTTTTACTACCCCACTGCGCCCCCCCCCTTGTCCGGGCAGCAGCCCACCCCATATGTGACCCTATAAATCTCGCAGCTGAGCTTCCCTCTTGCATTCCGTGTCCAGCCCATTGTTACTCAAAGGCAGTGTTTCCCAAACTTGGAAATTTGAAGATGTCTGGAGTTCAAGTCCCAGAATTCTAGGAATTCTAGGAATTGAAGTCCAGACATATTCAAATTGCCAAGTTTGGAAAATCCTGCTCTGAAGAAAAAAATTCTCCATTCCATTGATTAGAGAAATAAAGGGAAAGGTGCTCTAAGGGCTATAAAATGCTATACAGTGGTCTCTCGATTTTCGCGGGTTCGAACTTCACAAAATGGCTATACCACGGTTTTTCAAAAATATTAATTAAAAAATACTTCGCTGTTTTTTTCCCTATACCACGGGTTTTCCCGCCCGATGACGTCATACATCATCGCCAAACTTTCGTCTGCCTTTAATGAATATTTTTTAAAATAAACTTTAATAAACAAACATGGTGAGTAATAATCTAAATGGTTGCTAAGGAATGAGAAATTGCAGTTTAGAGGTTTAAAGTGTTAAGGGAAGGCTTGTGATACTGTTCATAGCCAAAAATAGTGTATTTACTTCCGCATCTCTACTTCGCGGAAATTCAACTTTCGCGGGCGGGCTCGGAACGCATCCCCCGCGAAAATCGAGGGAACACTGTAATGTGACTCAGTTGAATCACTTTGTCATCTTAACACATATCATTAATGTGGTGATGTTTACCAGGCTGAACAGGAGATACATGGAAGTCTTGATTGCGGCTTGGATTTGTGAAGGACTGGAAGGAATTAAGAGTTGAATCCCAGCAAGGCAGATGCATTATTATACTTAAATCATCTGATTACATGCAAATTTTGTCTAATGGTTACAGTCATACAAAAAGAGTTGATATGCAATTGGGCTTCTGCTCGGACAAGAGATTGGAGCTGTGCCTCAAATGGTCTTCAAGAGATAAGAAAGTTATACCTATTCTTGGACTAGATCTTTAAACAGTTACTCCGGCCTTTGTTATTTCGCAAAATATTTTCATTGTTTCTGTGTGAAGATGCCATTTAGGACAACTTAGAAGTTATAGTTGTTCTTAGGGCTTTAGTATGACGGCTATTTGATAAATGTTTTCATTTAAGCAGGCAGCTATTGAATAGTTTGAAAAGTGTTGTTTAAACAGTGATGTATGGAAGGATGTATGTATGATAGTCTGACATTGACAAATGCACCAAGCACTCAAATATAATTCTGCATATCTAAGTACAGTGGCACCTCTACCTACAAACGCTTCTACTTGCAAACTTTTCTAGATAAGAACCAGGAGTTCAAGATTTTTTTGCCTCTTCTCAACAGCCATTTTCCACTTACAACCTGGAGCCTCCGAAACTGTAACCAGAAAAGGCAGGGAGAAGCCTCTGTGGGGCCTCTCTAGGAATCTTCTGGGAGGAAACACACATTATTTGCTTTTACATTGATTCCTATGGGAAAAGTTGCTTCTTCTTACAAATTTTCTACTTAAGAACCTGGTCACAGAATGAATTAAGTTCGTAATTAGAGGCACCACTGTAGTGTGTTTCAATAATTGTGACTATATTGTTATAATTTCATGAATGAAGTGTGAATCTGAATGTATATTTTATTACCTTATAATAGAATACACTTACTTTTTCAGCTAATTTTTCAGCAGTTATATTTGGATCATACGGAATTGGTTTTCCAATATGGGTTATAAGTTTAACTGGAAATATTCCATATGATGGAAAGGTGAACCATTGTATTCGCTCAGAGAACCATCTCATCGGTCCTGGGTACAAGATTAAGAAAATTTCAGAAATATATATTAGCAGCCTGCAAAGAGATATGTATTAGTCTTTCCAGAAGCCTATATTTAAATATTAGCAATTTTTAGTAGTAGTATTGGAACTTACTAAAGTAAAGGTATTCCAGTTGAAAAAAAAATATAGCCTAAAAGTAATAATATTCCTGAGAATACATAAAGTTTTACTTACTTATATTTCCATATGTTATATATCCTTCTCTAATATTTTGTGTAAACACAGGGACGATTGGCTAGAAGAAATAAAAGAAACAAATAATGAGACTATTTTAGTTACTATACATGAAAAGAATGAAACATATTGTTCAGACATAAGTTCACACAAACCTTATTTCTTAACTAATTCCAGATATAACTAATTTATAGCTAAAGAAAAAATTCTGAGTATAGGAGATAAATTTCACTTGATGAGTTATTATATGGTTTGGAATACAAACGATTAACCGAGATAAATGGTTTTAAAGACTTAGACATTTTTGGCAAAAGATTAGAAAGCATTGATATACAAAAAATTAATACCGATAAAAGGAACAGTTATTCCAAGATATTATTTCTTGGGTGAAAATATTTGTGAACAAGCTTAAATGAATTAGGTGAAGGAACTGGACATTTGTAGGAACGATAAGGACACAGAGGCAGAATTTGACTTCCTATGAGGCAAGGAAAACTAACACATTTTTTTTCTGGATTGCAGAATCCAGAACATTGCACATTATGATTTTAAAGAGAGCTGGATCTAAGTTGTGGACTGCCAGAACTCTGTGGAATAAAGATGATTCAGAGTTTGCCCATATATTTTCCAGAAAGTTGATTTTGTGAGTAGGTGGTGAAATAAATGACCCAAGACGGGTAAAACCGAAAGAGATTTATTCTTCTTCACTCAAATGTAACACTATCCTTGAACCGCTACTAATGTATCTAGGTGCGAACTGAACTGAAGAGGTGGCTTCCGATATTTATTCTTCTTTTCTCTGCCAACGGCTGGGCTGACAGTGTTACAATTCTCCCGCTTAAATAGAACAACCAATCAGGAGGATACATTCAAATTTGAGCTATTTACATTTAACTATTTACATATTCAACAGGCGGCAACAGCTACTAACAAGCAACTGGAAATCCTTTTCCTAACCATAAGTGTAGATTTAAATGTATTTTGATCAAATCTCATTTTTATAATCACTAGGGAATTTTACTTTTTCACTGTTTCATTAAGATTGAAAAACCATTACAACTGTAGGCTTGCCATTTTCCTTTGTTTTGTATTTTTTAATTTTTTTTCCACCAAATTTACATAAACATCCATACCTATACCTGTTCTGCCGGGCTCATGGCACGAGCCCCCAATTAAGTGCAAACAGAGAGAGTCAGACACACACATGTGAAAAGTCAAGAACACTGTTTTTATCGAAAGTAAAATAGAAGCAAAACACCCTTTTGATAGTCAAAGGGCTCACCTTCAAAGCAACAGACTTGAATGCAGCGAAAAACAAGAAACAAACACAAAGCAATTAACAAGCAGTTGTGAAGACAACACAGCCACTCTCCTTCAAATGTTTTCAACTCACACACATGACTATAGTTTAGTTTCAGAGTCCTGGTATCAATGCAAAGAGAGTCCTTGGAGAATCCGGAGACGAAAGCCACTTCCTCTTTCACCGAATGGATAAACTTCCACACTCGGAGGCCAAAATGCTGCCAATTTAACGGCAGCCCCAATTAGTTGAACTGCACTCAACCACAGGTGAAACTCCCTTAATTTGTGTAGTATTTACGCAGCTGCTCTTTCCTAGTCATTGCCCTGTGGCTGCGTACGTCAATGAATGTCTCTTCATCTGAATCCAGTGAGGATAAGGAGGATGATAAATTACTCCCTAATGGGCTGTCTGTCATGACCCCCTCTGAGGATCCCATTTCACAGTTACTCCCTGCTTCCGACACTTCGCTGTCTGAAGCAGTCGGCAGTAAAACTGGCCAATGACACTGGAAGGATTCACCCACATCCATTTCCACAGTCCTTGGGGCAGGAGCTGGCCCAGAGCCAACCACAACATATACCATATTATCAAAACATCCATAGTTATACATTTATATCCAAAATATCATAAACATATATTCTTACTCTTTGCTCCTTTCATATTTTTATTTCCTGTCAGCTTTCCTTCTATATACTCATACTACTTCCCTCCCTCTATCTCCCTCTTCCCCTCCACCTTCTTTCTCTCTCTCTCCCTTGTTCCTACTTCCCTCCTCTCTCTCTTCCCCTTTCCTTTCTACTTCCTCTTCTTCCCTCTTATCCTTCCCTGAGTACATTTAATCATGATCCCTTTTACAGTTAGCAGACAAGCAGTTCAGAAATCCTGGCTTCGTTCCAATATCGGAGCTATTCTTAAAATGATATCTTTCCTTTTATCCATATTTATATACTGTAGGTATATCTATTATTATTTGCTTCTTTCTTCCTATTTTAATCACTTGGGTTTACCAACTTTAATTTTCAACTTTCTTCCAAATAGATGGCTGTAGTTTATCTTCCAGACATATTCATTATCTTTTATACCTCTTAATTTTAGGCCAAATCCACCCTCTTCTCAATTTAAATCTTTATTCATCATTCATTTTTTGAATTCTATCATTTCTAAATGCCCTAAATTTCTAATTTCTTTTCTTATTTCATATCTCCCTTACAACTTTATTACTCAATGCCTCTCTTCTCCACTGCCTCTCCAAGGCTGATCTGACCTGGTTCCGATTGCCTTCTGGCCCCTGTCCTATTGCTCTCCTATATCTCCTATACCTTTCTTCTATTCCTATATCTCTTCTTCTATTCTTTCATTGATATGTTCTATTACTATATCTTCTTTTCTATTATTTCTTAGATATATTTTACTATAGATATACTTAGATATATTTTACTATAACCTTCATCATGTATTTTACTATGTGTGTGTGTGTATATATAACCACTAAAACTCTCATTGTGTATTGGACAAAATAAATAAATAAAATAAAATAAAATAGTCTTCAAACAGCTGGGATTCAAGGTTCCCCGCAGAGCATGAGGGATGCCTGTACCGCTGTGACATCCCCTATCCTTGGTTTATCATTTTCCAAGTGAGTTAATCTTCAATCCATTTAAAAAGAAAGGAAAATGTTCCAATTTTATAAAATGTTTATACTTTTGCAATATGGAACAAAGGCATGATTTTAGAGTTATATTTGGAAAATGTTTAAATGTAAGGCTTTGTCAAACTGATTGAAAGAAAGAGTTTGATATTAATTAGAAAGAACTTGTAATGTGTGAAAAATCTGTGGTTTATATTTCAAACTCAAAAGGGTAATTATTATAGCACAGATGGATACTTTAAATGAAATATAAGAACTATGGTTTTGCGAAGGGTTTGATATTTTTAGCTTTTTACTGAAATCAAAACTTGTTATTAAATAAGAACAAATGCCTTTGAATATAATCAAAACAAACTTTAAGATGGACTTAAAAATTCTAACCTACAAGAGATGGAAATACTACATTTGGAAGTTAATTGGAGGAGCATTTAGTTTTGTTTTTGTTTTTTAAAAACACTCCTTTCTTTTCCTATTTTCCTCCCAACAATAACCCTGTGTTGTAAGTTGGGCTGGATCAGGACTAGCCAAAGGCACATATTTTATTATTAATAAGGATAAATGAATATATAGATCTCAATTTACAGAAAAATAGAAAATAATCAATGTAAGGTTTAAATGTATCAAAATTTTAAGACAATTTATTTTAGTAAGAAAAAAATGAAGTTGTTTTGTGTATAAATTTCCAACTAAAATTAAAACTTTATTAAGGATAAGGTAGATTTGGGGTGGACATTTATTTACATGACTTTCAACTAAGAATTTATGACCCAAAGGACAAGAAAATATTGTTTTATAAATGACATATAGAAAGATCAATGGCTTTGTCTTATAAAAATTGAATGGAGTAATCTCACCACAACTGAATAGAATATCTCAGAAGAATATTAAAGTCACTTAAGGCAAATTGACAAGACTTTTCTTTGAATTAGATCTAGATGGAGGCAGAAATCTGGCAATTCAAAAATGTATAGTTATTTTACTGAAAGACATAGATTCTTCTTAGGAATATTTATTTATTTATTTATTTATTCATTCATTCATTCATTCATTCATTCATTCATTCATTCATTTATTTGATTTGATTTGATTTGTATGCTGCCCCTCTCTCAGGACTCAAGGTGGCTCACAACATATCAAAACAATATACAGTGTACATAGCTTAAAATCCAATTAATATAGCTAAAAAATATTTTAAAACCCTAATAACATTTAAAAGCATTCATTCCCATTCGCACAGCAAGACATCCTCACACTCATCGGCCAGGTGACTAGGGTCTAATGGTCCCAAGCCTGGTGGCACAGATGGGTTTTTAAACCTTTACGGAAGGCGAGGAGGGTGGGGGCAGTGCAAATCTCTGGAGGGAACTGATTCCAGAGGCCCGGGGCCCCCACAGAGAAGGCTCTTCCCCTAGGTCCTACCAAATGATATTGTCTAGTTGACAGGACCTGAAGAAGGCCAACTCTGTGGGACCTAACCGGTCACTGGGACTCATGCGGCAGAAGGCGGTCCTGGAGGTAATCTGGTCCGATGTCATGTAGGGCTTTATAGGTCATAACCAACACTTTGAATTGCGTCCGGAAACCAATCAGCAGGAATGGCTGTGTTCTGGATGATTTGAAGTTTCCAAACACTCTTCAAAGATAGCCCCATGTAGAGAGCATTGCAGTAGTTGAACCTCGAGGTGATAAGGGCATGAGTAGAGACTCCCTGTCCAAATAGTTGCACCAGGCAAATCTGAGCAAACGTCCTCCTCACCACAACCAAAAGATAATGTCCCAAAGTTGAGGGGGATACCCAAGTTGCGGACTCTCTCTGAGGGGGTCAAAATCCCCCCCCCCTTAAGGTAATGGACATACAGATGGAGGTGTCCTTGGGAGGCAGAACCACAGCCACTCTGTCTTGTTGGGGTTGAGTCTAATCCTGTAACACCCATCCAGACCCTAACAGCCTCCAGACACTGGCATATCACTTCCACTGCTTCACTGGGTGGACACGGGGTGGAGATGTAAAGCTGAGTATCATCAGTATACTGATGATAATTCACCCCGTGCCCAGGGATGATTTCACCCAACAGTTTCATGTACATGATTTGAATTTCAAAGAACTTGGCTACAAGGATTTCTCTAGTCATAATATTACAAAAACCTTTTTGGATCACAAACATGTGAGTTTGACTTATAAAAGAAAATCTTATTCTTTTTGATGGGGATTAATGAAAGGTTGCTACTTAAAGAGCAATAGTTGAGGAGTGTAAGGAGAATTTTTTTTTTTGTTGAAAATATTTATGTAAAGGCACAAATTGGAAATGGATTCACATAAAGTCTTTTTGACATTATTTTACACAACATAATATAAACTTTAAAAGGAGAATTAACTTAGAACACAATCTATTTTGGAAAAATGAAACAGAAAAGAAAGAAAATTACTACTGTAACGCTCTCTACATGGGGCTACCTTTGAAAAGTGTTCGGAAACTTCAGATCGTGCAGAATGCAGCTGCGAGAGCAATCATGGGCTTTCCCAAATATGCCCATGTTACACCAACACTCCGCAGTCTGCATTGGTTGCCGATCAATTTCTGGTCACAATTCAAAGTGTTGGTTATGACCTATAAAGCCCTTCATGGCATCGGACCAGAATATCTCCGAGACCGCCTTCTCCTGCACGAATCCCAGCAACCGATTAGGTCCCACAGAGTCAGCCTTCTCCGGGTCCCGTCAACTAAACAATGTCGGTTGGCGGGCCCCAGGGGAAGAGCCTTCTCTGTGGTGGCCCTGACTCTCTGGAACCAGCTCCCCCCAGAGATTAAAACTGCCCCTACCCTCCTTGCCTTTCGTAAACTCCTCAAAACTCACCTTTGTCGTCAGGCATGGGGGAATTGAGATATTTCCCCTGGGCCTATATAATTTATGTATGGTATGTTTGTAGGTATGTCTGCTTAAAAATGGTTTTTTTAAAACTATTTTAAATTTTAAATTGTATATTATAAGATTTGTCATGAATTGTTTTATTGTATTGTGAGCCGCCCCGAGTCCATGGAAAGGAGTGGCATATATATATATAAATAAATAAATAAAAAATAATAAAATAATAAAATAAAATAAAATAAAATAAAATAAAATAAAATAAAATAAAATAAAATGAAATAATAAAATAAAATAAAATAATAAAATAAAATAAAATAAAATAAAATAATAAAATAAAATAAAATAAAATAAAATAAAATAAAATAAAATAAAATAATAAAATAAAATAAAATAAAATAAAATAAAATAAAATTCTGTAGAAATAAGTATTACTCAACAAATTCGGCCCTTGCAGTGAAATTATCTATGGTACCAATGAAAATTAAGTGTGTAGATGAACCAGGAATGTAGTTAGCATGTGAATAATAAAATGAAAAAGAAGAGAAAATAATATTGCAATTAGAATAGAAAATGGAAAATGTTGCCAATAAAAACAAAATCCATGAATATTATACGAAAGGGGCAGATATGGATAATAGAAGTATGTTTAAACAAATCAAATTTTGTTTAAACATACAGAGGACAGATTTGCCATTTCCTGGTCTGTCAAATCTGATTGGCAGTTATAAATAGATAAATCTGTTCATTTGCAAATAGGTAAAAAATAAATGAAAGATATGAAATAGAAGCATAGCATTTACAAATACGTATTGCAATTAACATCAACACTAGGAAAAAGGATGTAATGACAAATGGCTCACCACTTTTGCACTTATGGCTATATGAGCAAATCCTTTCCGTTTTCTCCAAATTAGTTTGTAATGGTTATTTCCATAGTTCTGCTCTCGCAGTCCTCCTGGTGCAACCATCATCTGGTGCCCTTGTTTCAGAAGGTTTATACACTTTTCTCTTGTGGGATTAATGAAGCCTTGGATTGTAAATATCAGATTTAATCCTGCAAAAGCAGACCTTTAAAAAATCATTCAGTTCTCACTTGTAAAAGTACACATGTTTTTTCCAACATGATAATTCAACTAAGTTTAAAGAAGAAAAATTGAATATCCAAAGTCAATGAATCAATATCTTTTGAAAATAATTAAAACTAAACATATCATTTTTTTTACCTGGTAGACAAAAGAGAGTATGATCTATCACAGAATACAATAATTTCCCAGTAAGTCTATAAATCTTATGGGCAAAGAAGTAGTTGTCAATTGGTTGGGCTCCGTGGTAATAAACAAAGATCGCGGGTTCTTTTGGTAGATTTTCTATTCCAGAAACCTCATAACCTGTTAAAGGTGGAACAATGAAATGGGTTCAATATTTTTCACAAGATCTCCTCAAAAACAAAACATGATCATATAGAAAAAACACTTTTTTTTGTTTAGCCTTCTTAGCTTACTTGTGAAGCTAAATACAGTATTTTAAATCATATGTCATTTCTGGAACAATACGCTGCCACATTGATCAATCAAAACATCAACATCAATCAGAATCTCCTGAAACGTATTACTTTGTGCCCTGACATATTCCTTCTAGTTTCTTATAAGTCACTTGGATTGATACCAATTAAACTGATATAAAACTTAACTTTTATCTTAAATATTTCAATACAATTTTAGGTTATTTTGGCCAAATGGCCAAACATTTTTAAAAGACAATTTTGGCATTTTGGTTTTTAAGAATCACTAACAGACATATTAAATGTATAATGTCTATAATGTGCCATGCCAAACCATGATAAATGCTTCAGCATTTAGATTAGTATAAAATGTAAAGGAGTCAACTTTTATTAAACAGTGACTAAACAGACTGAAACCTTTGGACCTTACAGGTAATCCATTTACAATCAGAATTGGACCCAAAATTTCAGTTGTTGAGTGAAGCAATTGTCTAGCAAACACCATGTCACCACTTTGCTCATTAATAAGGAAGTTTTTAGTTGCTGAAGCATTTTTACAAAAACTGAATAATAGATAAATAAACTCTTTACACCTTCAGTTTTCCATTCAAATTCAATTAGATTCAGTTGCACATGAATGCTGGTTATGATTGGCCAGAAGACTGATGCCTATGCCTGAAAGTCAATCTCATCCCTGTCTAAAGAGTGGATTAAGTTATACTTACCGTGCAGTATTTTGCCATGCCACTTAGCTGCCACTGTCAAAATTTGTCTTGTCTTGTCCCATTTTTTACTCTCGATATCATCTGGCAGATTGCCAATTTTTTTCCATATCAAAAGTATTACACCGTAGATATACACGAATGACAATCCAAATGCAAGGGGATAATATAAAATTATCACAATTACTATAAAAGTTAAGGGATATACGATACAGCCTTTACATCCTTCCAAAATGCAAGCTGACCAGAAGGTTTCATTTCCTAAGGTATAATATATATTTTCCTCTGTCATGTTTGAAAACAGATTATATAAATATTTCTTCCTGGAAAATAAAAATAAACATACCAGCATGTTTTAATATGAGCTCTGAAGAATAGCAGAATGCTAGAATGCAACTGCATATAAGGTAATGACACTTTCAAATAGTCTTATAGAGAAGATTGGGCTAAGAGATGGTTAAAGAAAATCATGGCTTAGTATAATCAATTAGATTACTGATCCTTTCAATCAAAAATTAATGGCACAGTTAGACTCTTTTTAAAAAACTAACCAAGAAAGAAAAGGCTAAACGACCTACTCTATTGATTCTCTACATCAACGACCTCTGCGATCATATCACAAGCAACTGTGTTCTTTTTGCCAACAATGTAAAACTCTTCAACACCACTGACAACACAGCTATTCTCCAATGCACTTGCAAGGAGAGTCTAATGTGGGTAATTCTCTAGTCTCATTGGAAGGGACTGAGTTTAATTTGAATATTGGGGAGGTACCGCCCCCAGCCCATCAGTCAATAAACCTCAGTCGCAGTAAAGGGACTTTGAGTTTTCTTCTCTCGAACATTTCGTTAATTTAAATAATATTTTCAGCGATATTTGACTTCACAAATAAAATCTTTCTAACCATTGATCAACAGGTAAGAACCCTTCAAGCAAAATAGAGGTAGAATAGGGCTGACACCCTCCACGGGTGTCGCCCTCTTGGCTACCGCTCCTCCCCCATGAGGCCCTCAACTCACTTGAGAGGAATGGAAACATGAGGGTGGGAGAGAGCCACCAGGTAGCTGACCTCCGTGGTCACACTCGGAATGTTAAAATGCGGTTGACATCGGAGGGGTCCGCCCCTCCGTTGAATATACCGCCGCCGGAATACGCATCGAGGCTTCGATATCGGAGGATTGCAGCATTCTTCAGAGCCTTCGTAAGAGCCGATACTTGAGGACGATGGGAGGGACTATCCACCCAAAATGCTTAGCTGGGCCTCAGATCAGGCGGGAAGCCCAAAGAGAGCCTTCAGTTGCTTCTTGCCTAGACCAGGGGTCCCCAACCGCCAGTCCGCGGCCCAGTACCAGGCCGTGGGGCATGGTGCACTGGTCAACACTTTCACACCTGCCCCAATGTTCCTGCTAAGGCGTGTGGCCACACGACCCATAACATTTTCCCGCATAGCTTTTTCTAAGGGCGCGCAATGGGAGGCGCCAGCTGCCCCCGGCCACTGTGGATGTGCCGGTGCTGGTGCCAAACCTCCCTGCCCCCCGCCCCAGGCGCCTCTGGCCACCTCGCACCCCTGCGCTCCTACTGCTGCCCGCCCGATCCGCCCCTCTCTCTGGCTTTCTCCTCTTCCACCTCCCGCCTTGGGGCGTGGCTCCTCCCGCAGCGGTGGCAGCTGCAGCTTCTACTCCTCATCCAGCCGCTAGCGAAGGGGATGCGAGAGGGGCAGGGCAGGTGTTCTCTGAGCACTCCGGAAGTGCCCGCCCTACCCCTCTCGAGTTGCAGCCTTTTCGATCAGAGCGCTTTCCCCGAGTGCTTCCGGTACACCTCAAAATAAGAAAAACCTTCCCCCACCTCCAGAGAAGCAAGGAAGAGAAAGAAAGAGAGCACAAGAGAGAGAGAGAGCAACAGACAGAGTGAGGTACAAAGAAGAGGGAGAGAGAAAGAGAGATAGCAAGAGAGTGAAAATGAGAGAGAGAAAGAAAGCAAGATAGAGAGAGAACAAGAGAGAGAGAGAGAGAACAGGAGAGAAAGAACAAGAGAGAGAGAGAAAAAGAGAGCGAGAGCGAGAGAGCAACAGAGAGATAGAAAGAAAGGGAGAAAGTGAGAAAAAGAGAGAGAGAAAGAGGAGGGAGAGAAAAAGAGAGAGAAAAAAAGAAAGAGAAGAGAGGAAGGGGGAGAGAGAGGAAGCAAGAAAGAGAAAGAGAGAGAGAAGAGAGGAAGAGAGAGAGATAGAGAAATGATAAAAAAGGGGAGAAAAAAGAGAAATGAGAAAATGATTGAGGCAGACAATAAGAGGAAAGAGAGAGAAATAGAGAGAGAGGTGATTCTTGATTTACAGCATATGGCACCCAAGTAATAATAGAGAAAAAAAACCCAGCCCTCACCTGTCTTTGGAAATGGTTCAAGAGTTCACACACACACACACACACGGGTGGGAGAGGGATGGAAAAAGATAGGAGAAGTGAGAGAGGGAAGGAAGAGGGAGAAATGAGAAACAAATGAGACAGAAAAGGGGAAGAGACAAGAGAGGTACCCAGAAATGAGAACAGTGGTAGAAATTTGAGGAGGGATGATTGATTATTAAATATGGTTTGATTATGAAATATTGGTAAAAGATATATTATGTGTTGTTTAATATTAGGATGTATTAATTTAAAAAAAATGGATTAGAATTTTAGAACTATATAGAATTACATAGGTAAAATTAATGGAAGGTACATATGATAAATAAGGGGTTTATAAAAAGTATAATTTATATATTAATTGATGCATTGGTGTTCAGATAGATTTTCATAGTATTACTAGATTATATAGTACTATGATGGCGCCTGATGGATCCAGAAGGCTTTCAGAAGGTACTTGGGGCTCTTCCAGATGCACTCATCCACAGTTCAGCAGAGTCTCTGGCTGAGGCCTGGAACAAGGCTGCAGCAGAGGCCCTTGACCGAATTGCGCCGCTGCAACCTCTCCGCGGCACTAAACCCCGCAGAGCTCCATGGTTCAACGAGGAACTCCGGGAGTTGAAACGCCAGAAGAGACGTCCAGAGAAGCGATGGAGGAAGAGTAAGTCCGAATCCGATCGAACACTTGTAAGAGCTCATATTATGACTTACAAAGTGGCGCTCAAGGTGGCAAGATGCGCATATCATGCCACCTTGATTGCATCAGCAGAATCCCACCCGGCCGCTCTGTTTAGGGTAACCCACTCCCTTCTTAACCAGGGGGGAGTTGGGGAGCCCTTGCAGAGTAGTGCTGAGGATTTTAACACGTTTTTCGCTGATAAAATCGCTCGGATTCGAGCGGACCTCGACTCCAATTGTAAAACAGAGTCGACTGACAACGAGTCAGTCGAGGTGACTGGGGCTAAACATCTTTGTCCATCTGTCTGGGAGGAGTTTGATTTGGTGACACCTAAGGAAGTGGACAGGGCCATTGGAGCTGTGTGTTCTGCCACCTGTCTACTGGATCCATGTCCCTCTTGGTTGGTTTCGGCCAGTCGAGAGGTGACACGGAGCTGGGTCCGGGAGATTGTCAACGCTTCCTTGGGGAGTGGGTCCTTTCCGGCCCCTTATAAGGAGGCACTTGTGCGCCCCCTCCTCAAGAAGTCTTCCCTGGACCCAGCTGTACTCAATAACTACCGTCCAGTCTCCAACCTTCCCTTTATGGGGAAGGTTGTCGAGAAGGTGGTGGCATTTCAGCTCCAGCGGTCCTTGGAAGAAGCTGATTATATAGGTCCTCAATAGTCTGGATTCAGGCCCGGCTACAGCACAGAAACTGCTTTGGTCGCGTTGATGGATGATCTCTGGCGGGCCCAAGACAGGGGCTTGTCCTCTGTCCTGGTGCTTCTTGACCTCTCAGCGGCTTTCGATACCATCGACCATGATATCCTTCTGCATCGGCTGGAGGGGTTGGGAGTGGGAGGCACTGTTCTTCAGTGGTTCTCCTCATACCTCTCTGGTTGGTCGCAGTCGGTGTTAGTGGGGGGGGGGTCATAGGTCGACCTCTAGGTCTCTCCCTTGTGGGGTGCCTCAGGGGTCAGTCCTCTCCACCCTACTATTTAATATCTACATGAAACTACTGGGTGAGATCATCCAAGGGCATAGGGTGAGGTATCATCAAGACGCCGATGATACCCAGTTATACATCTCCACCCCATGTCCAGCCAACGAAGCAGTGGAAGTGATGTGCCGGTGCCTGGAGGATGTTGGGGCCTGGATGAGTGTCAACAAACTTAAGCTCAACCCAGACAAGACAGAGTGGCTGTGGGTCTTACCTCCCAAGGACAATTCCATCTGTCCGTCCATTACCCTAGGGGGAGAATCACTGGCCCCCTCAGAGAAGGTTCACAACTTGGGTGTCCTCCTCGACCCACAGCTCACATTAGAGAAACATCTTTCAGCTGTGGTGAGGGGGACGTTTGCCCAGGTTCACCTTGTGCACCAGTTGCGACCCTACTTGGACCGGGAGTCACTGCTCACAGTCACTCATGCCCTCATCACCTCGAAACTCGACTACTGTAATGCTCTCTACATGGGGCTCCCTTTGAAAAATGTTCGGAAACTTCAGATCGTGCAGAATGCAGCTGCGAGAGCAATCATGGGCTTTCCCAAATATGCCCATGTTACACCAACACTCCGCAGTCTGCATTGGTTGCCGATCAGTTTCCGATCACAATTCAAAGTGTTGGTTATGACCTATAAAGCCCTTCATGGCACCGGACCAGATTATCTCAGGGACCGCCTTCTGCTGCACGAATCCCAGCTGCTAGTTAGGTCCCACAGAGTGGGAATGTCGCTTGGCAGGACCCAGGGGAAGAGCCTTCTCTGTGGCGGCCCCGGCCCTCTGGAACCAACTCCCCCCAGAGATTAGAATTGCCCCCACCCTCCTTGCTTTTCGTAAGCTGCTTAAAACCCACATCTACCATCAGGCATGGGGGAATTGAGACCCTCTTCCCCCTAGGCATTTACAATTCTATGCATGGTATGTATGTATGTATGTTTGGTTTTTTTTTATATTAATGGGTTTTTAATTGTTTCTAACATCAGACTAATATTGTACACTGCTTTGTTGTTGCTGTTAGCCGCCCCGAGTCTCCGGAGAGGGGCGGCATACAAATCCAATAAATAAATAAATAAATAAATAAATAAATAAATAAATGATAAAAATGTAAGAAATGAAGATTTTAAAGCATGGATTGAGCTAATCCCCAGGACTGTGGATCTGGCAGAATGGTGCCTGGAACCCAGACTATTTCAGGAAATATTTATTTATTTATTTATTTATTACTTAGATTTGTATGCCGCCCCTCTCCGAAGACTCGGGGCGGCTCACAACATGTAAAAAACAAATCATAAGCAATCAGACAATTTAAAATATTTAAATATTTAAAAAACCCCATATGCTAACAGTCACACACACAGACATACCATGCATAAATTAAACGTGCCCAGGGGGAGATGTTTCAGTTCCCCCATGCCTGACGGCAAAGGTGGGTTTTAAGGAGTTTACGGAAGGCAGGAAGAGTAGGGGCAGTTCTAATCTCCGGGGGGAGTTGGTTCCAGAGAGTCGGTGCCGCCACAGAGAAGGCTCTTCCCCTGGGGCCCGCCAACCGACATTGTTTAGTTGACGGGACCCGGAGAAGGCCCACTCTGTGGGACCTAATCGGTCGCTGGGATTCGTGCGGCAGGAGACGGTCTCGGAGATATTCTGGTCCGATGCCATGAAGGGCTTTAAAGGTCATAACCAACACTTTGAATTGTGACCGGAAATTGATCGGCAACCAATGCAGACTGCGGAGTGATGGTGAAACATGGGCATACCT
This sequence comes from Erythrolamprus reginae, assembly GCF_031021105.1. Lineage (NCBI taxonomy): Eukaryota > Metazoa > Chordata > Lepidosauria > Squamata > Dipsadidae > Erythrolamprus > Erythrolamprus reginae. The sequence goes on along the minus strand of NC_091952.1, from coordinate 211,092,636 downwards.
GGGTAGGCCCATGACTGCTCTCGCAGCTGCATTTTGCACGATCTGAAGTTTCCGAACACTTTTCAAAGGTAGCCCCATGTAGAGAGCATTACAGTAGTCGAACCTCGAGGTGATGAGGGCATGAGTGACTGTGAGCAATGAGTCCCGGTCCAGATAGGGCCGCAACTGGTGCACCAGGCGAACCTGGGCAAACGCCCCCCTCGCCACAGCTGAAAGATGTTGTTCTAATGTGAGCTGTGGATCGAGGAGGACGCCCAAGTTGCGGACCCTCTCTGAGGGGGTCAATAATTCCCCCCCCCAGGGTGATGGACGGACAGATGGAATTGTCCTTGGGAGGCAGAACCCACAGCCACTCCGTCTTATCCGGGTTGAGCTTGAGTCTGTTGACACCCATCCAGGCCCCAACAGCCTCCAGGCACCGGCACATCACTTCCACCGCTTCGTTGACTGGGCATGGGGTGGAGATGTAAAGCTGGGTATCATCCGCATATTGATGATACCTCACCCCATGTCCTTGGATGATCTCGCCCAGCGGTTTCATGTAGATGTTGAATAGCAGGGGGGAGAGGACCGACCCCTGAGGCACCCCACAAGGGAGAAACCTAGGAGTCGACCTCTGGCCCCCCACTAACACCGACTGCGACCGGCCAGAGAGGTAGGAGGAGAACCACTGAAGGACAGTGCCTCCCACTCCCAACCCCTCCAGCCGGTGCAGAAGGATACCATGGTCGATGGTATCGAAAGCCGCTGAGAGGTCAAGGAGCACCAGGACAGAGGATAAACCCCTGTCCCGGGCCCGCCAGAGATCATCCATCAACGCGACCAAAGCGGTTTCCGTGCTGTAACCGGCCCTGAAACCCGACTGCTGGGGACCTAGATAATCGGCTTCTTCCAAGGACCGCTGGAGCTGGAGTGCCACCACCTTCTCGACAACCTTCCCCATAAAGGGAAGGTTGGAGACTGGACGATAGTTGTTAAGTACGGCTGGGTCCAGGGAGGGCTTCTTGAGGAGGGGGCGCACAAGCGCTTCTTTATAGAGTGATGGAAAAACTCCCCTCCCCAAGGAAGCGTTGGTAATCTCCTGGGCCCAGCTCCGTGTCACCTCCCTGCTGGCCGAAACCAACCAGGAGGGACACGGATCCAGTAAACAGGTGGCGGAACTCACAGCTCCGATGGCCTTGTCCACTTCATCAGGTGTCACCAGATCAAACTCTTCCCAGACAGGTGGACAAGTACGTGCCCCAGTCACCTCGACTGACTCATTGTCAGTCGACTCTGTTATACAATTGGAGTCGAGATCGGCCCGGATCCGAGCGACTTTATCAGCGAAAAACGTGTTAAAATCCTCGGCACTACTCTGCAAGGGCTCCCCAACTCCCCCCTGGTTGAGAAGGGAGCGGGTCACCCTAAACAGAGCGGCCGGGCGGGATTCCGCTGATGCAATCAAGGCGGCATGGTACGCGCATCTTGCCGCCTTGAGCGCCACTTTGTAAGTCTTAATAAAAGCTCTTACAAGTGTTCGATCGGATTCAGACCTACTCTTCCTCCATCGCTTCTCTAGACGTCTCTTTTGGCGTTTCAACTCCCGGAGCTCCTCGTTGAACCATGGGGCTCTACGGGGTCTAACGCCTCGGAGAGGTCGCAAAGGCGCAATCCGGTCAAGAGCCCCCGCTGCAGCCGTGTTCCAGGCCTCCGCGAGAGACTCCGCCGAACTGTGGACGAGTGCCTCTGGAATAACCCCAAGCGCCGTCTGAAAGCCCTCTGGGTCCATCAGGCGCCTGGGGCGGAACATCTTCATTGGTTCCGCCTCCCTGCGGGGGAGGATTGGAGTCAGGAAGTCAAGCCGTAGTAGAAAATGGTCTGACCATGACAAAGGCAACACTTCTAAGCCCCTTAGTCTCAGACCATTACTCAATTGCTCGGAAAGGAATACCATGTCAGGTGTGTGCCCTCCCTCGTGAGTCGGACCCTGAACTACTTGAGTCAGGTCCACGGCTGTCATGGTGGCCATGAACTCCTGTGCCAACCCAGAGGTTTCGCCGAGTGACGGCAGATTGAAGTCCCCCAAGACAATAAGTCTGGGGAACTCTACCGCCAACCCGGCTACCTCCTCGAGTAGCACAGGCAGGGCTTTTGACACGCAGCTGGGAGGCAGGTACGTGAGAAACAAGCCCACCTGAACTCCTAAGTCCAACTTCATCAAGAGAGACTCGCAACCCGCTATTTCCGGAGCAATGAGTCTACGCAGGCAAAGGCTCTCCCTGGCTACAATAGCCACTCCTCCCCCCCTCCCCTGGGGTCGCGGTTGATGCCATATCTGAAACCCGGCTGGGCAAATTTCAGAGAGAGGAACACCTCCCTCCGGGCCCAGCCAGGTTTCAGTAATACATGCCAGGTCGGCCTCCTCATCCAGGATCAAATCCCGGATGAGGAGAGCTTTATTAACCACCGACCTGGCATTCAACAGCAGCAACCTGAGCCCAGGGCCAGAGTTACACTCATCACCAGTACCCAAGATTGGGCTCACAGAGCCAGAACAGGGGACCGTTATTAAGCAACGGTCCCTCGTTCCCCTGGAACGGCTAACTCTGTGGCCCCCGCCATATCTGCCTCTCCCCAGCAACACAGGGATATTCCGACCCCCTGCCACCCCAGAGATCGGTGCCCCTCCCTCTCCTGTCTCCCGGGCGTCAGGTGGGCCAGACATATCATTCACACTACTATCGATACACTCATCCATACCATACCCCCCCCGCCCCCGCCCATCCAATCGTACCAGTCATTCCATTCGTAACCACAAGTATGTTTATCCCAGTCATTCATTACTTAAAGCCCCAATTTCGTTAAAAATCAATTAAATTAATAATAGTATAAAAAGACAGTTAACAGCAATTTAAACACTAAAAACATTAAAATATAAATATATAAAATATACGCTAAAATTATAAGTTAATATAAAATTGATATCGATGGTAGTATAAACAGATCTTTAAAAAAAACTCTTCAATCATCAGAAGTTAGTCAGTCCAGGCATGATGTTCTTCTAGTCTTCAACGGTCTTAGGTCTTAATCTAATTTAAGAGAGTCTTGGTCTTAATTTCTCTCTTCCTGATGTCTTTTTTAAAACAGTCCACAAGGGGGCGAAGTTCTTCAAATATGCAATCAGTTTGGTACCCCAGTGGTAGACCTCTTTGCCACGGCCCAGAACACACAACTTCCTCGATTCTTCTCCTGCTTCCCTTGTCCGGGAGCAGAAGGGGTGGATGCCCTACACCAGTCGTGGCCACCAGATCTACTTTATGCGTTTCCACCAATCCGCGTCATACAGAGAGTGATTCGAAAGAACAGGCCAAAATACTACTGATAGCCCCATATTGGCCTCACCGGGCTTGGTTCGCGGAATTGAAAGAGCTCTCCGTCTCCCCGTGCTGGAGGACTCCAGACCACTTGGGCTCTCTCAAACAGGGGAACATCCTTCATCCGGAACTGCAGTGGTGGCAACTGACCATGTGGTACTTGAAGGGGATCGCCTAAGGTGTCACCAACTGCCAGACACGGTCATTGCCACTATGCAAGCAGCGCGCAGACTATCAACTAAGCGCATTTATCAGGCCATATGGTCAACCTTTTGTGACTTTTGCAGAGTTCAAAAAATAGATCCACAGACTGCTTCACCTGAGATAGATCTAACCTTTCTTCAGACAGGACTAGATAAGGGGCTCGCCCCCAATACTTTGCGAAGACATGTGGCGGCATTATCTACCATATTAATCCAGGATTTCTACCGCCCCCTGACATGCCACACTTGGATTAAGGATTTCTTAAGAGGGGCCTCCAATATCCGACCAGCGAAGGTACATAGATACCCAGTTTGGGATTTGTCCTTGGTACTGCAGACTTTAACAGGGCCCCCTTTCGAACCAATTCGAACAATTTCCTTACGTTTTATGTCAATCAAAACTGCTTTCTTAGTGGTGATCACATCAGCCAGGCATGTGTCAGAAATATCAGTCTTGTCAGTGCGACCTGATCTCTGTTAATTTCACCTGGACAGAGTCATATTATGACTGGACCCGGCTTTTCTGCCTAAAGTAAATTCCTGGTTCCACAGGGCACAGGAAGTTGTTTTGCCAGACTTTTGTACTCACGGCACGCACCCTTCGGAACTGAGGTGGTACAAATTAGATGTGCGATAGGCTCTAAAGATATATATCCGCAGAATGCAACCATTCAGAACTTCTGAATCCTTGTTTGTGTCTTTTTCATCTCAGGCCATGGGTTCCAAGGTTTCGTCTCAAATCATCAGTCGATGGCTATGTGACTGTATTGCAGAATCATACAAGGCAAAAGGTCATCAGATCCCGCAGGGGATAACTGGACACTCTACCCGGCCACATCAGCAGCATGGGCTACGCAGGCGTCCCTCAAAGCTATCTGCAGGGCAGCCACGTGGGCGACTCCATCCACTTTAATAAAACATTACCGCATTGACTCATTTGCCTCTTCAGAGGCGGCTTTTGGGAGGCGGGTGCTACAAAGGGTGTGCTCAACTCCAGCGTCCCTGGTCCAGCCTTCTCCCTCCCTATGATTTAAGCTTGGGTATATACCACATTGGACTCTCCTTGCAAGTGCATTGGAGAAGAGCCGTTGAACTTACTTGAACAGTCTTCTCGATGCACTGCAAGGAGAGTCCAAATCCACCTGGCTTTGGACCAGGACTACTAGTTTCTTTATCTGGTTGATGAGTTTAACGTTATCTTGGCTTTTTTGTTGTTCAGTAAAAAGGTTTCATGGTTTACTGCTCCTTTGTTTTGTTTTTGACTGAGGGGCTAGGGGGCGGTACCTCCCCAATATTCAAATTAAACTCAGTCCCTTCCAATTACCCACATTGGACTCTCCTTGCAGTGCATCGAGAAGACCGTTCAGGTAAGTTCAACGGTTCTTCTCCAAAAAGACCTTGACTCAGTTTAAAATTGGTCTAACAGCTGGCAACTTCAAATATCAACCAACAAATGCTCTGTCCCCCACATTGGCAAAAAGAATCTGAACTTCATATACAAACTAAATAAACATAATCTCACAGATAACCCCCACTCAGTAAAAGGCCTTGGAATACTAATATCAAATGACTTAAGTGCCAAAGCCCACCGCAACAATATCGCCAAAAAGGTTTCTAGAGTTGTTAATCTGATCCTACTAGATCTTACAAAACTTTCGCCAGACCCATCCTCGAATACAGCTCATCTGTCTGAGACCCATACCACATCTCGGACATCAACACCTTCAAAAATGTCCAAAGATACTTCACCAGAAGAGCCCTTCACTTCTCCACTTGAAACAGAATACCCTACGAAACAGGACTTGCAATCCTAGGTCTAGAAATCTTAGAACTACGACACCTTAAACGTGATTTAAGTATTGCCCACAAGATCATATGCTGCAACGTCCTACCTGTTAGCGACTACTTCAGCTTCAACCACAATTACACAAGAGCACACAACAGATTCAAACTTAATATTAACCACTCCAAACTTGACTGTAAAAGATATGACTTTAGCAATCGTGTTGTTGAAGCGTGGAACTCATTACCGGACTCCGTAGTGTCAACCCCTAACCCCCACCATTTTACCCTTAGACTATCCATGATTGACCTCTCCAGGCCAGTAAGGGCCGTGCATGAGCACACTAGTGTGCCTTCCATCCCCCGTCCTATTGCTCTCCTATATCTCCCATACCTTTCTTCTATTCCTGTATCTCTTCTTCTATTCTTTCATTGATATGTTCTATTACTATATCTTCTTTTCTATTCTTTCATAGATATATTTTACTATGAGTATCTCCTCTATAACCTTCATCATGTATTTTACTCTGTGTGTGTGTGTGTGTGTGTGTGTGTGTATGTGTGTATATATATATATATATATATATATATATATATATATATATATATATATATATATATATTTGTCATCAGGCTGAACACGAAGCTTGGAAACTTCAGCCTGATGATGGTGAATGTGATTTCACCGAAACGTCGCATAAACATGCAAAATATTACACAGGGCAAAACCCGAACTCAGAACAATCTACATATATATATATATATATATATATATACACACACACACACACACACACACACACACATATACATACACACACAGAGACACACACACTAAAACTCTCATTGTGTATTGGACAAGATAAATAAATAAATAAAAATAAATAAATCCTTCCAAGATTGGTAAAATGAGGACCCAGATTGTTGGAGACAATATGCTGACTCTCTGTAAACCACTCAGAGAGGGCTGTAAAGCACTGTGAAATGGTATATAAGTCTAAATGCTATTGCTAATATACAATTTTCTGCAAAATGATTCTATAGCACTTCATCTGATGCCCCAAGTCCCTTAGAAATGTTAATGAAAATGGGCAATTCAATTGAATTTCCCTCAGTATAAACGTTAACTTATATATTAATAACCCCTCATCAGCCAACCTTTCTCCAATAAAATATTATTCTCAATTCCGTATCAAAACGTTAAAGGAGATGCCTCAGGCTTATAAACAGAACATAGAAAATAGAAAAATAAAAAGCCCCTTCCAGTACCCCTCCCCTTTAATAAAAGACGATGAACTTGGTTGCCTACCAGTTAATGATCTCTTTCACACAGCTTGCTTGGAAAAGCAGTTTTGCTCTGATGCAATATGTTTTTAAATGAACAAATGTTATGTTCTCCTCCCTCAGAGGGTGGAGTGAGAGAAAAATTAATTGGAAAAAATAATGACCTAGAATTAACCAATGTTTTAGCCAATGCCAACCAATGTTCATCTTTAATGGAAGAACAAGCAGCTTAAGAAATGAGAATTAAGTCTTCTCTAACTGTTCTCATGGTGCCTGTATTTAATGAAATACAGGTGACTCCTTCTTTGGTATTCTGCTGACATTCTACTTGATTCAGCAGAGGCAGATTTATCTAAGTCTGAGTCATGAGACCCTTTGGGGCCTATAATGCAATTTATGAAACCTGGTGCTGGAAGGACATGTTGTGGATCCTATCCACAAAAGAATATCACCAGGAGAAGATTATTTTTTATTTATTTATTTTGTCCAATACACAATGAGAGTTTTAGTGGGTATATACACATAGTAAAATACATGATGAAGGTTATAGAGGAGATACTCATAGTAAAATATATCTATGAAAGAATAGAAAAGAAGGTATAGTAATAGAACATATCAATGAAAGAATAGAAGAAGAGATATAGGAATAGAAGAAAGGTATAGGAGATATAGGAGAGCAATAGGAGAGGGGACGGAAGGCACTCTAGTGCTCTTGTACTCGCCCCTTACTGACCTCTTAGGAATCTGGATAGGTCAACTATGGAGTCCGGTAATGAGTTCCACGCTTCGACAACTTGGTTACTGAAGTCATATTTTTTACAGTCAAGTTTGGAGCAGTTAATATTAAGTTTAAATCTGTTGTGTGCTCTTGTGTTGTTGTGGTTGAAGCTGAAGTAGTCGCCAACAGGCAGGACGTTGCAGCATATGATCTTGTGGGCAATACTTACACCTTGTTTAAGGCGTCTTAGTTCTAAACTTTCTAGGCCCAGGATTGAAAGTCTAGTCTCATAGTGTATTCTATTTCGAGTGGAGGAGTAAATGGCTCTTCTGGTGAAGTATCTTTGGACATTTTCAAGGGTGTTAATGTCTGAGATTCGATATGGGTTCCAAACAGATAAGCTGTATTCGAGGATGGGTCTGGCAAAAGTTTTGTAAGCTCTGGTAAGTAGTGTGAGATTACCAGAGCAGAAGCTACATAGGATTAGGTTTACAACTCTTGAAGCCTTCTTGGCTATATTGTTGCAGTGGGCTTTGGCGCTTAAATATTTTGTTATTAGTATGCCAAGTTCTTTAACCGAGTGTGGATTATCTGTGATAATTTGATTATTCAGTTCGTATTTGGAGTTCAGATTCTTCTTCCTAATGTGTAGGACAGAGCATTTGCTAGTTGAGATTTGGAGTTGCCATGTGTTGGACCAGTCAGAAACAGTTGTGGCATCTGCCTTTGAAATTTTATTCTCCCTGAAGGCTGAAGACTGGAGGAGAAATCTCTCTGCATTTGAGGGAATATATGTGTCTCTTGTTCATAGGTATGGTTACATAGGTATTCTTTGTCAGCAAATTTTAACATTTTCCATTTGAATGTGCCCTGCTTTGCCCCACTTCCCAGAAGGAAGTCAGAACCAATAAGCATGCATGGTTGGCTCCTAAGGATGATGTCACAAATCCCAGCGACCAATTATGTCCCACAGAGTTGGCCTTCTCCGGTCCCGTCGACAAAACAATGCCGTCTGGTGGGACCCAGGGGAAGAGCCTTCTCTGTGGTGGCCCTCGCCCTCTGGAGTCAACTCTCCCCAGAGATCAGGACTGCCCCCACCCTCCTTGCCTTTCGCAAACTCCTAAAAACCCACCTCTGCCACCAGGCATGGGGAAATTGATTTCCCGCGGCCGTCCCGTTTTATGTATGGTTTGTTTGGGACGCATGATAGTTTCTAAATCAAAGGTTTTAATTGTTCTGTTTTTAATCATTGGATTTGTATTGTATATTGTTGTTGTGAGCCACTCCAAGTCTTCGGAGAGGGGTGGCATACAAATCAAATCAAATCAAATCAAATCAAATAAAGAAAGAAAGAAAGAAGAAAAAAATTCCCTTCTTTTTTATTAAAAGAAATTAATTCTGTGGGTTTTGCCTCAGATCTTGCTTTCATCTTGTTTCTATCAGTTCGTAGTAAAAGTATCCTCCTCTATGAACATGGAGTTAGGTTTTTTTTTTCCTTGGGTTATGTATGGAGGCACATCTGAAAATCAGTTTCATCCAAAGCAGGATCCTGTTTCTTGAAATAAATGCTGCATTGATGTATAAATTGTAAACAGCTGACTCCATTTAATTACATATTGTTCTACTGAATGACATAAAATGTAATTTAATAGCTATATAGATGCTTATAGAAATTTCTTTGGTATTCAGTTGATTTTGTGCACCAATTAAATAGATTTTAAAAACTCTCTTAGTTATCAAGTAATCAATGGGATGCTCTCCATCCTGAAGAAAGCTTTCCTGAACAGTGACAGGGATGATGGCCATGTTTGGTCAGTCACAAGCTAGTACAACTGGGACACTAATAATAATAATAATAATAATAATAATAATAATAATAATAATAATAATAATAATAATAATACAACAACAGAGAGAGAGAGCAGAGAGAGAGAGATGAGGGCAGCTTGCCAATCTGTGGCCCCCTGGATGAGCGGCCCTGCATGGTCCCAGCACTGGACTCCGCTGTTGCCCCCACCCCCGTCCGGCTCTCCAGCTAAGAGGCAGCAGCCAAGTCCACCCCTTCGGCCTTCCCGGTCTCCACGGCACCCAGCGCCTGGCCCCGTACCGCCTCCGCCTCCCGGTAGCACGCCTGACCTCTACCTGTAGGAATGGGTGGTGGGGCGCCGTGAAGGGCCACGCTTGAAGGCCACCACAGCGCCGTTGTTGTCATTGTTGCCGCGCAAAGCCATGCAGTCCCGGCTGCTCGGGAAAGTGGTGCACTTTTTAAACGCATGCTTTTCTGGGCAGCCGGCTTTGCTGGCCGGTGCAGGGCACTGCTCACCTTAACGATCTTAGGCAAGAAAAAGCAAGTGATCAGGGACTGCATGGCTTTGTGCCACTTCAAAATTTTCTGCGTGGGGGGTTCCTAATGGCTGTGCGGGCACGCGCCCAGGCAGCTTAGAGTTAACAGTGGTCCTAGGTGCTTGGGAAGCACCTGACTGGTGATGAAATACGAAATCCAGCATAGTGATCTTGTTTGCTGTGTTGTATTGAAATAACAACAATAGTGTTCGGAAACTTCAGATCGTGCAAAATGCAGCTGCGAGAGCAGTCATGGGCCTACCTAGGTATGCCCATGTTTCACCATCACTCCGCAGTCTGCATTGGTTGCCGATCAATTTCCGGTCACAATTCAAAGTGTTGGTTATGACCTTTAAAGCCCTTCATGGCATCGGACCAGAATACCTCCGAGACCGCCTCCTGCCGCACGAATCCCAGCGACCGATTAGGTCCCACAGAGTGGGCCTTCTCCGGGTCCCGTCAACTAAACAATGTCGGTTGGCGGGCCCCAGGGGAAGAGCCTTCTCTGTGGCGGCCCCGGCCCTCTGGAACCAACTCCCCCCGGAGATTAGAACTGCCCCTACTCTTCCTGCCTTCCGTAAACTCCTTAAAACTCACCTTTGCCGTCAGGCATGGGGGAACTGAAACATCTCCCCCTGGGCACGTTTAATTTATGCATGGTATGTCTGTGTGTGTGACTGTTAGCATATGGGGTTTTTTAAATATTTAAATATTTTAAATTTGTCTGATTGCTTATGATTTGTTTTTACATGTTGTGAGCCGCCCCGAGTCTTCGGAGAGGGACGGCATACAAATCTAAGTAATAAATAAATAAAATAAATAAACAACAACAACAACAACAAAGAACAATAATAACAATAATAACAATAACAATAACAACAATAATATTAATATTAATATTATTATTAATAATAATTTATTAGACTTGTATGCCGTCGCTCTACAAAGACTCGGAGATCTTGCGCTATAGTGGTGCGTGGACAGAGCAGTGAAACTGGGTGACAAATTTCCAGCTTCTATCTTAGAGATTTAACTCAAATTAAAAGCTTCAAAAAATGAGCTCCAAGTGACAATTGGATTTATGGAAAAAGATTTAAGACTAAGTTTAAAAAGGAAGATTAAAGACTAGATTGAGAAGCCAAAGCAAAATCTAAACAATGATTTAAAATATAAAAAGCTTGGAAAAATTGAATAATATTGTGAGAAATGTTATTTTTAAACCCGATTTCTAACGTCCCTGAATGAGCAACAATCAGCTGTTTTTGACTATACTGTACTCTGTTGAATGCTAGAATAGGGAGCAGGGGAGCCATCTACTGGAGGGAGAAAATTACCGTAACATACAGAATTCAAAGAATAGTGAAAGAAAGTGAGCAACACCTGGAAGTTACTTGACATTGACTTTATTTAACAGGCAATTTGGATGCTGGGAAATAACCACTGAACTGCTCAAAGGAAGCAGAAACACTAAACATTAATTAAACTGCATATTAAAAAGCGGATGTAAAAGATTTCAAGAAATTTGTTGGGAAAGGTTGGATTTGGATTATTAATATTATGTGGCAGATCACTCTATGAAGCAAAAAAAGAAAAATAACAAGAAGATAAGATAGATAAGATTTTAACATTTGGATAATTGGAAATGTGATTGGAAAATTTAAAGATTGAGAAATACAAACTTATATCATCTAAAGAGCAGAAAATTACTAAAAGTACTTGGAAGAATAATATTGGGGTGACCAAATTCTATTAAGAATCGATTTTCTGTTTGGAATCTTTAGATATTGGGATATAAATAGGGATATTGGAATTTCGGAGGTATAATAATTTGTTATAAAATGTTTGATCAGGATTTAACAAAGTTTTACAAAGAAATTTCAGAAAAAATGACAAAGAATAATAATAAGTTGGTGGATATTTAAAGACAAAAGGGTGAAAGTAGAAGATTCTCAAAGGGAGATGATGGGATTGTCCAAAGAGAAAGAAGTGAGTGTAAAAGGTTTTCAACAAATGATAGAAAAAGATGAACAAAATATCCAAAAGATAGATGAGAAAGCAGGAGTGGTGGAAGCAATAAGCCAAAGTAAGACACAGGAAAATGGAAGGAACGAAAAGATAATAAAAATGAAGACTCAGAATCCAATAGTTAACTCCTTAAGAGTTTACAATTGCACAGGGAGAAAAAAAAGGAAACCCTCTCAAAAACAAGAAAAAAATTATGAAAGGGCATCCAAATGATGCAGCAAAAGGAAATAAGGGGAAGGCGGAAGGAACATTCAGATTATGTAAAAATGCTAGAAAGAAATATAGGGGAAGGAAAGGGTTTCACTTCCTCCTGCAATCCACCGTTTCCCTGTGGGATTTTTCACGCTGAGTTGGTTGTGTGGTGAAGAGGACTGGGTGGGTGGATCAGGTCCCTTTTTGTCTGGCAAATGGTGGTCAAAAGAAGGAGAACCATGTTAACTTAGGTAGGCGGAGCGGATCCCCGCCAAGCATAAACTCAGCTGAGGAAGGTGACACACAGCGGGTCACTTTAATCTAAAAATAGGTTTGGCTACAAATGGTAGGGTTGGACTCCTAAGTATTGCATGCTTGCTTGGAACCCACAACCTTGTGAGGTGGGCCATTCTTATCCTCTTTCTGCAGATGGGTTGGGGCAGGGGGTGGGCAGGGAGAGAGAGTGTGAGAGAGAGATGCCCAAATGTCACCCTTCCCTTTAATGTTAATCTCTTCAAGCTCTGTTCTTCTGAATAAATTGAGCAGGGGGGCTAGACTAGAACACCTCTATGCTTCCTTTCAACATTGTTCTGAATAAATTGAGTAGGGGGTTCGACTAGAAGACCTCCAAGATTCCTTCCAATTCTTATTCTGAATAAAAATTGAGCAGGAGGTTGCACTACAAGACCTCCAAGGTTGAACTAAAGCAATATGTGGCTGGGTACACTAGTTAATATATAAAAGAATGTTTTGTATCTATAAAGAGTTCACTAAGTTAGTAGTTAGAAGACAAAAGCTATGTATATATAATTGTAGTATCATTGTAGTATCAGAGTTGTGTAATAATGTATTAATCAGTCATCACTTTGTCCACAAAATATATTGTTTGTTGAAGAAAAACTGCAAATAAAAGATACACACACACACACACACACACACACATAAAAAGTAATCAATGTAATGCTCCCATATGGCAAAGCCAAATGCCAGATTCAAATTCCCTGTAATCTTTATTTTTTTTCTCACAGCCAATGTAGTGGCTCATATGGTTAGAATGCTGAGTTGGAGGTTAGCATGGTCTCTCAAGATTGAGAGCTATTGCATGGTGGGGTGAGCTCCCATCATTCACTCCAGGTCCTTGAGAGGAACATGAAAGGAGTTTCCATGGGTGTTTCCACCCTCCTTGAGATGATGTCACCCTTTCTGCCCCAGCTACAGCCCACAAAGAACGCAGCACACACAAATTCTGTCCAAATCTTTGTTTACTAAATTAAATACTACTAATGAGCTTTCTTAGTAGCCATCAAACACAAATACAGTGTAAAGCTGTCGTTCCTGAACACTGGTTTTTAATTTAATTTCATTAATAGCCAGCACGAGTCCATGAAAAAATAAATCAAGTCTAAGTGAACAGCCCCCCAAAAGCCCTGAAACAATTTGCAGAAAGAATGCCAAGAGAGAGAACAAGAGTCGTGCCGACATTTCTGAATTCAAGACACAAAGGCATTTAAATGAATGTTGTTTCTGGAAAATTGGCTCCTTCGTCATCATCTGTGGCCAATTAGCCCCAAGCCTACTCCCGAAGAGACCTCCTCTTGAGGAACCATTCCTGCCTTTTGGCAGCTCTGTGTGCTTGTGCATTAAGAAGAGGCTCCTCCTCTTTTTCCTTGTCACTGATGAGAAGTCCTGGAGGTTATGAAAGCCCTGGCTGAACCTCTAGCACTGAGTCCTCTCCAGCCTCCTCACTGTCCGATGCGGGTGCCAGCTGCACAGGCCGCTGGTGCATCACCACATCAGCCTCTTCTGTGGCGGGATCTGCTACTAGCTGCATGGGTTGCTGGTAGGCCACAACATCATTAGCTATTCCTTTCAACCCGGAAGTGAACCGGGGGAGGGAGTTTCTCATGCACATTAAACTGCATTCATTATTTTATACTGGTTTATCTTTCCTCATTTTTTTTTCTTTCTGCCAGCTTAAAAAAATTAGAACGTTTCTGAAAGATTGCTGTTGAACTCTCTTTAAACACCTATTTTTATTTTATTTTTATTTTTATTTCACTATATTATTTATTCCTGTTGACTATTTGTAGTATATTGGAAATGACATGAAAGTTATTTGCTTTTGCCACTTTTTTCTTCTGAAAAACTGACTTTTCAGTGTAGACCACAGCAGCAGGATTTCCATCCACTAGCAATTCCATGCATGAATGCATGCATACATCCATATTCACAACACAAATCACAATAATTCAAGCACTAGAGTAAGTGCTTGTTGCCTGGCTAGCTAAATGCTTATGTATGGTTTCTTGAATTAATTTTGGTTGTCTTTATGAACCTTTTTTTTTTCAAACCAAGCAAGCCACATTGTCACTTAGCATAAGTTACATTAGCAGCTTGAATTTAGTTTAGAATTTCAATAGGTTTACATTTGCTGAATAGAGCTTCTTCACAGCCACTTTATGATTAATGCTGCTATTCCCTTTTTATTCGCTGCTAGATCAGAATATATTGCATATATTACAACACATTCATTTCTATATTTCCATTTCCATTTCCAGAGCTCATATTCACAACATACATAATTATTGTCTATTTTTAGAATTCTTACCTATCTATTAGGGCTCAATTTTGTATATGAATCAATTAACTGTGTCCTGGCCCAAGCATTATGATTAACAATTCTGTCTGAAGGTCACGCATGACTATGTATGTGTGTAATGTGATTTATCTATTTTGAGAATTGTAATTTCCAAAACCACCCACTAGGTCTCAGTATTGTATATGAATCAAACAACTGTGACCTGGGCAACAATTATAATTAGCAGTTCTGACTGAAGATCATGTATGAATTGAAGCAAAGATGCATTATGAATAATATCAAAGGACATAGACTTCAATTTACTCATCAAAATCTCAGGAAGAGTTTAAAAAATTTCAATCGGTAAGATATTTTTATAATTGATACAGTATTGTCAGTGAAGGGCTGCAATTTTTTTTTACTACCATACTGTGGGCACGGTTTATTTTGTGGGTGTGGCTTGCCAGCCCTGTGATCAGGTAGGAGTGGCTTGACCATCATGTGACTGGCTTAAAGGTGGCCAATTTGATGTCACTCATGTCAAAGGTTTGGGTTAGGGCTAGAATTAGGGTGTCTGGCCTCTCCTTGTGTCAAAGAGATATAATTTCCCTATCTATTTACTATTACTGAACATCCAAAATATACTATGTATATATGCCATATATGTACATACATATTAAACACAGGCACAAAAAAATATAATTATCTACTATATAAACTGTATATACACACGCATGCACAGCTCTTGTAAAATTATACACATTCAACCTCATTTACTGCGATAGGAAAAACATACCCAGATCCAGAAAGGAAAAAAAGAAAAAATTCAAAATCTTTCTACCGGTTCTGTGTACCTGACCATACCTACAGGAGCCCATCACTTATTATTGTGTTTGCTCATAAACCACAATTTAGTAGTCAAACAATATGCCAAACGGAAGGGTTTTTTTTGTTTAAAAATGGAAATAAAGTTACAGAGCTAAATAAGAGTGTGGATGAAGATGGTAATAATAAATCATAAAACATTTTGCAAAATTGAGAAACAATTGGAGGGAGAATAAATAAGAGCTCTTCATTGTCTATCTTGGAAATATGAAAGAAAATTGTACACTGAAAACAAAGTATAAGAATTGCTTAATAAAACTAATATATACAGATGTAGCTTAAATGGTTGCCCTAGAACTATGCTGCATAGCTGTATTTTCTTCTACCATAAACCTTCCTCTAGGAAATTAACTGACTGACTTGGTGGAATGAGGAAAGAATGGGATGATAATATTATGTTTCAGGATCCGTAGATGGAAAAAATTGAAGTTCAAGATTTATTTGTTTGTTTGTTTGTTTATTTATTTGTTTATTTATTTATTATTTATTAGATTTGTATGCCGCCCTTCTGCGTAGACTATATAAAACATAGCGGTCCTATTTCTTGATTTATTTATTTATTATTATTATTATTTATTATTTTATTTATTTATTTATTTATTATTTATTTATTATTATTATTATTTTTATTTATTGATTTATTTTTATTTATTGATTTTGTCCAATACACAATGAGGGTTTTAGTGGATATACACCTAGTAAAATACATGATGAAGGTTATAGAGGAGATACTCATAGTAAAATATATCTAAGAAAGAATAGAAGATATGGTAATAGAACATATCAATGAAAGAATAGAAGAAGAGATATAGGAATAGAAGAAAGGTATAGGAGATATAGGAAAGCAATAGGACAGGGGACAGAAGGCACTTGTACTCACCCTTTACTGACCTCTTAGGAATCTGGATAGGTCAACCGTAGATAATCTAAGGGTAAAGTGTTGGGGGCTTGGGGATGACAACTCGGTTTCTGAAGTCATATTTTTTACAGTCAAGTTTGTAGTGGTTAATATTAAGTTTAAATCTGTTGTGTGATCTTGTCTTGTTGTGGTTGAAGCTGAAGTAGTCGCCGACAGGCAGGACGTTGCAGGATATGATCTTGTGGGCAATACTTAGATCTTGTTTAAGGCATCTTAGTTCTAGGCTATCTAGGCCCAGGATTGAAAGTCTAGCCTTGTAGGGTATTCTGTTTCGAGTGGAGGAGTAAAGGGCTCTTCTGGTGAAGTATCTTTGGACATTTTCAAGGGTGTTAATGTCTGTGATGTGATATTGGTTCCAAACAGATGAGCTGTATTTGAGAATGGGTCTGGTGAAAGTTTTGTAAGTTCTGGTAAGTAGTGTGAGATTGCCAGAGCAGAAGCTACGTAGGATTAGGTTTACAACTCTTGAAGCCTTCTTGGCTATGTTGTTGCAGTGGGCTTTGGCACTTAAATCTTTTGTTATTAGTATACCGAGGTCTTTAACCGAGTGGGGATTATCTGTGATAATTTGATTATTCAGTTCGTATTTGGAGTTCAGATTCTTTTTTCCCAATGTGTAGGACTGAGCATTTGCTAGTTGAGATTTGGAGTTGCCATGTGTTAGACCACTCAGAAACAGAGTTCAGGTCTTTTTGGAGAGTAGCTGTGTTATCGGTGGTGTTGAAGAGTTTTACATCATCGGCGAAGAGGACACAGTTGCTTGTGATGTAATCGCAAAGGTCATTGATGTAGTGAAATGTAATCAAATGTAGTCAAGTGAGGTCAAAGAGCATTTAAAAACAAACTTGATTGGGGTCAGTGTGAAGGGATTGACCACTCCATGGACAAATGCTTTGCAGCATGCTGAATTTTGTTGTTGTTCCTTTTATAGAAATGCCAGTGCAGAGAAGTAGGCTTATACAGTGGTTTAAGCCACTTTCTGTGTGGACATTATCAGGATTCAGCTCCTGTTTACTGTAACAGACAGGCTGGGCTGAAAGAGAGTGACTGAGCCAAAGATTTGGAATATTGCATCCAGTTCTGGTCACCACAATGCAAAAAGATGTTGAGACTCTGGTAGTAATGGAGAAAAGAGCAACAAAGATGATGGAGGGTGGAGACATCTGAAAACATATCAAGAATGGTTGAAGGAACTGGATATATTTAGTTTAGTGAAAAGAAAGACTAGGGGGTGATATAATAGCAGTGGTCCAGTGTTTGAGGAGCTGTCACAAAGATGAAGAAGGCAAACTATTTACTAAAGCACCTGATTCGAGGAAAAACAAGCAATGGATTGAAACTAGTCAGGAAGAGAAGCATCCTAGAATTAAGGAGAAATTTCCTAATAGTGAGAACAATCAACCAGTGGAATGCCTTGCCTTCAGAAGTTGTGGGTACACCATCATATTTCCAAGATGAGATTGGACATCCACTTGTATAAAATGGTATAGACCTATGATGGTGAACCTATGGCACATGTGCTACAGGTGACATGCAGAGACCTTTCTGCAGGAACACAAGCCATGGCCCCAGCTCAGCTCCAGTGCGCATACATGCATGCCTCCTGCCAGTCAGCTGATTTTCAGGGCTCTGCCACGCAAGCATGGAGGTCACGCATGCATGGGGGGCAGGGAGAGCACTGGAGTTTGTGCGTGCATGCATGGGGTAAAAGGGGGTGTTAAATGCCCATTGCATTATGGGTTTGGATGCGCAGGAACGCTTTCGGCATGTGACGACAAAAAGGTTAGCCATCACTGATATAGATTCTCCAGGTGGAGGCACCGTGCAATAACAGTGTTTCTGGTAGCTCTGCCCAGCTGACTGGTGGTGCTACCGAAGCCAAGATCCAGCTGATCAGTGGTGGCTGTAACAGAGCAGAGGGTTGCTGGGAAAGGAGAGCAGAGTCCTGGAAGACTGTTTGCTGCAAAAGGACTGCTAGCTGGAGCGATTGTGCTTCTGTGTTGGCTAGATCTGGAATTTGGACCATTGAGACCAGGAACATGATGGAGCCCTCAACCTGGTGTCCCCTGGGTAATGGTGATCTCATCAACTAATCTTTTCAATTAAGAAGCATTTCAAAGCTTCTAGCATAAATGTATACGAAAAAGATTATTCCAACAGAATTCACAAGAGTGTGGAATGATCGTCATGTAATGCTTTGATATTTTCGAATGAAATTTGATCGGATATTGGTGATTTAAACACATTGAAATAAACATATATTCTTCCCCATCTCAATCGTGCATCTTCATTTATTTTAACAAAAGTGCCTCGGGAAATAGAAAATTACAGATACACGTTTAAACATACATCTACATAATCTATAGAGATTATTGTTGTTATATCATTGTTTTTCGTTGTTACATTTCTCAAAGCGTTGCTGAAAAGCATGCAATACGCTTCCTGGGATTTTCTGGTGTTTGTCCCGTAAAGCCTCTATTGCCCTTTGAGTCTGTTGGAGAGGTGGAGTGGCATGGGGTGGGATCGGATGTAGAAAAGAAAGAAAAAAGGTGATATAATTAGATTTATGTTTCAGGAACTATAGCGAGAACATTTCAGAACTAAAAGAGATTGACCCGTCTGTAGAACAGACCGCATATTTAAACATACTATATATGTAAAATTCTGATTTATGGCAAAAAAAAAAAAATTCTATTCCTACTGATGCCATACTATACATAATCAGATAAATCACATTTTTCCATTGGGTTAAATTATATGGTACATATAGAGTGTAGAACAACTTTTTTACCTGCATTCAGTAGTATAATTAAAAAAACAAACGCAAAATAGAACCTGGATGCCTTTTGTTTGATTTGTTGCTACCTGTGGCTTGTTGAGTAAATCACAATTATCTGGATTCAGCATTTACTTGAATAAGTGAATCTCAGTTTAGATGGCATAATATCTGGTTTTTCAGATTGTGCTTATCCTAAAGTAATTTGATTATAGATTTATAGGCTATGTAACCTTATAAATCTTGCAGCTGAGCTTCTCTCTTGCATTCCGTGTCTAGCCCAGTTGTCCTCCAAGGAATGATGCGCCATTCCATTGATCAAAGAAATAAAGCGATAGGACATAGGAAGGTATTCTAAGGGCTATAAAATGCTACAAATGTGACAGAGTTGAATCACTTTGTCATTCAACAATCTGGAGACTCATCATTAATTTAACAGCATTACAAGCTGAACGGGGAACACATGGAAGTCTTGATTGTTATTATTTTCATTATATTTTTACAAGCATATCAATGTGTGGCACCTGGGTGTCATACATTCTAATACAAATAAAATTAATTGCATTAGTACTAGTTATTACTTTCAACCAACTTGTATATTTCTAATATATTTCTAAGAATATCTCCGGGACCGCCTTCTGCCGCACGAATCCCAGCGACCAGTTAGGCCCCACAGAGTTGGCCTTCTCTGGGTCCCGTCAACTAAACAATGTCGTTTGGCGGGACCCAGGGGAAGAGCCTTCTCTGTGGCGGCCCCGACCCTTTGGAACCAACTCCCCCCAGTTATCAGAGTTGCCCCCACCCTCCTAGCCTTTTGTAAGCTCTTTAAAAAACCCCTCTGTCATCAGGCATGGGGGAATTGACACTTTCCCTCCCCCTAGGCTTATAAAATTTATGCATGGTATGCTAGTATGTATGATTGGTTTCCAAACTGGGGTTTTTAAATTAACTTAAATATTAGATTTGTTTACATTGTATTATTATTGCTGTGAGCCACCCCGAGTCTGCGGAGAGGGGCGGCATACAAATCTGATTAATAAATAAATAATAAACAAACAAACAAACAAACACATATTTATATAAAGTTGTGAACTATCATTATTCAATTATTCTGTTTTCTGTTATTACTGCTCTTATTTTATTATATAAATCTGTGTACAATAACGTTCCCCCTTTCCCTTAATTCTAACATTTAAACACGTCATGTTAAAAAACATTTTCTTTCTATTCTACCTAATTTCTAATCATGTCACCTACTAAAAAAAAACATGGATGAAAAGAAAAGAAAAAACAACACCAAAAAAAATCATCTATCTTTAATTGCTGTGGTTTTTTTTTCTTTTTGACTTGGCTGCCATATTCATCTCCAAGATCTTTATCTCTTTCTACATCTGCTTCTTGGCTGTTCAATCTGAGTAATTTTCACATCTCTCCTCTCCTCGGCTGCCTAATTTCCAGGTTTTCTGCCCATGCCCCCATTTTCCCGTTCAAAGGTATTTTCCTGTATCTCCAATTTCTTTGATATATTTTTCCCCTGGTTTAATTCACCAGTCACTATTATTTTCTTTATTGTCTTTTCCTTTTCTTCTTCTTTTATTATCTGGTTTTCATCTCAATCTTTCCCTCCATTTCTACTGTTAGCCTGTCCATTTTCTGGGCATCTTGATCTTTGCTCATCATCCCTTATATAGCATTTTTCATTTTTTTCTGTATGCTCCTTAAATGCTTTCTCTATAATATAATTTGTATTTTGGAAGAGTAACTCTATCTCCTTCAATGGTTCACTTGTTTCTTCCTTATAAAACATTTTGTTTTATCTTTCCCCCCCCCAAAAAATTGTTCCACAGTCCAAGAGCTATTTATTCAGTCCTTAGATTGCCCTTCACGGGGTGCAGTAATCACAGTTGTTTATATCCCAAAGAGATTATCAGAAGTCTTTTAGAGTTCTCTTTAACAGCAAGCCAGAGGTGTTACGTGCACACCCCACAGGACTGCAGTAGATCAGCTCATCTGGACTCTGCCTACATCAGTTTGAAACAAGTTGCTGCCTGCGAGACCACAAGTGCAGGGCTTGAGCAGCAGACATCACTGTTTACTGCTCCTGCTGCTGCCTCCCTCCCTTGGCTCAGCTGCACTAAGCTGCCTTTGGCAATGTTTTGAAATGTGCTCCAGCCTGTGATGAAAGGAACAATGCTCACCTCCTGTTCTTCACAGGCAGGAGCATGTTTCAAACCGATGTAGGCAGAGCCCAGATGAGCCGAGCTAGTCCAGTGGAGTGTGTACTTCTCTCCTGGCCAAAAGAGTGCCTGCTGGAGAAATAGCAGCTCCCGGCATGGCCCCCATTTCCCTGGAAAGTATTGGGGTGGGGGAGTTATTTTTAGGCAGGACTTATATCAATACATGTCATGAAAAGCCTTGTTGGGCTTGTTATCAGGACATGTCTTATTTTGAGGAAAACAAGGCAAGTAATGTGTTACTATAATGTTATAATTTCATGAACAAAGCGAGAATCTGAATGCATATTTTATTCCCTTATAATAGAATACACTTACTTTTTCGGCTAATTTTTCAGGAGTTATATCTTGGTCACATGGAATTGGTTTTCCAATATGGGTTATAAGTTTAACTGGAAATAATCCATACATTGGAAAGGTGATCCATTTTTTTCGCTCATATAACCATCTCATTGGTCCTGAGTACAAGATTTAGAAAATTTCAGAAATGCATTTTAGCGACCTAAAAGGAGTTTTGAATTAGTCTTTCTAGAAGCCTAGCTAAATACTAGCAATTTTTAGTACCAGTATTGGAACTTACTAAAGTAAAGGTTTTCTAGTTGAAAGAGAAAAAAAAGTTTGACATGTTTGAGCCCTACAAGTGTAATCCGGGCCCTGGGCTCAAGCTGCTGCTACTCAATGCCAGGTCGGTGGTAAATAAAGCTCTCCGCATCCGGGATTTGATCCTGGATGAGGAGGCCGACCTGGCATGTGTGACCGAAACCTAGAGGGAGGAGCTGGACCCAGAGGGAGGAGTTCCTCTCTGAGAAATTTGCCCAACTGGGTTTCAGGTATGGCATCAGCCTTGACTCCAGGGAAGGGGGGCAGGAGTGGCTATTATAGCCAAGGAGAACCTTTGCCTATGTAGACTCATTGCTCCCGAGATTGTGGGTTGTGAGTCCCTCCTTGTGAAGTTGGACTTAGGGGTTCAGGTGGGCTTGTTGCTCACATACCTGCCTCCCAGCTGCATGTCAACAGCCCTGCCTGTGCTGCTTGAGGGGGTGGCCGGGTTGGCGGTGGAGTTCCCTGGACTCATTGTCCTGGGGGACTTCAATCTGCCATCACTCAGTGGTTCCTCCGGGTTAGCATAGTAGTTCATGGCCACCATGACAGCCATGGACCTGACTCAAGTAGTCCAGGGTCCTACTCACGAGGGGGGACACACACCAGACATGGTATTCCTCTCAGAGCAATTGAGAAATGGTCTGAGACTAAGGGGCTTAGAAGCATTGCCTTTGTCATGGTCAGACCATTTTCTACTGCGGCTTGATTTCCTGGCTCCAATCCTCCCCCGCAGGGAGGCAGAACCGACTAGGTGGTTCCGCCCCAGATGCTTGATGGACCCAGAGGGCTTTCAGAGGGTGCTTGGGGTTTTACCAGATTCACTCTTCCACAGCTCAGCAGCATCTCTTGCTGTGGCCTGGAATAAGGCTGCAGTGGAGGCTCTTGACCGAATTGCGCCGTTGCGACCTCTCTGTGGCACTAGACCCCATCGAGCTCCATGATTCAATGAGGAGCTCCAGGAGTTGAAATGCCAGAAGAGACGTCTAGAGAAGCGATGGAGGAAGAGTAAGTCTGAATCCAATCGAACACTTGTAAGAGGTCATATTAAAACTTACACAGTGGCGCTCAAGATGGCAAGATGTGTGTATCATGCCACCTTGATTGCATAAGCGGAATCCTGCCCAGCCGCTCTGTTTAGGGTGACCCGCTCCCTTCTGAATCAGGGGGGAGTTGGGGAGCCCTTGCAGGGCAGTGCCAAGGAGTTTAACTCGTTTTTCATTGATAAAGTTTCTCGGATCTGGGTGGACTTCGACTCCAATTGGATTGCAGTGTCGGCTGACAACGAGTCAGTCGAGGTGACTGGGGCTTGTCCTTGTCCATCTGTCTAGGAGGAGTTTGACTTAGTGATACCTGATGAAGTGGACAAGACCATTGGAGCTGTGAGTTCCACCACCTGTTTACTGGATTCATGTCCCTCTTGGTTTGTCTCGGCCAGCCGAGAGGTGACATGGAGCTGGGTCCAAAAGATTGTCAACACTTCTTTGGAGAGGGGGGTTCTTCTCGGTTCCTTATAAGGAGGCACTTGTATGCCCCCTCCTCAAGAAGCCCTCCCTGGACCCAGCCGTGCTTAATAACTACTGTCCACTCTCCAACCTTCCCTTTATGGGGAATGTTGTTGAGAAGGTGGTGGCGCTCCAACTCCAGTGGTCCTTGGAAGAAGCCGATTATCTAGGACCTCAACAGTCTGGATTCAGGCCCGGCTACAGCACGGAAACTGCTTTGGTCGTGCTAATGGATGATCTCTGGCGGATCCGGAACAGGGGCTTGTCCTCTGTCCTGGTGTTTCTTGACCTCTCAGTGGCTTTCGATACCATCGACCATGGTATCCTTCTGTGCCTGCTGGAGGGGTTGGGTGTGGGAGGCACTGCTCTTCAGTGGTTCTCCTCCTACCTCTCCTGTCGGTCGCAGTTGGTGTTAGTGGGGGGTCAGAGGTCGACCTCTAGGTCTCTCCCTTGTGGGGTGCCTCAGGGGTCAGTTCTCCCCCCCCTGCTATTTAATATCTACATGAAACCACTGGGTGAGATCATCCAAGGGCATGGGGTGAGATATAATCAGTATGCTGATGATACCCAGTTATACATCTTCACCCCATGTCCAGTCAGCGAAGCAGTGGAAGTGATGTGCTGGTGCCTGGAGGTTGTTGGGGTCTGGATGGGTGTCAACAAGCTCAAACTCAAACCTGAAAAGAAGGAGTGGCTGTGGGTTTTGCCTCCCAAGTACAATTCCATCTGTCTGTCCACTACCCTAGGGGTGGGAATTATTGACCCCCTTAGAGAGGATTCGCAACTTGGGCGTCTGCCTCAATCTACAGCTAACACTGGAACATCTTTCGGCTATGGCAAGGAGGGCGTTTGCCCAGGTTTGCCTGGTGCACCAGTTGTGGCCCAATTTGGACAGGGAGTCATTGCTCATAGTTGCTCATGCCCTCATCACCTCAAGGTTTGACTACTGCAACGCTCTCTACATGGGGCTACCTTTGAAAAGTGTTCGGAAACTTCAGATTGTGCAGAATGTGGCAGTGAGAGTGGGGCTTCCTAGATTTGCCCATGTTTCTCCAACACTTCGTGGCCTGCACTGGCTGCCGATCAGTTTCTGGTCTCAATTCAAAGTGTTGGTAATGACCTTTAAAGCCCTACATGGCATCGGACCAGAATATCTCCGGAACCGCCTTCTATTGCACGAATCCCAGTGGCTGATAATGTCCCACAGAGTTGGCCTTCTCCGGGTCCCGTCAACTAAACAATGTTGTTTGGCTGGTCCCAGGGGAAGAGCCTTCTCTGTGGTGGCCCTGGCCCTCTGGAATCAACTGCCCCCAGAGATTAGAACTGCCCCCACCCTCCTTGTCTTTTGCAAATTACTTAAGACCCACCTGTATTGCCAGGCATGGGGGAACTGAGACACCTCTCCCAGGCTTTTACATTTTATGTATGGTATGTGTGTGTTGTATGGTTTTTAAATGATGGGTTTTTTTAGTTGTTTTTTAATATTAGATTAGTTTCCATTTTAACATTGTTATTGTTATTGTTGTGATCCTCCCCGAGTCTTCGGAGAGGGGCAGCATACAAATGTAATATATTATTATTATTATTATTATTATTATTATTATTATTATTATTATTATTATTATTATTTTGCAAAGTTCAACTTAAATTTTAAACAGGTTGGAAAATTAGAATTAGGAAAAACATACACAGATCTCTCAAAACTGATGGAAGGCAAGGTGATGGATGGACAGATGGGCAGACTTCCTATCGTAAGTACTGTACCATAATAAGACTTCCTATAATAAGTAGCATCTTACTTGAGTACCATATGTTGGGGGTCAAGGAAAAGGGGGGGTTGCCTTTTCTTTCTGCTCAAAGTCCCCATGTACAATTGGTGGGCCACTGTGTGACACATAATGCTGGACACAATTGCCTTTGTCCTGATTCAGCATGGCTCTTCTTATGTTCTTATGTTCTAAGTGTTAAAGTATGAGCAGAGTAATCCTTGTTTACCAAGATTGTGCACACACAGAAATGTTTAGATTGAGATTAGTTGTGAATAACTACTCGGCCACATACAGATATACTAACATGAATTAAATTTTACTTTGAGAAATAACATATTCAGATAAACAGCCTAAAGTCATACACATAATAAGTCAGAATAACAATCCAAATATTACCAAGTGCAGAGTCTTTCTTACCTGTTGTCTTTGTCATAATCAGTAAACCAAGATATCAAGCTTAAACACATGTTTAGCTATAATATATAACTACAACACAGAGAGATTGCAGAGCATATAACAGTGAATAGCCATTAACAGTGAGTAGTCAGACAAAGAGTGACTCAGAGAAATAAGCTATGAACTCTAGCTCCCTCTTGTAGCAATCTGCAACACCTCAGCAAATCAGACATAGAGTAGACATATAGTACATATCTGTAGCTCAGTTTATATATTGTCAACTGAACTGTTTTAGATAGAGTCCTAACATTAAACACCAATGCATTTAAAGTGTGTGGTTTGCTGAATTTCCATAATTTCTGGGCCGGTTTTGTGTCGATATAATCACATGATATCATATCAGTTATGGGAAATGTACTGAATCAGGTTTTCCAGCAAAGCTCTGATAGTTGAGCTAAAGTATATTTGAAATTAAACATGGTAGACAAAGATGCAGCTGCATAGATATATAACCTTAAAAGTAATAATATTCCCGAGAATACATAAAGTTTTACTTACTTATATTTCCATATGCTATATAGCCTTCTCTAATATTTTGTGTAAACAAAGGGACGATTGGCTAGAAGAAATAAAAGAAACAAATAATGAGACTATTTTAGTTACTATACATGAAAGCAATGAAATGTATTGTTCAGACATAAAGTAAATATATTAAAAGATCACTTTGAGAAATGACCGTATTTTTCAGAGTATAAGATGCACCAGAGTAGAAGACGCACCTTAATTTTGGGGGAGGAAAATAGGGAAAAGAATCTGCTTCCCAGATATTCATCTGGCTATCATCCTTAGTCTGGTCAGCTTCAGCACATTATTTTACTCCCTGGTTAGGGTTTAAAAAAAACTTATTCAGAGAGAGTAATAATGAAAGAGCTTGCAAGCCAATAAGAGTTGGGAAAAGCATTAGCACCTGTTAGAAATATTTGGAGCAAGTTAGAGCAATGAAAAAAACCTGCAAAGACTTCGGCTTGGAAAACATTATTCTCAGAGAGTAACAATGAAAGAGCTTGCAAGCAGGTAAGAGCTGGGGACATCGTTATTCTATTTATTTTATTTTATTAATTGGACTTGTATGCCTTGTTAGGACTTAGGGCTTGGAAAATATTCTTCACAAAGAGTAAGAATGAAAGAGCTTGCAAGCCAGTAAGAGCTGGGAACATTGTTAGCACCTGGTTAGGGCTGGAAAGAAACCAAGGAGAGCAATAAAAAAAAAACCCTACAAAGATAGGGTTTGGAAAACATTCTTGTTAGAGAGTAACAATGTAAAAGCTTGCAAGTGGGTAAGAGCTGGAAACATCATTAGTACCTAGTTAGGGCTGGAAAGAAACATTTAGAGCAAGTTAGAGCAATGAAAAAAACCCTGCAAAGACTTAGGGCTTGGGAAACATTCTGCAAAAAGTAACAATAAAAAAACCCTGCAAGGTAAGAACTGGGAAGATCGTTAGCATCTAGTTAGGGCTGGGGTGGGGGTGGGGGAATCTTCAAAAAAAGCTACATTCAGGGTATAAGATGCATCTCAATTTTCAGCCTCTTTTAGGGAAGAAAAGGTGCGTCTTATAGGCCGAAAAATACTGTAATATTGATAATCTATGTTGCTAAAGTCATTGTATCTTTTGACTTCCTATCAGATATTTGTTTTTGAGAGTTTAAACATTGAAAAAATTGCACTAGATTACTAAATGTAGGTTGAACTCAGCTTCTGACCTGCTGAACTGTTGTCCTACAGTGCTGAATTTTCATGCATCTAATCGCACTCAGCATTCTTCAGCAAATGCTGGGTTTCACTGTTTCCTACAGAGGAGGGATCATCATGGATCAACTTTCCAACTGTCACTTTCTCTTTCACAGTTAAGTCTAGGTAAGTGACATAGGGTGATCATCCTTTAATTAAGATTTTGGTGGGAATAGGTTATTTATTTATTTGTTGGATTTTTTTTTGCTGCCCTTCTCCTTAGACTCAGGGCGACTTACAACATGTTAGCAATAGCACTTTTTAACAGAGCCAGCATATTGCCCCCACAATCCAGATACAGTGATACCTCATCTTACAAACACCTCGTCATACAAACTTTTTGAGATACAAACCCGGGGTTTAAGATTTTTTTGCCTCTTCTTACAAACTATTTTCACCTTACAAACCCACCACCACCGCTGGGATGCCCCGCCTCCAGACTTCCGTTGCCAGCGAAGCACCCGTTTTTGTGCTGCTGGGATTCCCCTGAGACTCCCCTCCATGTTTTTGTGATGTTGCAGGGGAATCCCAGCAGGAGAATCCCAGCATCACAAAAATGAGCACTTTGCTGGCAACAGAAGCCTGGAGGTGGGGTTTCCCATGGAGGGGAGCCTCAGGAGAATCCCAGCAGCGCAAAAACGGGTGCTTCGGCTGGCAAAAGGGGTGAATTTTGGGCTTGCACGCATTAATCGCTTTTCCATTGATTCCTATGGGAAACATTGTTTCATCTTACAAACTTTTCACCTTAAGAACCTCGTCCTGGAACCAATTAAGTTTGTAACACAAGGTATCACTGTATAGGTTATTTATAGCTAAACATAATTTCTGAACACAGAAGATAAATTGATGTGTTATATGATTTGGAATACAAATGAGTAACGGGGAGAAATGGTTTTAAAGACATGGACAAAAATCTTTTTGGCAAAAGGTTAGAAAGCATTGATATAAGAAAATTTAATACTTGGGTGAAAATATTTCTTGGGTGAAAATATTTGTGAACAAGCTTAAATAAATTAGATGAAAGAACTGGACATTTGTAGGAATGATAATTTTTTAATACTAGGGAATTTTACTTTTTACTTTCTCACTGTTTCATTAAGATTGAAAAACTTTCAGAACTGTGGGTTTACCATTTTCCAAGTGAGTTAATCATCAATCCATTTAAAAAGAAAGAAAACATTACAATATATTTCTACTTTTGCAATATACAGCAAATGCATGATTTTAGAGTTGTATTTGGAAAATGTTTAAATGTAAGGCATAAATGTGATGCATAGATCAATTTGGTTCTCCCAGACTCCATTCATAACTCTCCTATAAGTGTCCAGCCAGGTGACAGAAAACACAAGGGAGGGACATGGAGGCTAGCTTCACCCTATGAGACGGGGCGCATAAGGTGAGTACCAATGCCCATTCTCCATAGTGGGTGGAGCTAGCCTCCAAGAATGGGACGTACCAAAGCCCATATGTTGGATGTCATTTCCTTGACCTCCCAGGCCATCTGAGTGTTATACATCTCAGAAGAATATTAAAGTCACTGAAGGCAAATTGTCCAAACTTTTCTTTGTATTAGGTATAGTTGATACTTGGAGGCAGAAATCTGGCAATTCAAAAGAGTATACTTATTTTTCTGAATGACATAGATTCTTCTCAGGAATATACATGATTAGAATTTCAAAGAACTTGGCTACAAGGATTTCTAAAGTCAAAATATTACCAAAATCTTTTTGGCTCATAATCCTGTGAGTTTGGATTATAAGTGGACAGTGTTCCCTCTAATTTTTTGGGGGGGTGGGCGGAAAAGTATAGTGTCTGAGCGGCAGTCCCTTCGGGACTGGGCGGCACAGAAATAATAAATAAACAAACAAACAAACAAACAAACAAACAAAAAACCCACCCTGTTTTGTCTCAGAGAAATACTGTGCTGTGTGTCTATAACAGTGAGCTCATAATAGGGCAACTCTATCAATATCAAAATGCCACTTAAATAGTTGAGCTAGTTTCAAACTAGATTTTGATTTTCTTTCTTTCTTCCTTACTCCCATTCTTTTTCTTTCTCTTTTCCTTCCTCTCTTTTTTCTATCTGTTTCTCTCTCTTCCTCTCTTCCTCTCTCTCTCCTTCCCTCTCACTCTTTCCCTCTCGGCTTCTGGGCAGGTTTGGAAAACTCTGAGTTGATGATGATTTTTAAGTGAGCGATTGCTCACTGCTCAGCTTAGAGGGAACTATGTAAGTGGAAATCTTATTCTTTTTAATGATTACTAAATGACTACTAAAAAGCAATCGTTGAGGAAGAAAGAAATTATTTAAAATATATATTTATGTAAAAACATAGATTGGAAATGGTTCAGATTCACATTTCTGTTCATTTGCAAATAGGTAAAAAATAAATACATGATATGAAATTGAAGCATAGCATTTACAAATACATATTCCCAATTAACAGCAACACTAGAAAAAGGATGTAATGACAAATGGCTCACCACTTTTGCATTTATGGCTATGTGAGCAAATCCTTTCCGTTGGCACCAAATTAGTTTGTAATGGTTATTTCCATAGTTCTGCTCTCGCACTCCTCCTGGTGCAACCGTCATCTGGTGACCTTTTTTCAGAAGATTTATACTCTGTTCTCTTGTGGGATGAATAGTGTTATGGACTGCAAGGAACAGATTTACTCCTGCAAAAGCAGACCTAAAAAATTATTCAGTTCTTGCTTGTAAAAGTAAATATGTTATTTCCACCATGATAATTCAACTAAGTTTAAAGAATTGAACTTGTCAAGTCAGTGAACCAATATATTTTGAAAATAATCAAGACTAAACACATCATATTTTTTTTACCTGGTAGATGAAAAAGAGCATGATCTACCACAGAATACAGGAATTTCCCAGTAAGTCTATAAATCTTATGAACAAATAAATAGTTGTCGATTGGGTGGGCTCCATGGTAATAAACAAAGATCGCTGGTTCTTTTGGTAGATTTTCTACTCCAGAAACCTCATAACCTGTTAATAGTGGAACAATGAAATGGGTTCAATATTATTTCACAAGGATCTCCTCTAAAAGAAAAGAAGATGGTATAGAAATATCACTTTTTAAAAACTTTCTTAGCTTACTTGTGAAGCTAAATATTTTAAGTCATATGTCATTTCTGAAACAACACGCTGTCACATTGATCAATCAGAACATCAACATCAATCAGAATGGGTTAAATTGGAAAAAGTGATTAATGGGATAAGGAATAAAGAGCTAATATTTACAAGGTGGAATAAAAGTGATTTAGATAAATTAATAGGCCCTTTGAAAGGGACCTTAGAAATTTGGAAAAATGTGGCAGGGGAAATTAGGATTAAATAAATCAAAGTTGTCAATATTGTATGTAATAAATAGAGATAATGAAATAAATCAAACAAGGTAACAAGTGAGTTGAAGGGCAGGGGGATAAATAGGATAGAACAGTTATATGAGAACGATGGAAGGGTTAGTAGAAACTGAATAGAATGGTGGTTGGGCCAGCAGAGATATTTGCAAATAAATGCAATATGCACATACTTGAATGAAAGAGAAAATAAAGAAGCACTACTAAGGGAAGAGACAAAATTAGAGAAAATTTTAAGAGAAAAAAAGTGCTGGTACAAAGGCATATATTGGAGAATAAAGGGAAAATTAAGAATACAAGGGTTAGATAAATGAGGAGGAAAATTTTACCTAAGTGGTATTATACACCTGCACAACCTACGTTCTTTTATCAGAATGTTAAGGATCCCTGTTGGCATGGATGCCAAAAGAGAGGGGTGTTTATGCACATGTTTTGGGAATGTTTGGTAGTGCAGAAATTTGGGAAGAGGTGCAAGAGGAAATTAATAGGATGCTAAATATAAAATGGGTGATTACAAAGAAGATGGTAGTATTAGTAATAAGGAGTGATATGGGAGAATTCAGAGAAATTAAAGAAGCAGCTATAGAAAGTATCCAAACGGTAATAGTTTTAGGTTGGAAGGATGCAACAAAACAGACAATACAAAATTGGTACTTGTACATGGTGGAACACATTCAGTTTGAAATTATGAATATGATTAATGAAAATAAAGTGCAGGAACTGATGGGACAGGGTTAGAGGTTATATGGTTAGTAGAATTTGAGACTAAGGTATAAATTTGAATCACTCTACAATTTGTAAATATTGTAATGTTCTTAGTTTGAAATGCTGTAAATAAGGTGCACTCTCATTTTGTTGGAGGGGTTTGAATGTTGTTGGGTGGTGGGAGCATACATCACTGTGCACTGTGTTTTATGTAGTGTGTATGTGTTATTATTATTTAAAAAATCAATAAAATTATTATATATTAAAAAACCTCAATCAGAATCTCCCTGATTTGGGTGTTATTACATTTATGACTCAACATATTCCTTCTAATTTTCTATAAGTCACTTAGATTCATACCAATTAAACTGACATAAAACTTGTCTTTTACCTTAAATATAATCCTAGGATATTTTGGCCATTGTAAAACATTTTAAAAAGACAATTTTGGCATTCTGCCTATTTTTTCCAGAATCATTAACAGGCATATAAAATGTATGGTCATGTCTAAATTGAGCTGTGCTAAAACCATGATAAATAATGGCTTAGTATAAAATGTAAAGTTTAGTATAAAATATAAAGTCACCAGCTTTTAAACAATTATTGAACAGACTGAAATCTTTGGACTTTACAGGTAATCCTTCATTTACAATCAGAATTGGACCCAAAATTTCAGTTGTTGAAGCAATTGCTCAGCAAACACCACGTTTGCTCATTGAAAATAGCCCTAACTTTCCTAGGTATGATCATTAAGTGACTACAGAAATTGTTAACTGGAAGAGAGTCTGAACACCCTCCGAAAAATATAACGGGAGAGGACACAGGCTTCAGGAGATACCAAGACATATTGGGCTTGGTTCCTATCCCACTGGGGACAACATTGGTGTGTACTATTGTTTTCCAAGATTTGAGGTCCATTCCTGTAGCCCTCTGAAGAATTTCCCCTCTTGGGAATGTTCATATTTGCTTTCTGATGTTTTGTACCACTTGACATGAAAGTTATTCATTTTTATTTTTCTAATGTTAATTTTAGGAATATAATGACCCCAACATATAAATGCCTAAATATTTCTGGTAGTCTATAGCTATATAGTTTGTCTTTTTCATTTTTAAAAATATGCCTGCAATTACTCTGCTGACTAAAGGATTAAGTCAACTCTTTCTTCATCCAGTTTTTTAGCCACAGAAATAATGGAGTTGCTGAAGCATTTTTACAAAAATGAATGATAGATAAATCAACACCTTACATTCTCAAATTTCCATTCAAATTCAATTAGATTCAGTTGCAGTTCCAAGATGCATATGACTGCTGGTTATAGTTGGCCAGAAGAATGATGCCTATGAGTAATAATTTCCTCATCCCTGCCTAAAGAGTGAATTAAGTTATACTTACCATGCAATATTTTGCCATGCCACTTAGCTGCCAATGTCAAAAATCGCTTTGGCTTGTCCCATTTTTTACTCTCGATATCATCTGGCAGATTGCCAATTTTTTTCCATAAAAAAAGTATTGCATTGTAGACAACCATTAGAAAGAATCCAAACAAAATGGGATAATATAAAATTATCAGAATTACTATAAAAGTTAAGGGATATACGATAAAGCCTTTACATCCTTCCAAAATGCAAGTTGACCAGAAGGTAAATTCATTTCCTAAGGTATAATATATATTTTCCTCTGTCATGTTGGAAATCAGACTATATAAATAGAAATCCATTCACAAATAAAACATTGCTTCCTGGAAAATAAAAATAAATATACAAGCATACTTTATTATGAGCTCTGGGAGAACAGCAGAATACAAGGTAATGACACTTTCAAATAGACTTATAGAGAAGATTGAGCTGAGAGATGGTTCTAAAAAACCATCAATCAGATTGTTTATCCTTTTAATCAAAAATGAATGACTCGGTTGGAGGCTTTTTTTTTAACCAACCAAGAAAGAAAAGGTTTAAATGACCAGCCAAAGAGGTCTATTTAGAAGACTTTAATTTTAGAAACACACAGGACAATTCTGAACACCCTGTTTAAAACCAGACAAATCTTTTCCTAATTTGCTGATATCTATTCTTTTCCCTTCCCATTTACAGTATTTTTATTAAAAGGAAATCAACCCATTTTCTCTCAGGGAGAACCTGGTCAATATTGATTGGCCTCTCCAAGCTGTTTCATCTGCAGGTTGATTGGGATGAAGAGAGTAAGGACACTTACTCTCTTCATCCCAATCAAATATTGATTGGGATGAAGATGTTTGAAAATATCAATTTTCTAAAATTTTGTCCTGTTAACTTCAAGACCATCACCACCCCAAAAATTTCAAAATACTCCTCTTGTAGTTCCTTCAGAGCGAAAACATCAAGGATGTGTAAAACATATCACATTGGTCTTCAAATAACTCCCATTGTGCTAAACATAGCAAGTGTTTTTACTTCAACTTAATAAAACACTTTTGAAAATGAGCATTGGTGATGAGCCGAAGTGGCGCAGTAGGTAGAGTGCAGTACTGCAGGCTACTAAAGCCGACTGTAGATCTGCAGGTCAGTGTTTCAAATCTCATCACCTGCTCAAGGTTGACTCAGCCTTCCATCCTTCCGAGGTGGGTAAAATGAGGAGCCGGATTGTGGGGGCAATAGGCTGGCGCTGTTAAAAAGTGCTATTGCTAACATGTTGTAAGATGCCCTGAGTCTAAGGAGGAGGGCGGCATAAAAAAATTGAATGAATGAATGAATGAATAAATAAATAAATAAATAAATAAATAAATAAATTCTACAGAGCTGAAGAAGCTTCTTGAATGGAAAGTGAAATGTCTTCAAAGAAAAACCAGAAACCACAAGGGAAAAGCTCCATTGTAACATGACATTCTACACTTTGTGAAATCTGAAGGACAAATGTGTACGTAACCATCCAGGAGCAGATACACAAACAGACACATAAGCATGGGAAAAGGCAGCACTGCTTTAGCAATTCAATATAAGTGTTTGATACAGGCTTCATTTAAAGATTTCCTCAACATCAGTAATGCACAATAAAAGAAAGAATAGCTTGTTTTACAATCTAAGAAACTCTCTGATCTACTGATGCAATGCATATTTCCTTTCTTTGTATTTTTGTAAACTAATCTGCTCAAAGAACTTCTTGCAGAAGACAGATATAAACAATAGAATATTCCATGTACTCTAACAACTGGTATCACTATTAGTGTTTCTTCTTGGCTTTGCCTATAAATGGAAGGAAAATAGCAGTAATATTTCGGATTTGCAGTTGTTTGAAGAGCATCTTCAGAAAAGCCATAAAATCTTTGAATAATATTCAATTTTCTGCAAAATGTTTCTACAGCACTTCATCTGATGCCCTAAATCCCTTAGAAGTTTTGATGAAAATGGGCAATTTGACTGAATTTCCTTCAGAATAAAGGATAACTTATATATTAATAACGCCTCACCAGCCAACCTTTCTTCAATAAAATACTATTTTCAATTCAGTATCAAATCATTAATGGAGAAGCCTCCAGCTTATAAGCAATCAGAATATTATTGATTAAAAATAGAAAATAGAAAGCCCCTTCCAGCCCCCCCCCCCCTTTCAATAAAAGAGGGTGAGTTTGGCTACCTACCAGAATCATTACCTTTCAAACAGCCTGCATGGAAAATCAGTTTTACTTTGATGTAATGCCTTTTTAAATGAGCAAATGTTATACAATCCTCCCTCCACCCTCAGAGGGTGGAGCGATAACAAATTCAATTCATATGAACCATCACCTAGAATTTTAGCCAATGCCTAATAATTCATGTTTAACTGAAGAATAAGTTCAGTATGTCACAAAATTGAGTAACCCACTCACATTTTGTAAATATTTAACCCTGCTGTTCAGCTCAAAAACACACCCTAATCTTCTGTTCCTGGGTATATTTGACCTGGACAGCAAATTGTTCATTTTAGGTACTTATATTTGGTGTTTTTAAAAGCTTTTTTCACTTGGAAACAAGTTTGAACATTTCTGCACGCAATGAAATGAAAATTGAAATGAAAAAAATAATGCTTATTGGTTTATTTTGCTGAGAAAATGTACCCCCCATTTTTATAGATAGTTTTGCTTGCAAAATGCATTCTATTTTACTAAAGTTGGTGTGGGATTGGTAGCTTGAACATTTCTGAACATTATGATATGAAAATTGAACTGAAAAAAATGATGCTTATTTGTTTATTTTGCACATAAAAGTCCCCCCATTGTTTTCAATTATTTTAATTTATATAAAAATTATGCTGTTAATTTCAAAATTAAATACTTGCTTTTAGTAAAATGGATTTCTTTTATAAAATTATAAATTGTATGACTATCATATGCTTGCTTTTCAAAATGATATTCGAATATTTCTAGTCAAATATATATAAAAAGTGAAAATAATGGCACACAGCAAGGCGAGGGGGATGGCCCTTTTGTGACCAAAATAAACAAATAAGCATCATTTTTTTTCAGTTCATTTCTATTTTTCTTATGATCAGGAATGTTCAATTTAGTATATCAAAACTTTTGGGGGAAAATTCCTTATAGATTTGTAACCTAAAAAAATATAAACAGACACGAAATGCTGAAAAAATGGGGGTGGGTTTTTTTTGATCAAAATAAAAATATAAACATCAATTTTTTCAGTTGAATTTTCATATCATTACGTTCAGAATTGTTCAAACTAGTTCCCAGTGAAAAAAAGTTTTCAAGAAGACCAAATTCCAGTACCTAAAAATAATCTTTTTGGTCCGGGTCGTATACGACCAGAAACAGACTCAATGTGAGGGTTTTTTTGCCCAGAAAAAAGTTAGCTCCCACCCCCAAAAATATTTTTATGATGATCAGCAATGTTAAATTGAGTAAATGAATGCCTAAGATATTAAAAATATTTCGGATTTGGAGCCTAAATTTTTTTTAAAGTGGAAATGGTTGCAAGCAGCTGGGGCAGGGTGGCCTTATTTCTGATTTTAAAAAAAATAAGCATCATTTTTTTCAGTTCTTTTATATTTTTCTTATGTTCAGAAATGTTCAAACTACCAATCCCACACCAACTTTAGTAAAATTGAATGCATTTTGCAAACTAAACTATCTATAAATTGAAAAAAAGTTCACAAAAAGGGGGACTGCCTTTTATGATCAAAATAAACCAATAAGCATTATTTTTTTCAGTTCAATTTTCATATCATTGTGTGCAGAAATGTTTAGACTACTTTCCAAGTGAAAAAAGTTTTCAAATTGACCAAACATAAGCACTTCAAATGAAGAATTGTTGGTCCGGGTCATGGTGACCCGGGAACAGAACTTTAGGGACCTTTTTTTTCAGCAAGAAAGAAGCCCCCACCCCCCCAAAAAAAATTACTCATAGAGAGAACCCCTGAAACGAGGCAAAGCCATGAAATTTCAAGTTTCAGATATGCAGGGAAAAGTTTTTACAGGGTCTCAAACTTTGATTTCGGGTCTCACAGACCCTAACAGAACAGCAGGGTTTTAAGTATATCTTCTCATGTTACAACACTGAAGAACTGTATGCCCAAGAGGGTTAAGGCAGTACTGGAAAATAATGGTGGCCACACAAAATATTGACACTTTGGGCCCCATTTGGACATTATCACTTGGGGTATACTCACTTTTGTTGCTAGCAGTGTAGGCATTAATGGCTGTGTGTTGCGTTGTTTTGATGGGACTACATATTTACACTGTTATATAAGCTGTACACTCACATCACAGCCAAGTGTCATTTCTTCAACATTGTCACATGAAAAGCTAGTCTTACTAACTGTTCTTATGGTGTCTGTATTTAATCAACCTCAGGTGACTCCCAGGACCACCTTAAGAGCATTATTGGCCCTGGGCAAAGCAGTGTACTGGGGCCCATATGACAACCACTCACAGGAATACAAATGTAAATGGTCGATAAAATTAAATATATATGTAGCATCGGAAGACCCTTCAAAACAGCACAGAAATTTAGGGTTGGAAGATATCTTGGAGATCCTCTAGTCCAGTGTTTTTCAACCAGTGTGCCACGGCACACTAGTGTGCCATGAGACATAGTCAGGTGTGCCGCGAAGTTCAGAGAGAAAGAAAGCAAGAGAGGGAGAAAGAAAGAAAGCGAGAGAAAGAGTGTGAGAAAGAGAACAAGAGAGAGAGAAAGAAAGCAAGAGAGAGAGAAAGAGAACAAGAGAAAGAGAGAGAGAAAGAAAGAGAGCAAGAGAGAGAAAGAAAGCAAGAGAGAAAGAGAAAGAGAGGGAGGGAAGGAGAGAGAGAGAGAGAAAGACATAGAGGGAGGGAGGGAGGGAGAAAGAGAGCAAAAAAGAGAGGAAGAAAGGAAGAGAAAGAAAGAGGGATGGAGAGAGAGAGAGAAAGAAAGAGGAAGGGAGGGAGGGAGAGAAAGAGGCAGGGAGAAAGAAATAGAGCAAAGGGGAGGAAGAGAGAGATAATTTTTTTGTCCAAACTTTTTTTAGCCCCCCCCCCCCCCCCCAATGTGCCCAGGGTTTCGTAAATGTAAAAAATGTGCCGCGGCTCAAAAAAGGTTGAAAATCACTGCTCTAGTCCAACCCCCTCTGCAGATGGAAACCTTACATTACCTCGATTGTTTTGATGCCTCTGACAGAAAGGAAAATTGCCAGACAGGAGAAGGAGTTTACTAGGAAAAGGCTTTCCATGAAGAGGAAGGCAGAGCTAATCCTGGATTTATTACCACAACTGAGCCCCAAAATTTGGTTGCTAATCACATTCTTAAGTGAGTTTCATCATATTTTACTCAATCCATGGCTCAATCTTGGCTCTCACAGTCATGTGCAAACCAGGGAAGTACACCTGAAGCATATATGCTAATGTACTGCATGTACAGTGCCTGAAAATCAGTTTCTGCATATGCTCAGAAGAAAAATAAAATTAAAAAATAAAATAAAAATTTAATTAAATTACTTTTTTTTTAAAAAGAAAGCAAAAGCAAGATGGCTATGGCATGCAGAGTGCTGGAAATTCAGCTTAAATAATTAAAAAATAATTTTTTAAAAAAAAAAATGCACACTGAAAATAAAATAAAAAATACTTTTAAAAAAGATGGCGGTGCCCATGGACTGGTCCTGATCAATCCAGTTTGGTGATGTCATTGTGACATCACCAGCGGGTCACCACTAGTTCGGGTGAACCGGTCCAAACAGGGAGAGGCCCACCCTTGGTTACAAACATATGAATTAATACCCATTTTTTTTCACTAGCTCTCTGATCCATTAAACTAATACAGTATATCAGTCCCAGTATGCACTCAGTTATGTTGTTGTTCAGTGATGGCAATCTGGTAGACTGAAAGGCAGGTTGGTCTTGTTAGCATCTGTGATAAATACCAAAAAGAGGGTCACTAAGAATTCAGGCAAACGGCTTGGTTGGTGAGTTCTATGAACTTTGTTCGTAATTTTCAGGAAAGCTCTTCCTGAAGTGACTGCACGTTTTCTTGACAGGTTCCTATCATAGTTCCCTCTAAGCTGAGCAGTGAGCAATCACTCACTTAAAAATCATCATCAACTCAGAGTTTTCCAAACCTGCCCAGAAGCCGAGAGGGAAAGAGTGAGAGGGAAGGAGAGAGAGAGGAAGAGAGAGAAACAGATAGAAAAAAGAGAGGAAGGAAAAGAGAAAGAAAAAGAATGGGAGTAAGGAAGAGAGAAAGATAATCAAAATCTAGTTTGAAATTAGCTCAACTATTTAAGTGGCATTTTGATATTAATAAAGTTGCCCTATTATGAGCTCACTGTTATAGACACACAGTACAGTATTTTATTTTGAAATTCTCTGAGGCAAAACAGGGTGGGTTTTTTATTTGTTTGTTTGTTTGTTTATTTGTTTATTTATTTATTTATTTATTTATTTATTTATTTATTTATTTATTTATTTATTTATTTATTTATTTATTTATTTATTATTTCTGTGCCGCCCAGTCCCGAAGGGACTGCCGCTCAGACACTATACTTTTCCGCCCACCCCCCCAAAAAATTAGAGGGAACACTGGTTCCTATTGTGGTCTATGGAATCTCTCTTAGTTTTGCCCCCCAGAAGGAAAGCTTGTGGGACTGAACCTTCTCACCTGGGTGGGGGTTCTGTTACATAGATTGGGTGAGGTGATTGGAATTCAGAACTGAATTCCTTTTTTCTGTGACCAGTGATCAGACAAGAAACAAATTAACTGTTAAAGAAACCTTTTAAAAATTGATAAGTGCTAGAACTGGTTTGGGTTGTTTTCCCAGCATTAAAATCTGGTATATTACTCCCTTGGATATCAGTCTCTTGCTACAGGGTCCAGGAAAACCTTAGGTATAAGAAATGTATGCCCTAGCTTACCTAAAACCTGAAATGCATGCCTTCTTTATGAGGTAATTCCACACGTCCCATATACCCTGTTGGCAAAGTACGTGTGAAAGATGAGTGTCCAAAGAGTTTCCAAACAGCTGAATTAACAATATAAAGGACGGAAGATTTTAGATTTAACTGAACTCTTTAAACTAATCACAGGTAGCTCTTGAGCCTTATTAGATTTAATTATATATTTATACAGATTAAGCCATTAGGCTACCGTGCCACTCCCAGGTGGAAGATACTGTCCCAGATAGAAGACACCCATACATAGGTGAATGTTGCAAGGGAATTTAATGTTTTCCCATTTCTTAATAAATTTCCAGAATGAGATTTTGCAAAACTGGGCGGATACATGAAATTGTATTTATTGGTTGACCACATTGCTTGCAGAGCCAAACCTCTGCCAAGTGGGCAGAGTCTAGAAAGAGTAGCCCCAGACAAAATGGTGCAGTGCTGGCTGGGAGAAGTCTTCCAGATTTCATCCGCTTTTCAGTTTGCCTTAGCTCTTTTTTTGATGTATGGGTGAAGTTTTGGCAACTTGCTTATAGAGGATTTTCATTGTTTGCTATTATCTGTGCATGTTAATTGGTTTAGCTTGGTCATAATTTACCAAGAAAAGGAATGAATTGATGATTTTTGCAACATGGTTTTCTAGTTTTGGTCACTTGTGAGTCATCTAAATGTGTTTCCCAACCTTGGCTACCTGAAGGTATCTGGACTTCAACTCCCAGAATTCCCCAGCCAGCATTCGCTGGCTGGGGAATTCTGGGAGTTGAAGTCCAGATACC
This sequence comes from Erythrolamprus reginae, assembly GCF_031021105.1. Taxonomy (NCBI): domain Eukaryota; kingdom Metazoa; phylum Chordata; class Lepidosauria; order Squamata; family Dipsadidae; genus Erythrolamprus; species Erythrolamprus reginae. The sequence goes on along the minus strand of NC_091952.1, from coordinate 211,052,049 downwards.
TTCAAGTGGCCAAGGTTGGGAAACACTGATCTAAATGATCAAAAGGAGGATCAGAATAAATTTAATTTCTGAATTTAAATTATTTTCACATAGTGGCGAATATCTGTAACTTGGGTATAGGATGAGGGTGGAAGCTCATTCTCTGTGCTTGTGCATTGATTTTTGAACATTTCATTACCAGGCTAAGATCTTGCTGGAAGTGGAATACTTTCAGATTTAGTTTTACTATTTAAAAGTGGGTGCAGTGCAGTGAAGGGCTACCAATTTTTTTAGTACCACACTGTGGGCGTAGCTTATGCAGGATGCTCTGCATTTTCTTTCAACATCTTTCAGTGCAAATTAGGTGCATTGGGGTGGAGCTCCATTTCGCTACACCACTGCGTTTCTACCCCACCCACCCCCGCCTGGGCAGCAGCCCACCCCTGGCGCAGTGGTAGTTGAAGTTAGAGCTTTTATTTTGGTTTCCTCTAATTGGTCTTGTAACTTTCTACTGCTGCCCTGAAGGCTACCTATAATTAATTCATGGTGTCTTGATTCTACTTTAGTCTATCATATTTTAAAGATTGAATATACAAAATATAGGAGAAGAAAAAGGGCTGATAATAAGAGCAGAGGCTGAAGTATAGAGTTGACAGATTCTGCTAATTAAACAAAATCAATCTAGTCTTTCACTATTTGAATAAACCATGTTATAGGTCATATTCAGAAGTATCCAATATAATTGCTTCCCTCCCTCATTTATTTTAAAGAAGAAAATGAAAAAAATATTATATAATTATTGGGAGAAAATGGTGATATTTCTTCAACACAAGACAATTGTGTTCATTTATCTCCAAATATGATGTTGCACTTAATTTTTTAATTGTTATTGATTTAATCATTATTGATTTAATCACTTAAACATTAAGTTCCTTTCTTATAGTAATACTAATTACCTTCAAGAACAATAAAAAAGCAAACAAAGAGGAATTATGTCCTGCAAATTCATTTAGTAAGTTACATATTGTTGCATTGTTGCGTTATTTATCACCTTGACTTGCAAATGCAATAATTGTATTGAGTATAATAAATCTGTCCACCCACAAAATTCTCCATCACAAGTAAGGGCAAGAGAGTGAGAAAACCCAAGTTTAATATTGTCAGATCATTTTAACATTGAATTTAGGTCAGAGTGCATTATCCTCGATCCACAGCTCACATTAGAGAAACATCTTTCAGCTGTGGCGAGGGGGGCGTTTGCCTATTTGGACCGGGAGTCACTGCTCACAGTCACTCATGCCCTCATCACCTCGAGGCTCAACTACTGTAATGCTCTCTACATGGCCTACCTTTGAAAAGTGTTTGGAAACTTCAGATCGTGCAGAATGCAGCTGCGAGAGCAGTCATGGGATTTCCCAAATATGCCCATGTTACACCAACACTCCGCAGTCTGCATTGGTTGCCGATCAGTTTCCGGTCACAATTCAAAGTGTTGGTTATGACCTATAAAGCCCTTCATGGCACCAGACCAGATTATCTCAGGGGCCACCTTCTGCTGCACGAATCCCAGCGACCAGTTAGGTCCCACAGAGTGGGCCTTCTCCGGGTCCCATTAACTAAACAATGTCATTTGGCGGGACCCAGGGGAAGAGTCTTCTCTGTGGCAGCCCTAGCCCTCTGGAACCAACTCCCACCAGAGATTAGAATTGTCCCCACACTCCTCACCTTTCCTAAGCTTCTTAAAACCCACCTCTGCCGTCAGGCATGGGGGAACTGAGATATTCTTTCCCCCTAGGCCTTTACAATGTATGCATGGTATGGTTTTATAATAAGGGTTTTTTAGTTGTTTTAGTATTGGATTGTTACATGCTGTTTTTTATCACTGTTGTTAGCCACCCCGAGTCTACGGAGAGGGGCGGCATACAAATCCAGTAAACAAACAAACAAACAAACAAACAAATAAACAAATAAACAAATAAACAAATAAACAAACAAACAAATAAATAAATAAACAAATAAATAATGTTCTGATGATTTTTCATATTTTCTTTATCACTATTAAAGCTCAGTTCATTTTGGATAAAATAGAAATACAGTGTTCCTTCAATTTTCGCGGGTTCGAACTTCGCGAATAGCCTATACCACGGTTTTTCAAAAAATATTAATTAAAAAATACTTCGCGGGTTTTTCCCCTATACCATGGTTTTTCCCACACAATGATGTCACACGTCATTGCCAAACTAATAATTTTTGCAAATAAATAACAAAAAAAATAATTATTGTTAATAAATAATTATGTTTATAAATATCAGGATCACTAAGTGTCTTATTCAATGCTGAGTACCAGTAATAATGGTGAGTAAATGGTTGTTAAGGGAATGGGAAATCGCAATTTAGGGGTTTAAAGTGTTAAGGGAAGGCTTGTGATACTGTCCATAGCCAAAAATGGTGTATTTACTTCCGCATCTCTACTTTGCGGAAATTTGACTTTCGCGGGTGGTCTCGGAACGCATCCCCCGCGGAAATCGAGGGAACACTGTAGTCTCCTTTTCCTGATAAGGGCATGAGTGACTGTGAGAAGTGACTCCCTGTCCAGATAGGGCCGCAATTGGTGCACAAGGCATACCTGTGTGAATGCCCCCCTCACCAAAGCCAAGAGATGGTCTTCTAAGCTCAGCTGTGGATCAAGGAGGACGCCCAGGTAGAGGGGGCCAAAGACTCCCCCCGCAGGGTAATGGATGGACAGTCGGTATTGTCCCTGGGAGGAAAAACCCACAGCCACTCCATCTTGTCAGGGTTGAGTCTGAGATTATTAACGCCCATTCAGACCCTGACAGCCTCCAGACACCAGCACATTACCTCCACTGCTTCACTGAGTAGACAAGGGATGGAAATGTATAGATGTGTATCATTAGCATATTATTATGTTGTAAGCTGACCTGAGCTGGTTGAGAAGAGTGGCACAGAAAAAGAAAGAAAGAAAGAAAGAAAGAAAGAAATAGTTTGCCAACTGCCCATTAGATAAGCATTTAAGCCTGAGACCTACAATGCCCTGTTCATTAGGTGCTTCCCAAGTTATGAAGAAACTCTTAAGTTTGTTTCTAAAGGAAGTATTTAATTCCTGTGTGGATTCATCTAATCCAGCCCACTAGTTTGAGAATATCATTGGTTACTTTGTCAAATGTTTTCCTGAGAGAGGTTTCTTTATTGACATAATTGCTATGATAAATATAACCAAACATAAAACAGATTACTGGTTAATCTGGCAAGATGTCTTAAAATCCCTATTATGTCCAAACTGCTTAGAGATTTAAAACTTTATCATCTGCTTTATACATTTTCCACGTATTGATCTGTGAAAAATGGAACCTTCTTCTTGTAAGAAATAATACATATAATAAGAGCAATGGCATAGCCATCTTCATGACATATTATATTGTATAATCAAAATATATTTTCTGTATATCAGCTTTCTTTCTGCTGCTCTTTTCTCATAAACAGGATATGTTTGTGCTAAGAGAGGATGTGTTTGTGTTGTGAGAGTGTGAGAAAGTAGGGTGTTTCATCATTCCACCGTCCGTCCATCCATCCATCCATCCATCCATCCACCCACCCACCCACCCACCCACCCACCCACCCACCCACCCACCCACCCACCCACTTATTTATTTATTTATTTATTTATTTATTTATTTATTTATTTATTTATTTATTTATTTATTTATTTATTTATTTATTTATTTATTTATTTATTTATTTATTTAAATTGGTAAAGTCTCCTGAGAGACTTTAGGCAACTCACAAAAAAGTAAAACATGCAATGTAATATTAAAACCCCTTAAAAAAACAATCTAAAACAATTAAAACCATACATGTCATTAATGGCCAGATCCCGATGGAGTACCATCAGATCAGCAGTCCCAAGCCTGCCAAAAAACCCAGGTTTTTACAACTTTTTGGAAGGCCAGTAGGGTGGAGATAGTCCGGATCTCAAGACGTAGCTGAGTCAGAGCAGCCACAGAGAAGGCCCTCCCCCGCAGGCCCGCCAGTTGACACTGTTTAACTCATGTGACACAGAGAAGACCAACTCTGTGGCCCTTATTGGTTACTGGGATCTATCTGGTAGAAAGCAGTTCTGAAGATAGTCTGGCCCTAAGCCATGTAGGGCTTTAAAGGAAATAACTAACACCTTGAATTGCACCTGGAGACTAATCAGGAGCCAGAACAGTCCACAATTGGCTCAATTTCAGATAAGCAGCACTTAGTGTGGAGCAGGAATGTCAGCATGGCAAATCTGTCAGAAGGGATCCCCCTAGCTTCTTTGATTATAATATGATTGAGAAGAAATGTAGTCTTGCAACAGTCGGTTGATGTAACTTTCAATAAAGTAGAATAAATTTATCTTCACTTGCACTTCTTATTTGAACTGTCTTACATCATAAGCTCTTTCCTACTGGCTGTGATAAATACAACAAATGTGTTCTATGGTGCTTACCAAAATGTTTCTTAACTGCGTGGCAGTTAAGATGTACCAAATGTACCATGAGATGTACCAGCCTAAAGCCAGATAGATTACTGTGTATTTGGAGTATAAGCCACACCTTTTTCCTCCCTAAAAGAGGCTTAAAATTTGGGTGCGTTTTATACTCTCAATGTAGCTCCCCCCCACCCCAGCCCTAATGAGGTGCTGTCTTCCCAATTCTTACCTTGCAGGCTTTTTCATTGTCACTCTCTCTGAAGACTGTTTTTCCAGCCCTAAGTCTTTGCAGGCTTTTTTCATTGCTCTACTTACTCCGATTAAGTTTCTTTCCAGACCTAATGATATTCCCAGCTCTTACCGGCTAGCAGGTTCTTTCATTGTTACTCTCTCTGAATAAGGTTTTATTTAAAAGTCCTAACCAGGAGATAAAATAATGTGCAGAAGCTGAACAGACTAAGGATGCTACCCAGATGAATACCTGGTATTCCCCCCCCCCCATTTTCCTCCCCCAAAACTAAGGGGCATCTTATACTCTGGTGTGTCTTATACTCAAAACAATATGGTATGTTTTTAACTCTGAAGGATCTAGACATAAATGGTAACAAAACTGAGCCAAAAATTGTAATGAACCAAAGATGCAGAATTGACAAAAGAAAGTTACTGTTGTACATCTAGGAATGCCCATGGTCTTTTGGTCATATTCCATGAATGTGTACATATAGCTTAGAGAGAGAAACATACAGATGTGTCACTGGTCTATTTACTGCATGAAGATAGTAACCATTTATTATTCTGAAGAAAAAAACCCAGTTTATTAGAATATTGTATAACATGGTTCATTGCATAATCTAAGAAAGCAAATTATAAATTTAAACTATTTTAAACATTGCACTTAGGATATACATATGGATATGAAAGTTAGAGGAAAGTTAATTAAATAATATTTTATTATTATAATAAAATATAAAAAGATTGTGCATCTTTCTTTTTTTTTTTTAATTAAATCGCTCCAATAAAGCTCTTAATATATTTCCAGGTAGTTTCTGGTGTTTGTCTCGGAGATTTTCAATTGCAATCTTTGTCTGTTAAATATAGAAGACAGCATAAAATCAATATCATTTTTAAAAATACATTTCAGAAAGGTTTTCACAAGACCTTCCTGTAACTTAACTTCATTGGTCTTTGCCTTATTCCACCATAAGAATTAGTATGGCCTCCTTTAAAATTTTGTCTGTTATTTCTTCAGTCCTTTATCAAGGATTAAACATAGTTAATAGAATTTAAGATGCCAGTTTATACTGATCATCCTCATTATTTTCATTATTCTCAAATCTATTACAAATTGTTTGGCACATTCTTAAAAGACAGAATCTGGGAAATAAGAACTGAATAAAAGTAGTAGCTTCTATAACGTGAACTTGTATTTGTCTTCTTTTGCAGCCATGAGAGATGCTTTAGGCTGTAGTTCATCACAATCACAAGAGATTTTCCTCTCCTACAGCATTCGACATATATTTCTAAGTATACTCATGTCTAACCAGAACCGTGGATCTAAATTCAGAATGATGGACTAAATGAGACTTTCTGGTTTAAACTGATATTATTTTTTATAGATAGAAGATTGTTGTTGTTGTTGTTATTGTTATTGCTGTTGCTGTTGCTGTTGCTTTTGTTGTTGTTGTTGTTGCTGTTGCTCTTGTTGCTGCTGCTGTTGAAAAGGACCTCGCAGGTCATCTAGTCAAACTCCCTGCTGAAGCCAGAATCCTACACCACCCCAGTCAGATGGCAGTCCAATCTCTTCTTGAATATGTCGAGTGTTGGGGCGTTCACAACCTCCACTGACAGGCTGTTCCATTGGTTAATAGTCCTCACAATCAGAAAGTTCTTCCCGATTTCCAGGTTGAATCTCTCCTTGGTCAGCTTCCATCCGTTGCTTCTGGTCTGGCCCAAGGGTGCCCTGGAAAATAGTGTGACTCCCTCCTCTCTGTGGCAACCCCTGAACTACCTGTATACTGCTATCATGTTCCTCTGGCCCTCCTTTTAGCTAGACTATCCATGCCCAGTTCCAGCAACCACTCTTTGTATGTCTTGGTTTATCATTTTGCTTGCTCTCTTCTGTACCCTTTCCAGAGTTTCTATGTCCCTTTTGTATTGAGTTAACCAGAATTGAGTACAGTACTTCAAGTGTGGTCTGACTAGGGCATTGTAGACTTCCCTAGTTTTGGAGTGCATCCCTCTGTTGATGCAACTTAAGATTCTGTTGCCTTTTTTAGCCACCGCTGCGCATTGCATATTTAGTTGGTTATCCACCAAGACTCTGAGATCCGATAGAACAGAGCTTCTTGCTCCACAATATATGTTAACTGATAGTACAGAGTAAAAGTATGTGTCTCGAAAGCTGCAAAAAACACTTCATTTTTGTGACACAGTGGATCTAGGTCAATGATGGCTAACCTTTTCTGGGCTGAGTCCCGAAAGTGTGCAAGTGGGCATACATGTGCCCAAACTATCAAAATGCAATGTGTACACAGCTCTCATGCATGTGCCCCACATCCATACATGTGCGTTCCCCCAGCACATGCCTGGTGCATGTGCGGCAGAGTTGAAGTGGAGCAACGTCTCAGAGAGGGCGCTGCATGCTACCTCTGCCACACATCCCATAGGTTCACCATCACTGACCTAGGTTGGGTTTTTTGTAATCATTTTTTATTCTGTCGAATTACGTCTGATTCTCAGAAACTTGAAACACTCCCCACAATTTTCTTGACAAGGCTTTTCAGAGGTAATTTGCCATTATGTCCTTCCTAGGGCTGAGAGAAAATGAATACCCAAAGTCACCCAGCTAGCCTAAGAGTACAACACAGTCTCCGTGTTTCTAGCCTGATGCCTTCTGTCTCAGTTTGCTCTTATACCCTTCCTTTTACTATCCTCTTTCCCTCCTTTTTCTTCTCCTCTGCCTCTTCCCTTGCCACTACAGTAGCTATGGAGATAAATAATATCCCCCTCTCCAGAATGTCCTACGTGTTGAAGATTGTGATCCACATAAACGTTTGCTGTAACATATTATTAAAGTCTCTTGAAGTGTCTCTGTTAAATTTCTGCCATGATTATGTTGAATGCCTAAGCTCATTAACAGACTGATTCAGTTCATGGGAGGTAATACTTGACATGAGGTATTAGCATGATATACTGCTATATAAAGTCTTAGAACAGGGATATCAAATTCTTGGATCACTAGCTAGATGCATCCTATACTGTGCCATATCCACGCCTGGTTGAGCAAACAGGGTAAAGTCTTAATAAGTCACATGATGCCACCACGATGATGTGAATTTGACACACCTGCTTAAGTAAGACAACACATAGAATACTTCATCCAGTTTTGGTTACCATTCTATGAAAAAATGTTGAGACTCTACAAAGAGTGTAAAGAAGAGCAACAAAGATGATTATGGGACTGGAAAACAGGACTGAAGAACACATGAACAGCTGCAGGAACTGTGCATAACTAGTCTAGTGAAGAGAAGGACTGGGGTGACATAATAGCAGTATTTGAGGGGTTGTCACAGAGAGGAGGGGTTCAACCTATTTTCAAAAGCACCTGAAGGCCAGACAAGGAATAATGGATAGAAAATGATGAAGGAGAGATTCAACCTAGAAATAAGGAAAAAATGTTATGACAGTGAGAACAATCAACCAATGTAACAGAAGTTGTGGGTGCTTCATCACTGGAGCTTTAAAGTAGAGATTAGACAGCTCTCTGTCATAAATGCTTTAGCAGGGGGTTGGACTAGGTGACCTACAGGGTCCCTTCCAATTCTCTTATTATATTTATTTATTTATTTATTGGATTTGTATGCCGCCCCTCTCCGGAGACTTGGGGCGGCTAACAGCGACAATAAAACAGTGTACAATAGTAATTTGGTATTAGAAATGATTAAAAATCCATTAATATAAAAACCAAACATACATACATACATACATACCATGCATAGAATTGTAAAGGCCTAGGGGGAAAGAGGATCTCAATTCCCCCATGTCTGGCAGCAGAGGTGGGTTTTAAGTTGTTTACAAAAGGCAAGGAGGGTGGGGGCAGTTCTAATCTCTGGGGGGAGTTGGTTCCAGAGGGCCGGGGCCACCACAGAGAAGGCTCTTCCCCTGGGTCCCGCCAGGCGACATTGCTTAGTTGACGAGACCCGGAGAAGATCCACTCTGTGGAACCTAACTGGTCGCTGGGATTCGTGCAGCAGAAGGCGGTCCCTGAGGTAATCTGCCTTAAACATATTAATACAAATGTGTTTCAGTTACCCAGAGTCCTATACAATTGTTTGTAAAATGCACATCAGATAAGCATTTTTGCCTGAAATGAAATCTTGCAATATCCTGTTCAACAGGTGCTTCCCAAGTCATGAAGAAATCCTCAGAGTGTTTCTAAAGGAAGGAATCACCTAATCGCCACCGGTGCTAGCCTACACGCTACATGGCCGCCACCAAAACGACGCTTCCGACTGTTGAGGCTGGGGCCCACCACTGCTTATGCAGGATGCCTGAATTTCCTTTCCACATCTTTCAGTTCATGTCATCATTTTACTGCTGCTTCTTTTTTCGGAGGAGGGAGAGGAGATACTTATCTTCTCTAATCAACTCAAACTTTGTTTATTTTTCAACAAATGCAGCTATCCAAATTTATTTATTTATTTTAGTTATTTAATTGGATTTGTATGCCGCCCCTCTTTGAGGACTTGGGGCGGCTCACAGCATGTACAGAAAAACAAGAAATAATAATAGCAATCCAATTAATACATTAAAAAACCCAGTCTTTAAAATTCTAATCAAAAAACCATCAATATTATTCATTCAACAATCAAACTAAAGCATTCATTGATCAGGGGGGAAGATCTGAGGAACCCCAGGCCTGGCGGCAAAGATGAGTTTTTAAACTTTTCCGGAAGGCGAGGAGGGTGGGGGCAGTGCGAATCTCCAGAGGGAGCTGATTCCAGAGGGCCGGGGCCCCCACAGAGAAGGTTCTTCCCCTAGGTCCTGCCAGCTGACATTGTTTGGTCGACGGGACCCTAAGAAGACCAACTCTGTGGGACCTCACTGGTCGCTGGGATTCATGCGGCAGAAGGCAGTTTCGGAGGTAGTCTGGTCCTATGCCATGTAGGGCTTTATAGGGCTTTATACTTGAATTTAGTGGATTTTATGCTGAATAAGTGTAAATATATTTAGAAGAGATATGCCAGATGGTGGAGCAAATAGCAAAAGAAGGATTATCATTTAGGGATTTGATGTCACATATTTGCAATAAAGAGTAGGAACTGGCAGAGTGATGGCCAAATTCTGTGGATTCTTCTAATATGATGTTTGGAGGGATGGTCATGAGGAAAGAGAGATATGGAGAGATGTAGATAAGCTGGAGATATTGATGAAAATTATTGATGAAAATTAATAATGGTAATGGTAATATTTGTGTGGTATTATTCAAATTCTTAATTTCAATTAGTTTTTTTTTCTAATTTCATAATAATCAATAAAAACTTCATTGAAAGAGGGAATTTGGCCACACATTGCTTGAAATACATAAAATAACTATCACCTCTGACTGTATCTCAAACTGAAATATTATGCAGAAAAAATATTATGCAGAAAAATATATTTAAGGGTCTACTTTTGGCGAAAAGTTTGCTTACTTTTTCAGCTAGCTCCTTAGCAGTTAGATTTGGGTCATACGGGATGGCTTCCCCAATGTAAGTGCGGAGTTTGACAGGAAACCCACCATATATTGGGAGAACAAGAAATCGAAAGTGTTTATGCAGCCATTTTGATAGCCCTGTAGAGGAAATAAAACAAAACGGAAGATAAAATAATTAATTCATAAGGATGTAGAGCTCTCAATTTTTTAAAGGAATGTTATGTTACACTGGAGAAATGAACTAAGTTGTAGAATGTGACCTTCAGACTGGAATATTTATCTATGATACTGAAAGGGGTGGAAATCACAACAAAATAATATTTAAATTAAATGCAGCAAAAAAACACATTTTCTTTGCTGTTGTGGCCAAGAGCCACTCAAATGATGGATGAATGGCTGTGATGCCAAGGAGGCAAATACTGTGGAAAATTGTGGCTGCTTGGATTTTCTGTAATCATCTCCTTTTTTTACCTTCCCCATCATTAATGACTTTTTCAGAGAAATCAGCCTCTGTATGAAATTTCCTAAGAAGAATTGAGCCTTGCCATTTGTGCCTTGTGTAAGAACTCTGGATTGATTTGATTATTCATTTGCTGGATGATTCAATTGTTTGATTCATCTGGGTTTTTTCCCCTTTTTGCTGTTCACAATATTTTCAGGAGCGTTCTTCAACACCAAAAGTCCAAAAGTATCAATGCTCTTTCTATCCTGTTTCTTCAAAATCCAGAAGCTAGAAACTGACCAATCTTTTTGCAAGGTATTGCCAGTATCTAGGTAATTAATATGTAAGATGTCCATCTACTTGTTAAAAATAGAAAAAGCATTTACTGTTTTGTAGTCCTCTGGTGCTACTTTGTCCTCCGTGATTTCACAGGAAGGTACTCCAATATGTCATCCTCAAGCTCTTTGAATTACTTCTGCTTAGATCCATTGGACATAAAATAGAAAGAGGGCTCTGCCCACTTCCTGTCACATGTTATTCTCTGAGAAGTAGGCCCACCTATCCTTTCCTGGTTTAGAACTGTCTTCAAGCAGATCTGAGGCAGAAATGTGAATTGGGGACTTGGGGGATGGATGGAAGGGAATGAATATTTCTCTTCTAATCAATCTACTAGCTATCTGAAAATGTGAAAAATGAAAATGGAAAAATGCAGTTTTGTTGCTAATATGGAAGAAAATTAATTTATGTTTAGACCACAAAGTGATTTCGTCTGTATGGACAACTGATGTCAGCACCTTTACCTGATTAAAGTTTTGAGCTACTTCATCTTTCAACTTTCACAGGCAAGAGAGAGACAGAGAGATTGAGAGGGAGAGAGAGGAAGAGACATACAGTGTTCCCTCAATTTTCGCGGGGGATGTGTTCTGAGACCGCCCGCGTAAGTCAAATTTCCGCGAAGTAGAGATGCAGAAGTAAACACACTATTTTTGGCTATGAACAGTATCACAAGCCTTCCCTTAACACTTTAAACCCCTAAATTGCAATTTCCCATTCCCTTAGCAACCATTTAGATTATTACTCACCCTGTTTATTTATTAAAGTTTATTAAAAAAATATTTATTAAAGGCAAACAAAAGTTTGCCAATGACATATGACGTCATCGGGCGGGAAAAACCGTGATATAGGCAAAAAACCCAAGAAGTATTTTTTAATTAATATTTTTGAAAAACCGTGGTATAGATTTTCCGCAAAGTTTGAACCCGTGAAAATCGAGGGAACACTGTATATACAAAGAAAGTGAGAAAAGCAAATATAATGATTGAGGGTTAGTTAATTAATATTATATAGGAAGGAATATGTAAATGAAACTCACACGAATTTCCAAATGTCCTGTATGCTTCACGGATATTTTCCGTAAACATAGGGATGATTGGCTAAAAAGAAAAATATGGGAGAAAGAAACAAGAATAAAAACTGATGCGAGAAAGACATTTTGGTTTAGATTTTGACTTTTCAAGAAAAATCAGTGTTAAGGCAAATTGGATTTGCTTTTCTAGAATAAATGCCAATGATATATATTAACGGAATAGATATTATTACATATTGAAACATGTACAACTTGTTGACAAGGTTTCTGTCAATGAATGCTATATTATAAAAGGTTTGTCTTAAAAAAAGCCTACTCCATTGTGTTTGTATGTTCTGATTAGCTCCACAACAGAAATTGTATTTCCCATACTTTTTGGAATATAAGACGCACTTCCATCCCTAAAAGTGGGTGAATATTGTGGTGCATTTCATACACTGAATGTTGGTGAATCCCCAACACCCTTCAGCCATTTTCACCCTCAACACAGCACATTTTTGGTCTCCACATGCCCCATTTCAGACCTGTTCCAGGCTGCGGAGATCGCCACAGCACATCGCCACCAATTGTTGCTTCCATGTGTTATATTTTTGGCCAGTTCTATGCAGCAAAGATCAATGGCAATAGGGATCACTGCTGCCTGGAACCAGTGAAAATTGCGATGTGTGGAGGCCCAAAACGTGATACACAGAGGCTGAAAATGTGATGTGCACAGCAGCGATATGTTGTGGCAGTCCTCACAGGTCTAAAATGAGGTACGCAGAGGCTGAAAATGGCTGAGGGGGAGCGGGGTGGGGGTACTTCACCAACATTTGGTGTATAAGATATATTGCAATATTTACCCACTTTTGGGGGGGAAGTGCATCTTATACTCCAAAAAGTACGGTAAATACAATTTGTATTTGTGTAGCTCATCAGAACATACAAACCACAATAAATGGTTCTTTTTAAGACAAATATAGTCATGCATGGTGAAAGCAAGGTGCTCTGGCAATACCTAGAGCCTGGAACAACTGTTTGGCAATATTTCACAAGGCTGATCCAACCGCCATATTAGAACAGGCTGCAATAATGTGTTGAAGCTGACCAGGCTGTTTGTGTTTGCATCAAGGACTCTAGCCAGATGAATACCAATGGGCACTAGTAGGCAGAGGCAGAATTTTGTTTCTTGTTTTCTTCCCCCAAAAAGTTAGGTACATCTTATTTATTTATTTATTTGTTTGTTTATTTGTTTGTTTGTTTGTTTGTTTATTTACTTACTTACTTACTTACTTACTTACTTACTTACTTACTTACTTACTTACTTACTTACCACTTATTTATTTATTGGACTTCTATGTTGCCCCTCTCAGAGGACTCGGAGCAGCTCACAACATATAATAAACAATATAATAATAATAATAATAATAATAATAATAATAATAATAATAATTTATTGGATTTGTATGCCGCCCCTCTCCGTAGACTCCGTAGATATACAATATCTTGAATCCAATTAATTAAATAAAAGTGTAAAAACCGCAAAAAGACTTTTAAAAAAGTCATTCCATTCACTCAGCATTCTCTCAACACATTCATTGGCCAGGGGGCAAGAATCTAGTGGCCCCAAGCCTGGTGGCATAGATGAGTTTTAAGACTCTTACAGAAGGTGAGGAGGGTGGAGGCAGTATGAATCTTCGGGGGGCGGAGCTGATTCCAGAGGGCTGGGCCCCCCACAGAGAAGGCTCTCCCCTTAGGTCCCACCAAATGACATTGTCTGGTTGACGGGACCTGGAGAAGGCTGACTCTGTGGGACCTAATTGGTCGCTGGGATTCATGCGGCAGAAGGTAGTCTCGCAGGTATTCTGGCCTGATACCATGTGTTGTGGTTAGCTCTGGCCCAGCTCCTGCCCCAAGGATTGTGGATGTAGGGGAGACATCCACATGCTGCAGGCCTGTTTTGCCCCCGGTGGAATCTGAAGATGAAGGCTCCTCTGACCAAGAAGACATGAGTGACAGGGAGGAGGAGAGTGTGGCAGACAGCTCAGAAGGAGATCAATTATCTAGCTCCTCTTGGATTCAGAACAAGAGTTAATGATACAGCCACGCATGCGGAGAGCGATGCATAGGCAACAACAACTGAGAGATTATTATCAAAGAAAATGAGGCCACCTGTGGTTGGGTGGGGCTGTGGTAAGTAGTGAGGCTGCTATAAAGAGCAGCCTGTGGGTTTGGCCATTGTGGAGGATTATCTGATCGTTGTGTTTTGTGACTGCTTTACTGACTTTGACCTTTTGTGTGCTGATTTTGAAACTAAACCAGAGCAAAGTATGTTTCACTTCCTGAAAGAAGAAGGGCTGTGAATTGCCTCACAGCTGCAAGCTAAGTATCACAGAACTGATAAGGGACTTGTACAAATTACCAGTTTGTTTGGAGATGAGGGCTCTTTGCTATACCAAAAGAGGGCTTAGGTTAAGTGAATTTTCATTATAAAGAACATTGTTTTGAATTTTCAAATGTGTGTGTGTCTGAAATTTGTACCTGTGAATTTTTGGGAGGAGTTTACCAGAGAGCCCGACAGAACAATGTAAAATTGAAATTTTTGTGTGGTATTATTCAAATTCTTAGTTTTAATGGTCCCCCCCCCCCACACACAATTTCATGTTAATCAATAACAATTTCATTGAAAGAGGGAATTTGGACACACATTGCTTGAAATACATAAAATAACTATCACCTCTGATTGTATCTTAAAAACTAAAATATTTTGTAGAAAAATCCCCAATATATTTAATGCCATGTAGGGCTTTATAGGTCATAACCAACACTTTGAATAGAGTCCAGAAACCAATTGGCAGCCAATGCAGTCTGCGGAGTGTTGGAGAGATATGTATGTGTCTAGGCAAGCCCATGACTGTTCGTGTGGCTACATTTTGCACAATTTTCAATTTCCGGATGCTCTTCAAAGGTAGCTCCATGTATAAGGAATTATAGTCTGGAGCGTTTTATACTCTGAAAAATATGATATACAGTAATACCTCATGATACGAACTTAATTGGTGCAAGGAGGAGGTTCGTAAGACGAAACATTGTTTCCCATAGGAAACAATGTAAAGTCAATTAATCCGTGCAACCAAAAAAACCCCCGCAAAAAAATGGCTTTCGGCGACTGCTGGGAAGCCGTGCGGCTGTTTTAAAAGGTGACAGCCGGCCTGGGGGGCTTCCCAGCACCCCCCCGAACCCGGGTTTGGGGTTCGGGGGGGTGCTAGGAAGCCCCCCAGGCCGGCTGAGACCTTTTAAAACAGCCGCGCCGCTTCCCAGCTGCCTCCTGAAGCCGAACGCCAAAGCCGAACTTCCGCGTTCGGCTTCGGGAGACAGCTGGGAAGCGGCGCGGCTGTTTTAAAAGGTGACAGCCGGGCTGGGGGGCTTCCCAGCAACCTCCCGAACCGAACCCGGGGTTCAGAAAAATTTTGCCTCTTCTTATGAACTTTATCGAGTTACGAACCGGCGTTCGGGAGGCTTCTGGGAAGCCCCGCCGTCCGGCTGTCACCTTTTAAAACAGCCGCACGGCTTCCCAGCAGTCTCCAAACGCCGGTTCGTAACTCGAAAAAAGTTCGTAAGAAGAGGGAAAATTTTTCTGAACCCCGGGTTCGTATCACGAGTTGTTCGTAAGACGAGGGGTTCGTATCTTGAGGTACCACTGTATTTTTAGATATATAAGCTGCTAAATCAAAAGTGCATATAGGTAGTCCATGACTTACAACCATAACAGAACTTAAAATTACAGTTATGAGTTATTATGGTTACAAATCAGGCACCCATGTCACCAGAAATAATTGTTTGGCTTTTTCCATGCAGTCTATGGAGATTGTCAATCATCCAGTTCATCATTGTCCCAAAGGACTGAAGAAGCTTGTTGGATGAGAAGCAAAATGTCTTCAGGGAAAAGCCAAAAATGTCCAGTTGCCTCTTAAAAAAACACCTTTGTGATTTTTATGGCAGTCATTAAACAAATGCTATGGTTGTTAAGCAAATGCTGCAGTCATTACGGGATTACTGGTTTTTGCTCAAAACTAGCAAAAAATGTCAGAAAACAGCAAAAAAAACCAAAACCTTGGCAAATGGGAGTGATGTGACTATGGAATGTTGTGCTGAGTTCTAAAGGTGATTTACCCACCCAGGTCATCACATGAACTCAGACAAGTGTGACCATTTACATTACCAGATATGCTTTATGGGCTAGAAAGCACCCATTCCATGGCTGTCACATCTTTGAACAGTGAAAAAATGATAAGTTTTTAAACAAGACCTATTTGTAGCATTGAAACAGTGTAAAGCAATCAAAGCTCCATAAACAAATACAGAGAGAAAAAACACCAATCAAACATTTTTCAAGTGCTGGGCTTTATGAAGAGGGGCGGCATACAAATTTAACAAATGAACAAATGAACAAATGAACAAATGAACAAATGAACAAATGAACAAATGAACAAATGAACAAATGAACAAATGAACAAATAAACAAACAAACAAACAAACAAACAAATTAAACTGGATTATCTTTGAAAAGCGAGTTTGTTACACCTTTTCTAAAAGTTGTTAAGATTGGGCCAAATAAACCTTCAAGAGGATGGTATTCCAAATAGCAACACAGGGAGCTCTGGAATCCCACACGGTGGCACCAGTGATGGGTGACCAAAATTTTTACTACCACACTGTGGGCGTGGCTTATGCATTTTGTTTCAACATCTTTCAGTTCAAATTGGGTGTTCTGGGGTGGAGCGGCATTTTCACTGCCCCACTGTGTCATGTCCCCCGGTCTGGGCAATAGCGCACTCCTTGTACACGCACGCACAACTCTTCTAAAATTATACACATTCAACCTCATTTAATGTGATAGGAAAAACATACCCATAACCCAGAAAGGGGGAAAAAAATTGCTACTAGTACTGTATACCTGACCGTACCCATAAGAGCCCACCACTGGGTGGCAATGGGTGATCATTTATTTGCTCTGATAGGATAAGTAGAGATAATTTTTATTTCTTTATTTTTATTTTGTTCAATACACAATGAGGGTTTTAGTGAGTATATATCTATATACACATAATAAAATACATGAAGGTTATAGAGGAGATACTCATAGTAAAATATATCTAAGAAATAATGGAAAAGAAGATAAGTAATAGAACATATCAATTAAAGAATAGAAGAAGAAATATAGGAATAGAAGAAAGGTATAGGAGATATAGGAGAGCAATAGGACAGGGGATGGAAGGCACTCTAGTGAACTTGTACTCGCCCCTTACTGACCTCTTAGGAATCTGGATAGGTCAACTGTAGATAATCTAAGGATAAAGTGTTGGGGGTTTGGGGATGACACTATAGAGTCCGGTAATGAGTTCCACGCTTCGACAACTCAGTTACTGAAGTCATATTTTTTACAGTCAAGTTTGGAGCGGTTAATATTAAGTTTCAATCTGTTGTGTGCTCTTGTGTTGTTGTGGTTGAAGCTGAAGTAGTCACCGACAGGCAGGACATTGCAGCATATGATCTTGTAGACAATACTTAGATCTTGTTTAAGGCGTCTTAGTTCTAAACTTTCTAGGCCCAGGATTGAAAGTCTAGTCTCATAGGGTATTCTGTTTCGAGTGGAGGAGTGAAGGACTCTTCTGGTGAAGTATTGCAGAAAGGCAGTAAAAAACAGGGATCTAAACCATCCAGAGCAAGGGTGTCAAACTTGTGGCTCACAGCCCGGAAGTAACATACACAGACCACACTCATCCCAGCTTTGCTGGGGAAAAGTCAACTGGGGAAAAAAAGCAAAATATCACGTGGTGGCAATGTGACACAGCGACTTTGAAACCCGTGGTCTATGGCTTTACAGGGGACAAGCATCAGCATAGTTTGCAATCAGAAGCCAATGTGCAACTCCTAGAACTGAGAAAAATATGACAAGGTGCTTGTTGAGCCACATTCTAGACCATCTTTCGCTTCCAAGTTGTTATTAGAAGCAGCCCCTTGATGAACTCTTGGAGAATTCTCCACATATTAGTACATTGCATTTATAAATCAGCTTTTCGTACATAGCCACTTACCACTTTGTTTTTTAAAGCCACTTGAGCAAATCCCGTACGGGTACTCCACTCCAGATTGTAGTTTTCATCACTAAAATTTTGCTCTCTCAATCCACCAGGTGCTATTCCTAATAAGTAGCCTCTCTTCAAAACATCATCACAGAGTGTTTTTTTGCCTTCGATGCCACCTATTACATCAAGGCATAGTTTTATACCTGTAAAAATTTGGAAGAAATAAACCATTGTATGTGAATATAACTTATACCAAATATATTATTCAAATGCCATCATTCCAGCGATATTGTCTTATTACATTTTCATAGTGACAATCATTAAGTGTTGTACCTCATGATTCTTGACAAATGTATATTTTCTTTTATGTACACTGAGATCATATGTGTACATAAAAGCACAAAACAAAATCCTTGTGTGTCCAATCACAGTTGGCCAATGAAGAATTCTACCTATCTTCAATCTATAACAGGACAACCCTCAATTGTATCTTACCACTCTGAAATAGAATTAGATAAAGGATGAAATACAGAATGACTGGAACAATTTAATATGAATGTTGGAGTTGTTTTCAATGGAATTAATTGTTAATGCTTCCTTTTCCCAATTTTACTCGGGGATTTAGGAGCAAGAAACAAGAAGGTTATGCCTTACATGTTCTGTTCAATGGAAACCAAACTAAACAAAAGTTAGAGGGATATAGAAATATTTGTAACACATTTTTTATTGACGTAGAAGTTGACTTATAACAAGTTGACTTATAACAAGACCTGGACAAATCCCAGTAGTTTTGTTGGCAAGATGTCAGAAGTGGTTTGTCATCACCTCTTTCCTAGGGCTCAGATAAAGTGACTGGCTTAAGATCATGCTTGTCATTTTGTGCCAACGATGGGACTAGAACTCATAATCAGACAGTTTCTTGCCTAGTAACGTAAGCACTACACCAGACTGCTCTACTGACATAGGGTTAGCTACAGCTACGGAAAGGGGCGGCATACAAATCTAATAAATAATAATAATAATAATAATAATAATAATAATAATAATAATAATAATAATAATAATAATAATAATAATAATAATAATAATAATACAGGTCAAACAAAGTCAAATTATTTTTGGAGGGCAGCAGGAGATTTTCTTTGTGGCTTATCCTCTATTTCTGTCACTCCCTTTATGGTCTGGTGAATTAATTCAGTTTTTATAATGTATGCATTTTCATTCCCAATTATAGTGGTACCTTGTTATTCAACTGTTTTGAAACTCATCAAATTTGGTGCACAACAGATTTTTATTTGAAAATTTTGTTTGTTGGTATTTAACAATTTCCAAGCTGGAAATTGTTTGTTTATTTTTTTATTGGATTTATAGGCTGCCCTTCTCCTCGTGGACCTGGGGCAGCTATAGATACTCTTATCTATAGTAACTGTTTCTTGCTGCAAACTACTCACGGTTACAATAGCAATGAAGAAGTAATTTTGCAACCAGTCCTTACAGATGTGTAAAGAAAAGGAAAACTGAAGTAAGATCATAAATATAGTCATTTAGCTACCACTTTGTTGATAATCAAGTTGCTGGTGGTAATTGTGGTAACTAAAAGAAGATCACCTATAATTTTAAATATAAAGTCAAAATACCTTACCTGGTACTAAATAAAAGAGACAATGAATCACAGAGAAGATTTTTCTTCCAGTCTCTTTATAGACTTTACCTACTAATAAGGCATAGTCAAAAACTACTGCTCCATGGTAATAAACAATTAATCCTGGTCCTTCTGGTAGATTCTCCATACCGATGACCTCATAATCTGGAAAAAAGGAACTTTGGTAGAGGATTCATGGAGATATAGGGTACAAAAACATGTAGGATATTTTGTGACCAGCAATTTCAGGCAGCATAACCAAAATATTTCCAAGAATACTGGGAATCATGTTCTAAACATATCTGGCAGATTTTAAAAAATGCTATTGGAGCTGTGAATGGTTGCTGCACGAGGCAATGGCTAGAAATTATAGTAAATTACTCTATTTTTTCTTCAAAAAAATCACTTTTCTGTGTGATGTCAGTGTCTGACAATCATAGGCAATTCAGGCAAGTAGAGTGGGGTGGGGAGAGCCACCTGGAAACCATTCCTCATCAAAGTCCTATAGGGTTCTATTTTTCTTCTCTACTCTTTAACATAAAACGAATTATGAAGGTCATTTGTCAGTTTCAATTTTTCTTCAATAGAAAGAAAAATCTCTCAGCCCTGTCCAAAATGGCCACAAGCTCCAAACTGACCTTCTCTCATTATAAAAAGTGTTCTATTGTTCTGCAGCTTTATTCAATTTTGCAAGAAGGCAATAAGTAAGATGGGCTGAGTGCTATGACTTGTCTGTACAGCACTTTCCCAATAACTCAGATTCAATAATCTCCTGATTAGTCCCAAGCAAAGCCCTGACTGTGAAGTTGTCTTTGATTTTGATGAAGTGGATAGATTTCTTTCTGATATGTTGTTCGGCATATGAGCATTTAATTTGAGCACTTCTTGCTCTTTTGTAAAACATTGGTGTGTATAGGAACTTATTCTCTGAGGTGCCTCAGCATAGGAAGGGATGGTACATGGAATCTTGAAGTATATTTGGATATACTCAGGGATGGGGAAACGCAATGGGATAACAAAAATGGAGCTCCACCCCAGAGCACCCAATTTGCACAGAAAGATGTTTAAAGAAAATGCAGAATGCCCTGCATAAGCCACGCCCACAGTGTGGTAGTAAAAAAATTGGTAGCCCTTCACTGAATGTACTCCATCCTCAGCCCAATCATTCTTGGAAAACTATCTCCCAGCATTGGGCTTACCTTTAAAAAGAAAATATTGAAAATGTGATTGTAGGCCAGGTATATAGACTCTAGATGAAACAGTTTCTTATAGTACTTACTCTTAACTAGTCATGGTCAACATTTAATCTTTGCTCTTGTGGATAACCATTGTCTAGGGGTGGAAGGAGATAGTACACCCCTACTAGTCCTTTGATAACTATTGTTATCCTTCTGGGCTGGTTGGAGATAGAAGGCATTGTTTTGAGAAGATTGCACTTCTACCTTCCTTCATGGGCAATTCAGCTCAGTAAGGGTGAAAGGAGCCCATGGCAGACATTCATCATCAAGTCCCACAGGGTTCAATTCTTCTCTATTATTTAACATTAAAATAATTCTGGAGGTCATCTGTCAATTTTGAACCATGTATCGTTAACATTGTTATGAAACCCAACTGTACTCAAACTGTGAAGAAGACTCTATTAATACATGTAGTCCTCAATTTATAATCATAATTGAGCCTGAAATTATGGTCATAAGTCATTGTGTTCATTAAGACGTTACCATGTGATCAAATCTGATTTTATGACATTTTTGTGACAGTTTAAACAAATTCATTTTATCCAATGAGCATTTTTTTTTGCCAGAAACTAAAAGTAAACATCAGCAAAACAAAAACAAAAGAACATTCCAAATGCCATCATGTGACCATGGGAAGTGTGTGTGTGTGTGTGTGTGTGTGTGTGTGTGTGAGAGAGAGAGAGAGAGAGAGAGAGAGAGAGAGAGAGAGAGAGAGAGAGAGAGAGAGAGAGAGAGAGAGAGAGAGAGAGAGAAAGAGACTATTGGAATTCTGGAACTGGTTTGCAAGTAACTTTTAGAACCTCTTTGTAACTTTGAATTATTGCAAAGTGTCCAGTTGTTAAACTGGAAGATTACATGTATATTGACTCAATATCAGGTAAGATCTGGATGATACAAAATTGGGTGACATTGAATCCCAGCAAGTCAGAGTTACTGTTTTTAGGTTAAACTTTCATGGATAGACACAGTCAAGGGCTAACAAAATTTTTACTACCACACTATGGGTGTGGCTTCTGCAGGACGTCTTGCGTTTTCTTTCAACATCTTTCAGTGCAAATTGGGTGCTCTGGGGTGGAGCTCCATTTTTGCTACCCCCCCTGTCCAGCAGTAGCCCACCCTTGGATAGACATATTCTATATCTGAACATATTCTATATAGACTTTAGAATTTATATTTGAATTTGACATAGTGTTTGCGTTAACCACAGTATTGCCTTAATACATTGTTCACCAGTTATAAATACTTTTCTTTCTTATTGGAACAAGGAGAAAAAGATTAAATCCCAGCAAAATGGGAGTTATTGTTTAAAATTTATTTAGGTTCTCTGACTGTTCTGACTTTTAATTTATTTTATATTACCGCTTATAACTACCGGTATATTTATATGGCACCATTTTGATGCAAATACCAAATAGATAATACAAGTTTCACACAGCACATTGTTTCAAGAAATATTGGATAACCTGTGGGCCACATACAAGTGAAGACTCTGACTGGAATAATTGTCTACCCTCTTGATTATCTTGGGACTATTTAAGTAGCTACTTACCATGCCATATCTTTCCGTATAAAGTCACCACTTTTGCTACTCTTTGATGTAATTTGGTCCATAACTCACTGTAAATGTCTTCATTTATGTTATACTTTTTCTTCCATATATAAAAATAAAATGCGCATGCATAGCAAAATAAAAGCAAGACTAAAGATAAATAATGCATAATCAGTATTAGTACTAATAATAGCAATAGAAGCTGAAGTACAGAGTTCATGAAGTCCGCCAAGTAACCAAAATCAATCCAATCTTTTAACATGTGAAGTAACCATGGCATAGGTTCATACTCAGATGTATTCAACATAGTAACTTTCCTTTCATTCATGTCAAACAAAGGAGGGGGGGAAGAGAAAGGGAAATGATGTTATTTATCAGTTTGTGTTACAACAAAGACAAATGAATCATTATTCTTTTCAAATTAAATCCATAATTTTTGAACCATTTTATTAATTTTTATAGGTTCTGTTTAACCATCCACTTTCATAAAACCACGCAAAAACTTTCAAATGGTTCCTAGAGTATACAGTATAAGGCTTCATATGCACTGCTGTTTTCTTATAAACCTAGTTCTGCTAAAAAATAGAAATAAAAAATAAAAATGGGAAAGAATGCTGGAAAATAACATTTATTTTGAAAATCTTTTTTGTGCATCCAATTTGAACTATATTCAGAATTTTTTGAAATACCTATTATAAAATTGATAATAAATGGCTTTTCCTTATTATACATAATCTATTTGACTTCATCTGAAGTCATTGAGCTATGATCAATAGTGATGGGCGAACCAAACCTGCACAATTCGGGTCCATACCAAATTTTGCGGTGTTCGGTATGCCGAACACGAACCTGAAATTTTTTCAAACTTCGGGAAAAGTTCGGGGTCGTGTTCAGCGTTCGGAGCTTTCACGTCACTGGAAGGTTGCTAAGGATGCCAAGGTGATCACTTCCTGGATTCCATGGAATTCAGGAAGTGATCACCTTGGTGTCCTTAGCAATCTGCTGGTGACGTCAAAGCTCCGCCCCTGGAATCTCTTCGTGGGAGGGATTCCCCATTCGGGTTCGGGTTCGGGTTCAGGTTCGGTTCGGGTTTGGCTGAATTTTGCGTAAAGTTCATCCGAACTTGCCGAACCCGAACACCGTTGGGTTCGCCCATCACTAATGATCAATAAAAATTGTTTAGAAATTGCACTTACGTGCCTAACATTATTCTTTTTAATTTATTCTAACTACAGTCTGATCAGACTTTTAGTGATTTATAGCAAAATAAAATATATCAAAAAGTAATTAACAAATAAACAAAATTCTAACAAATAGATCCATAAGAAAAACTTTGTTTTCAGCTTGTTTAGGAAGACATATGCAGTAAGATCTGAGCTCATCTGCTTTGCTTCCACTCAATAAAATGCCTTTGAGCATCAGCACCCAAGACTTTCTACATCTGGAGAACAATTAGCTTTTTATCATGACCTGACCTCATGCCAAGTGGAGATGTAGTCTCCCAAGTCTCCAAAGGCTGCCCTTAAAACAATCAAGGAAATATAGAGGAACCTTTAGGAGGGCTGGCTAGAGATAGTGTAGAATTGCACATTGTTTATTTATTTATTTATTCATTCATTCATTCATTCATTCATTCATTTATTTATTTATTGGATTTGTATCTCCGTGGACAGTGATAAAAACAGCATGTAACAATCCAATACTAAAACAACTAAAAAACCCTTATTATAAAACCAAACATACATACAAACATACCATGCATAAATTGTAGAGGCCTAGGGGGAAATAATATCTCAGTTCCCCCATGCCTGATGGCAGAGGTGGGTTACGAAAGGCAATTCTAATTTCTAGGGGGAGTTGGTTCCAGAGGGCTGGGGCCACCACAGAGAAAGCTCTTACCCTGGGTCCCGCCAAACGACATTGTTTAGTTGACGGGACTCGGAGAAGGCCCACTCTGTGGGACCTAACTGGTTGCTGGGATTCGTGATCCATAATTTGCCCAAAATTTTACTTCTTTCTGACCAAACTGTTTTAGACATCCTTCTACAATAGCAAATACTGTATGAGCTGCCACTAAAAAAAAAAAGTGTTCTGACCTGGATCTCAAACACGACAAATCTTCTGTAGTTATACAAATGTTCCCTTTATTAGGAGTACCAGCAGTCCTAGAAAAAAGTATCTCTCTCACACACACACGCACAGGAGTCTAATAAGTCTATCCAGCAGGGAAATTAATAGTTCTCTGCCCCATCTATTCATCTCTGTCCCCTGCCTTTTATCCCCAGAGCTAGGGTAGGGCTTTTCTGGGAAGTGATGGCTCTTCCATCCTAAGGATCAGCCAATAGATTTGACTGCTCTTCTTTCCTCTGCCTTCTGCGCAACCAAACATCAGGCACTGGGCCCAGCTGTTCCTCCTCTTCATCATCAGCCACCTCCAGACCTGGAAGCTGCTGACTCTCCATCTGGGGGGCTGATGGATGGCCCAGGCTCCACTTCTTTCTCTATCTCTGACAGCTCCATTCCCTCTCCCCCCCTAGAAGCTCTCAGGTTGCCTTGATTCTGGCTCTGACTCCCACACTTCCTCCTCATCTGATTAGTCTATTGGAGAGGGACCAGTGGCCAAAAGTCCATAACAAAATGCCACATTTTTAACAACAGCTACAGCTTACAAGAAATTGGTTGGTATTTAACAACTGGCAAAGACAAATAACTAACTTTATTGGTCTGTTGCAAGAGATGGATGGTTACTATTGAAACTCAAAATGTGTGGAGTGGTAATATGTATATCTATTATCAGTTTTAAACATGTTTATCAACAGACAGGAAGATGGTAGGCTAGAAACCATGGTATAATGATCACATTGCAGTGAACAAGGACATATTTTCAATTTTGCAGCTGCTATAACAATTGGCCAAGTCCAAAAACCAGAGGAATAATTGAAGCCTAGGAAATGGGCTCCTCGTCAGTCAATGCTGATTTATCACCTATTGAAAGAACAAGTAACAATATAATATCCAGCCATCAACTCTCCAATTAAGAACTAAAAGCTACACACAATGAGGAACCATATAAATACAATGCATAGAATAGCTCAGCACACATATTCTGCAGAGAAGTTCCTGTCTTCCAGAGAAGATAGGCTCCAGTCTAACCCTGACAGCATTGAAGAATAACCTTTGAATCGGATTGGATCTTTTAAAGTGGACACTATTTGGAGATACAACAAAGTATACTTTATTGGATTATTTGTACAATCATCACTAATTTTGCAAAGCTTTTTCTCCGGCAACACTGTATTGCTAACTATGGCATATAAAACCTTTGCTAGACCAATCCTCAAATACAACTCATCTGCATTGTCATTTTTAATGACAATAATAAAAATATGGACTAGCAATGCCCATTTGCTCTTCACCATACAAGGCACACATGCATGCACACGTGCGCGTGCACACTCACACACACACCCCATATTTCTTTTTGCTTACTATTTTTGGGAAAGCGTCTTTTGCCTCCAGTCACTTCATTCAGCTAACAGCAACTTTTTCTTTTGATTTCATGATGTCATTTATATTCTTGTATCTATTTCCTGCCTACATAGATAGTATTCCCACACTAGAAGGTGGAGACAAGCTTAAGGTACTCAGCTAAGCTACCTGAAATTTAGGGTACCTTTGTTTCATTCTTGTCCTAAAGCTATTACACCCACAGTGGAGCCCATTTTTCCTATAGCCTATTGCAGAAGATTGTGATGGGTCATAGGAAGTCAACATTCCTTATGGCTTATCACAGATTTATTTCCAGTCAGCTCTCTACAGAATAAAACAATATTTCTTTAATCCATGCTCCATTAATTATTTTACCTAAGTCTGTTTTGACAGGGCTAGAATTTATATAAGGTGATTTTAATTAAGGATTGTACCTCGTGTTAATGGAATTCAGTTCTTTCTAGTTCTTTTTATCTCACCTTTATTTTTGTTCATCTCAAAATGGCTTATGTACTTAATATTCCTATCCCCTCTTTTCTTCATAACAATAACATCAAACCCAGGCCCTTATGATGTGGTTGTTGTTAATGTTATAGGTTAGTTGCTTGGCTGCTATTTATATTTCTCCGGGACCGCCTTCTGCCGCATGAATCCCAGCAACCGGTTAGGTCCCACAGAGTTGGCCTTCTCTGGGTCCCGTCGACTAAACAATGTCATTTGGCGGGACCCAGGAGAAGAGCCTTCTCTGTGGCGGCCCCGATCCTCTGCAATCAGCTCCCCCCAGATATCAGAGTTGCCCCCACCCTCCATGCCTTTCGCAAGCTCCTTAAAACCCGCCTCTGTCGTCAGGCATGGGGGAATTGAAATTTTTCCCCTTTCCCCTAGGCTTATAGAATTTATACATGGTATGCTTGTATGTATGATTGGTCTTTTAAATTGGGGTTTTTTTAGATTATTTTTTAATATTAGATTTGTTACATTGTTTACTTTGTTGTTGTTAGCCGCCCCGAGTCTTTAGAGAGGGGCGGCATACAAATCTAATAAATAAATAAATAAAATAAATATTATTTATATTTCTAATTTTGTATTTAATTGTTAGCTGCCCAGAGTCACATAAAAATTAAAAAAAGCAAAGCAAAACAATAAAACATAACAAAATAAAATAAAATAATAAAAAAGATAAATATAATAAATATAATATTTATATATATAAATATATATACATACATATATACATATATACATACGTATACATACATGCATACATACATAATATATATATATACAGCTTAAACTTGTGACATATATATATATATATATATATATATATATATATTTGTTTTCGTAAATTTTCACGGGTATATGTATGTAGATTGTTCTGAGTTCGGGTTTTGCCCTGTGTAATGTTTTGCATGTCTATGCGACGTTTCGGTAAAATCACATTTACCATCATCAGGCTGGAGTTCCAATCTCTGTGTTTTTGCAAATGAATATTAGCAACTGACATTCCTTCTTAGCATGTAGTGTGGGGGTGGAGATTTGCTTTGAATGTAGCAAATAGATTGGGTGACTATGCTTCCGTGATCTGATTGGTTGGTGTAATCATGGTTATAGAAGGAATGGTATGAAGATTATGAAGTGTTTTGTTTAAGTCTGATTTCCAAATATAAAATTCTAAAATCATAATAATTAAAGGATTGACATATTGATTATAATGAAGTTTTTATTTTGTTTAAGGCTGGTTTCCAAATCTCTGGCAGACGTGAGGTATCATCCCGTTTATTTAAACAAAAAGATCTTTTTTCAATTTCAATAGCTTCTAGAGAGATTCTTTTATATAAATTCTCTGTTTTGTGGAGTAATTTAGTTTTTTCAAAGTCAATTTCGTGCCCTGTTCTTTTAATGTGCTGGACAAGGGAGGAGGTCTTCTCCTGTTTCTTGACTGCATTCATATGTTCTGCCATGCGCTGGCTCACTCTTCGGTTAGTTTGTCCAATGTATGTGGCTGCACATGTTTTGCAAGGGATTTCATAGATACCTTGGTATTCTAATTGGATTTTATCTTTGGGGCTCCTTAGGATATTAGATATTTTTTGGTTAGTGCAAAATGAGGTTTTGATGTTATGTTTTTGTAGAATTTTACTAATTTTATCCGTGGTGCCTTTGATGTAAGGAAGGATGGTGGTGCCATTGTCCTGTTCTTGATCTTGTTTTTTGGGGGGTGTCTCTTTATTGATTAGGTTTGTTATTGTTTTCTCTTTGAATCCATTAGAAATTAGTACATCTTTGAGTTTGTTCAATTCAGTTTTTAAGTGCTCATGGTCAGCTAAGCGTTTGGTTCTGGTGATGAGAGTTTTGGCCACTGAGGTGATTTGTGCGGGGTGGTGGTGTGAGTGTGCATTTAGATAACGGTTGGTATGGGTTTTCTTTTGGTAGATAGTATGTCCTAGGCTGCCATTGGGTTTTTTATAGACCAGTACATCTAGAAAGGGAAGTTGATCATTGATTTCTGTTTCCATAGTAAACTGTATTTTGGGGTGTAGGCTGTTGAGATGAGTGAGGAAATTGTCTAGTTTTTCTTTACCATGTGGCCAAATTACAAAGGTATCATCAACATATCTCAGCCAAAGTTTGGGTTTGTATTTGGCTTGCTCTAAAGCATTATTTTCGAAATATTCCATATAGAGGTTGGCTATGACAGGTGATAGAGGTGATCCCATGGGGGCTCCCTCTATTTGTTTATATCTTTGTTCATTATAGATGAAGTATGTATTGGTCAGGCAGTGGTTGGTAAGGTCTAGGATATATTTGGGGGGTTTGTGTTTGTCTTGGATAGCTGTCAAGGCTTCTGTAATAGGTATTTGTGTGAACAGGGACACGACATCGAAACTTACAAGTAGGTCATCGGGTTGTAGGTTTTGTTTTTTAATTATTTGTATAAAGTGGGATGAATTTTGAACATATGAGGTAATAGTTTCTGTATATGGTTGAAGGTATTTGGCTAAAAATTTGGCAAGGTTTTGTAGAGGGGAGCCTATAGAACTGACTATTGGCCTGAGAGGTATTCCTTCTTTGTGTATTTTTGGAAGGCCATAGAGTTTTGGACATATGGAAGATTTTTCTCTGGGGATGATTTTTTGCTGGATTTCTTCGCTGATGGGAGAGGCCTTGATTTTAGATTTGGTGGTTTTTTCTAGGTAGGTGGTAGGATCTGTGCTTAGGAGTTTGTAGGCCGGATTTTTTAGAAGATTTGTCATTTTTTCTTTGTATTCTGCTGTGTTCATTACTATAGTGGAGTTTCCTTTATCAGCTGGAAGGATTATTATATCCTGGTTTTTCTTTAGATTGATAAGTGCCTCTCTTTCTTCCTGCTGTATGTTACTTTTTGGAGGTTTACTAGAGCACAGAATATTAGTGACTTGGAGTCTAATTTTGTTAGCAGTATCTGGGTTGATCCCATGCAAAGTTGTTTCAATTCCACATATGATATTTTCAGTTGGTATTCGTCTTGGAGTTATTGCAAAATTAAATCCTTTTGAAAGAATATTGGTTTCTGTAGTGGTGAGTATCTTGTCTGATATGTTATGTACTGTTTTGGTCATAAGTTGTTGTGGAGGGCTGGGTTTTTGCTGTACCTCTAGTATTTGGAGTTTCTTATTATGTGTGTCTGTTTTGTATTGGGTTTCTGTTTCTGCCCTCCAGATTGATATTTGTTTGAATTTATCCCAGAGTAAAGGATGTATTTGGTTACTGATTTTAAGGTGAAGAGAGAGTAGACTTTTGTTGATTTCATCAAGTATGAATCTTTTTTTGTGGAGTTCATTTCTGATTAGGGCTAATTCAGTTCTTTTTAGGATCCTCTCTATGGTTGGGGTTTTTGGGTGGAATTTTAGTTGGAAGTATTTGGGAATTATTTTTTTGTCCCTGCAGTTGCGTAGGAATGTGAGATCACATAAGATGGAGGCTTTTCTGACTTCAAGTTTTTCATAGGTCCTAGTCAGTAGGAAAGTGTCCTCCCCGTAGAGGCCAGATATTTGTTTTCGTAAATTTTCACGGGTATATGTATGTAGATTGTTCTGTGTAATGTTTTGCATGTCTATGCGACGTTGATGGTAAATGTGATTTTACCGAAACGTCGCATAGACATGCAAAACATTACACAGGGCAAAACCCGAACTCAGAACAATCTACATACATATACCCGTGAAAATTTACGAAAACAAATATCTGGCCTCTACGGGGAGGACACTTTCCTACTGACTAGGACCTATGAAAAACTTGAAGTCAGAAAAGCCTCCATCTTATGTGATCTCACATTCCTACGCAACTGCAGGGACAAAAAAAAAAAAAAAAAAAAAAAAAAATAATTCCCAAATACTTCCAACTAAAATTCCACCCAAAAACCCCAACCATAGAGAGGATCCTAAAAAGAACTGAATTAGCCCTAATCAGAAATGAACTCCACAAAAAAAGATTCATACTTGATGAAATCAACAAAAGTCTACTCTCTCTTCACCTTAAAATCAGTAACCAAATACATCCTTTACTCTGGGATAAATTCAAACAAATATCAATCTGGAGGGCAGAAACAGAAACCCAATACAAAACAGACATAATAAGAAACTCCAAATACTAGAGGTACAGCAAAAACCCAGCCCTCCACAACAACTTATGACCAAAACAGTACATAACATATCAGACAAGATACTCACCACTACAGAAACCAATATTCTTTCAAAAGGATTTAATTTTGCAATAACTCCAAGACGAATACCAACTGAAAATATCATATGTGGAATTGAAACAACTTTGCATGGGATCAACCCAGATACTGCTAACAAAATTAGACTCCAAGTCACTAATATTCTGTGCTCTAGTAAACCTCCAAAAAGTAACATACAGCAGGAAGAAAGAGAGGCACTTATCAATCTAAAGAAAAACCAGGATATAATAATCCTTCCAGCTGATAAAGGAAACTCCACTATAGTAATGAACACAGCAGAATACAAAGAAAAAATGACAAATCTTCTAAAAAATCCGGCCTACAAACTCCTAAGCACAGATCCTACCACCTACCTAGAAAAAACCACCAAATCTAAAATCAAGGCCTCTCCCATCAGCGAAGAAATCCAGCAAAAAATCATCCCCAGAGAAAAATCTTCCATATGTCCAAAACTCTATGGCCTTCCAAAAATACACAAAGAAGGAATACCTCTCAGGCCAATAGTCAGTTCTATAGGCTCCCCTCTACAAAACCTTGCCAAATTTTTAGCCAAATACCTTCAACCATATACAGAAACTATTACCTCATATGTTCAAAATTCATCCCACTTTATACAAATAATTAAAAAACAAAACCTACAACCCGATGACCTACTTGTAAGTTTCGATGTCGTGTCCCTGTTCACACAAATACCTATTACAGAAGCCTTGACAGCTATCCAAGACAAACACAAACCCCCCAAATATATCCTAGACCTTACCAACCACTGCCTGACCAATACATACTTCATCTATAATGAACAAAGATATAAACAAATAGAGGGAGCCCCCATGGGATCACCTCTATCACCTGTCATAGCCAACCTCTATATGGAATATTTCGAAAATAATGCTTTAGAGCAAGCCAAATACAAACCCAAACTTTGGCTGAGATATGTTGATGATACCTTTGTAATTTGGCCACATGGTAAAGAAAAACTAGACAATTTCCTCACTCATCTCAACAGCCTACACCCCAAAATACAGTTTACTATGGAAACAGAAATCAATGATCAACTTCCCTTTCTAGATGTACTGGTCTATAAAAAACCCAATGGCAGCCTAGGACATACTATCTACCAAAAGAAAACCCATACCAACCGTTATCTAAATGCACACTCACACCACCACCCCGCACAAATCACCTCAGTGGCCAAAACTCTCATCACCAGAACCAAACGCTTAGCTGACCATGAGCACTTAAAAACTGAATTGAACAAACTCAAAGATGTACTAATTTCTAATGGATTCAAAGAGAAAACAATAACAAACCTAATCAATAAAGAGACACCCCCCAAAAAACAAGATCAAGAACAGGACAATGGCACCACCATCCTTCCTTACATCAAAGGCACCACGGATAAAATTAGTAAAATTCTACAAAAACATAACATCAAAACCTCATTTTGCACTAACCAAAAAATATCTAATATCCTAAGGAGCCCCAAAGATAAAATCCAATTAGAATACCAAGGTATCTATGAAATCCCTTGCAAAACATGTGCAGCCACATACATTGGACAAACTAACCGAAGAGTGAGCCAGCGCATGGCAGAACATATGAATGCAGTCAAGAAACAGGAGAAGACCTCCTCCCTTGTCCAGCACATTAAAAGAACAGGGCACGAAATTGACTTTGAAAAAACTAAATTACTCCACAAAACAGAGAATTTATATAAAAGAATCTCTCTAGAAGCTATTGAAATTGAAAAAAGATCTTTTTGTTTAAATAAACGGGATGATACCTCACGTCTGCCAGAGATTTGGAAACCAGCCTTAAACAAAATAAAAACTTCATTATAATCAATATGTCAATCCTTTAATTATTATGATTTTAGAATTTTATATTTGGAAATCAGACTTAAACAAAACACTTCATAATCTTCATACCATTCCTTCTATAACCATGATTACACCAACCAATCAGATCACGGAAGCATAGTCACCCAATCTATTTGCTACATTCAAAGCAAATCTCCACCCCCACACTACATGCTAAGAAGGAATGTCAGTTGCTAATATTCATTTGCAAAAACACAGAGATTGGAACTCCAGCCTGATGATGGTAAATGTGATTTTACCGAAACGTCGCATAGACATGCAAAACATTACACAGGGCAAAACCCGAACTCAGAACAATCTACATATATATATATATATATATATATATATATATATATATATATATATATATATATATATATATATATATATATAAAATAAATAAAGAAAAGAAAGTAATAAAATGAGTTTGCCTACGAGAAAACGATTGGCTCCAAATCACCCATTTTGCTTTTTTGTCTAAGAGACAGATGGAAATCACAACTTTCCAATTTCTGTCCCAGCACCTGAGCCACTTCAGCAATCTTGCTTTAAATACATATACAGGTAGTTGTTCACTTACAAGAATTTATTTAGTGACCATTCAATGTTACAATAGTGCTGCAAAAAGTGATTTATGACCATTTTGCACATTTAATACTGTTGCAGCATTCCCATGATCACATGATTAAAAATTGAACTTGGAAACTGGGCATTTATGACTGTTGTACTGTTCCAGGATCATCCCTGTTAGCTTTCGACAATATAAATAGGGAAGCAAGATTTGCTTAACGACTGCCTGATTCACTTAACAACTGCAGTGATTGCTTAATAGCTGTGTCAAAAAACTCACTTACAACTGCCTTGCTTAACAATGGAAATGTTGGGTTCAATCAAAACTTAATGACTACCGGTATTTCTTAGTGGCAGTCATGGATAAACTCTGTATTGACTTGCAAGGAATCCTATGGATCAGTGTTCGGGTCAGGCAAAAGCATGCTTTCTCTTCAATTTCTGTGGCTCATGTCTTCCTAGATCTCTGGAAATTCCACCCCAACATGCAATAATAATAACAATAACAATAATAATAATAATAATAATAATAATAATAATAATAATTTATTAGATTTGTATGCCGCCCCTCTCCGAGGACTCGGAGCGGCTCACAACAAGACAGTACATAATATACAAATCTAATAGTTAAAAAACAATTTATAAAACCCTTATAAAAATAACCATACAGCTCAAACAGACCATACATAAAGTATAATAGCTAAGGGGTATATTCGTTTCCCCATGCCTGGCAACATAGATGAGTTTTCAGAAGTTTACAAAAGGCAAGGAGGGTGGGGACGGTCCTAATCTCCAGGGGGAGTTGGTTACAGAGGGTTGGGGCCACCACAGAGAAGGCTCTTCCCCTGGGCCCCACCAGATGACATTGTTTAGTCGACGGGACCCGGAGAAGGCCAACTCTGTGGGACGTATTTGGTCACTGGGATTCGTGCAGCAGAAGGCTTTATAGGTCATAACCAACACTTTGAATTGAGACTGGAAACTGATCAGTAGGGATGCAAGGGTCCCGCCCCCAGCTCCATTTGGAGATTGGAGGGTTTTCATCCCCCAACTTTGTTTGGGGAAATAGGCTTTTGCCCCTTCCTAGCTCTGTTTGGGGAAAGTGGCTTTTCTCCTCTCCCACCATTGTTTTGGGATGGGAGGCCAAAATGGGGGGTGTAATATTTGCATGCGCAGTGGGTCCTGCATTATGTGTGTCGGCACTCGTGCATGTGTGACAATGCACATTCACACATATTTGGCACCCAAGGGGAAAAAAAAGGTTTGCTGTCACTGCTCTACACCATTTCAGACAAATGGCTGTCCAGTCTCCCCTTGAAAGTCTCAAGTGTTGGAGCTCTCACAACCTCCACAGGAAAGCTGTTCCACTGATTGATCACTCTCACTGTCAGAAAGTTTCTCTTTATTTACAGGTTGAATCTCTCCTTGGTCAATTTCCATCCATTATTCCTTGTCTGGCCTTCTAGTTATGAAGTAGTTATGAAGGTAGACATCATCCTCATGGGAAGTACCACTTCATGTGCCACCATTAAGGTATTACACCGGCTCTTTACTACACATGGGTGCCCAGATGTGCTAGTGTCAGATAATGGGCCACAATTCACTTCACGACAGATGGAGCTCTTTCTGGCTCAACTTGGGGTGAGGCATGCACTAATCTCTCCTCACTCCCCTTGGGCTAACGGATTGGTAAAGAGACTGGTAAGGGTGGCAAAAGAGGCCTTGAAGAGGTCTGAACCTGGAGAAATTCAAGAGCGCTTAGACATCATGTTATTAACACAACACATCACCTGCAATGCAATTACTCACAAGAGCCCAGCAGAACTGTTAATGGGGAGAAAGTTGAGATCCCCATTAGACAGACTACATCCAATGACTGAGAGAAAAATAAAAGAAACTGCTAGTTTACCAGTTGACTTCCTCTGAGTATTTTTCACTTTGTTTATCACTTTGTTTATCTGAGTATTTTTCACTTTGGATTTTTCTCTGGAGTGTTTGAGTGTATATGAATTATCTAGTTCAATGTAGACAATGGCTTGAATAGCATTAGTATACTGATATTCTTACTGATATTATAATAGATTATAATATATATGTTAACAGCTTTCCTTTTGTGCCAGAATCCCATAGTTATGCAACTTAAATTTCTACATAAGACCAACAGAACTTACAAGATGGATTAGATCAGGGTCATTTAGTCAAGCCAAGTAGATGTTTCTCGGTTGCTCAAGCAGAAGACAACTGGTCTGTCATGCTACTGGTATTTGGGCAGCAATGCTACTCCAACCTGGATATAATACTGAGTTTTCAAAATCAGTCATCCTTAAAAGATTTGTCTTCTGAATTAAACTAATCCTATTTTAAAAATGACCTAGATTTCTGGTAATAGTGAACTGTAGAACTAATTATACACTCTGTGAAAAAATCTATCTTGGAATTTACTTCCCATCAGCTTCACTGGATAAAGAATAGGAAAAAAATTCCTATTTTTTCCATATTGACTTTTTAATTATGTTCTCTTTCAGGAGTCCCTCCCACCTCAAGATGATTTCCCATACATTCAAACTCATGGCCCAAGGATCTTATGTTTATTTGTTATTTATTTATTTATTTATTTATTTATTTACTTACTTACTTACTTACTTACTTACTTACTTACTTACTTACTTACTTACTTACTTATTTATTTATTTATTTATTGGATTTGTATGCCGCCCCTCTCCGGAGACTCGGGGCGGCTAACAGCGACAATAAAACAGTGTACAATAGTAATTTGGTATTAGAAATGATTAAAAATCCATTAATATAAAAACCAAACATACATACATACATACCATGCATAGAATTGTAATGGCCTAGGGGGAAAGAGGATCTCAATTCCCCCATGCCTGGCGGCAGAGGTGAGTTTTAAGTTGTTTACGAAAGGCAAGGAGGGTGGGGGCAGTTCTAATCTCTGGGGGGAGTTGGTTCCAGACGGCCGGGGCCACCACAGAGAAGGCTCTTCCCCTGGGTCCCGCCAGGCGACATTGCTTAGTTGACGGGACCCGGAGAAGATCCACTCTGTGGGACCTAACTGGTCACTGGAATTCGTGCAGCAGAAGGCGGTCCCTGAGATAATCTGGTCCGGTGCCATGAAGGGCTTTATAGGTCATAACCAACACTTTGAATTGTGACCGGAAACTGATCGGCAACCAAAGCAGACTGCGGAGTGTTGGTGTAACATGGGCATATTTGGGAAAGCCCATGATTGCTCTCACAGCTGCATTCTGCACGATCTGAAGTTTCTGAACATTATATGTCACATGTTGGCCACGCCAAGGACAGTTTAGTGAAGTGGGGGGGGGGAAGTCCCAATATGACGCTGCCGTGATAACACAAGTTTGACACCTCTTTTATATCTAATCCTATTTTAAAACTGACCTAGATTTCTGGTAATAGTAAACTGTACAACGAATTATAATCCGTCTTGGTCTGTTGGAATTTACTTCCTATCAGCTTCACTGGATAAAAAAATAGGGGGGAAATTCCTATTTTTTCCATACTATATATCATTTTTAAATAATGTTCTCTTTTAGTAGTTCCCCCCACCCCCCAAGGTGATTTCCTACACATTCTAGACCAGGGCTGTCAAACTCATGGCCCGAAGGGCAGATGTGTCATGGGCTGGCCACACCAAGTCCAGTTTAGTGAAGTGGTAAAAACGTCCCAATATGACGCCGCCATGATAATACAAGTTTGACACCTCTTTTATAGACTATTCTCTTCAGGAGGGTATTCTTTTGATTTTTGATTTCTGCATTTTTGCAGCTCTGGAATATCCTTATCCAAGTATAGTTGCAACAGTCTGATTATAACTTGAAGTGATCAAAGATGTGCCATTTAGTTCTGAACAATTAAATAGGGTGAGCCCATCATAAAGTATTGTGATCAATTACTTGTTTATGCAAAGGATCTATGGCATCTATGTCATAATGTAACTCACCTGAAAAACATTTTGGCACAAACTCGCAGCTAAAGCTAAAATAATAGATAATAAAGAGCCTTACAGACAATGCCTTTGGAATATAGATAGAATATTTATTTAGCAGCTATGGATAGCCATTTACTAATAGAGACAGACTGAGTAATTAATACGTTCGCTGGTTTGTGAGATCAGTAGAAATAACTGATACATGAAAATCCACTAATGAATTAATAAAAGAATCAATTCAGTCAGTAGAAAAATTCAGACTTTTATTTTATTTTTCACTTTATATTACATTTAAATTCATAGTACAATAAACTACTTGTTGCTTATTGTTAAACAACAACATTACCAATTAAGTAAATAAAAAAATAATACAATTCTCAGTAGCTTTTCTTATTTTTTTAGTTTGTAGGCTAATAATTTAGATTTTTTACTGGAAATGTAAATTTTTGCTTAGTAAGTGTTGCAAAATTGACAGCAAGGCTGGAAGAAAAAGTCAAGTCAGGATTCATCTTAGAGTCATTGAGTAGCTGCCAGTGACATTAGCTTGAGTTCCTCCAATAAATCTTATTTGATCATTTCCAGGGAAAGCAAGCACTCTGTGGAGATTACAAGGACAAAGCCTCATAAATGAAAGTAGCTAAAGTTTACCACAATTAGGTCCATAATAAAGGAAAGTTCGGAAACTTCAGATCGTGCAGAATGCAGCTGCGAGAGCAATCATGGGCTTTCCCAAATATGACCATGTTACACCAACACTCCGCAGTCTGCATTGGTTGCCGATCAGTTTCTGGTCACAATTCAAAGTGTTGGTTATGACCTATAAAGCCCTCCATGGCACCGAACCAGATTATATCAGGGACCGCCTTCTGCTGCACAAATCCCAGCCACCAGTTAGGTCCCACAGAGAGGGCCTTCTCCGGGTCCCACCAACTAAACAATGTCGTTTGGCGGGGCCCAGGGGAAGAGCCTTCTCTGTGGCTGCTCCGGCCCTCTGGAACCAACTCCCCTCTGGAGATTAGAATTGCCCCCACTCTCTTCGCCTTTTGTAAGCTCCTTAAAACTCACCTCTGCCATCAGGCATGGGGGAACTGAGATACTCTTTCCCCCTAGGCCTTTACAATTTATGCATGGTATGTTTGCTTGTAGGTATGATTGGTTTTAAAATAAGGGTTTTTTAGTTGTTGTAGTATTGGATTTACATGCTGTTTTTATTATTGT
Organism: Erythrolamprus reginae; assembly: GCF_031021105.1. Lineage (NCBI taxonomy): Eukaryota > Metazoa > Chordata > Lepidosauria > Squamata > Dipsadidae > Erythrolamprus > Erythrolamprus reginae. The sequence continues at coordinate 211,013,761 of NC_091952.1, read as the reverse complement.
TGTTAGCCGCCCCGAGTCTACGGAGAGGGGCGTCATAAAAATCAAATCAAATCAAATCAAATCAAATCAAATCAAATCAAATCAAATCAAATCAAATCAAATCAAATCAAATCAAATCAAATCAAATCAAATCAAATCAAATCAAATCAAATCAAATCAAATCAAATCAAATCAAATCAAATCAAATCAAATCAAATAAAATAAAATAAAATAAAATAAAATAAAATAAAATAAAATAAAATAAAATAAAATAAAATAAAATAAAATAAAATAAAATAAAATAAAATAAAATAAAATAAAATAAAATAAAATAAAATAAAATAAACAAACAAACAAACAAACAAACAAACAAACAAACAAACAAACAAACAAACAAATAAAATTAAGTCCTAAGTATCAGAGGGGGTTCCTACCTTTTGCCACTACAGGAATGTTCCTGGAAACTGGTGTGGGTACAGTTGCATCTGGTGGGTGGGTGTGGCACTTACATCCGGTGGGCGCATCCTCATGTGAGATTTGGCTTCTGCGCATGTGCCAAAAGCCAAATCTCGTGGTTTTTTGCTTCCACGTGCACACAAAAGCAAAAAAACGTTCTGAAACATGGGCACACCTGCATCTCTGCATCCAATTCTGCTACCTGCACAGGTGCAGTAGCAGAATTGTGATAGACTTCGCTAGCACTCAGTGCCATGGGGGTGAGCACACATCACCATTCCACCTTAGCAGCCCACTTTTGTCTCCTCTTCACCTAAAGGTAAAACATAGGTGAAATATTCCCGAGCCTTTCCATTTCCTCTGTGCAAACAAGGACATGATGTACTTTTTTGTGGCTAAAGAAAATCCATTGCTTTTGGTTTATGGGTTTGGCCAATAACATGACATTAAATAAGACACAGATACAGAACAACTAGAACTCGGACCACAAGTTTCCTGAATAGTTTTTATCCCAGAGCTATACTCGCACTTAACAACGAACTAAAGGGTCACCATCAGTGAACTGTTGGACAATATTACTCAGTTTGTCATGTAGATGGTTGAGTGGTTCAGGGTGGGGAATTTGTAGTGGGTGGGACATTTTATTCTATTTTATATTCTATTTTTTATTCTATTTTTAAATTTGCCTATTCTGATTTTATGTATGGTGGGACTGGTCTCTGGGTGTCACACGACTTTTGTTGCCAATGACAATTCGTTGTTTTTTTGACAATGACAATAAATGAAAGAAAGAAAGAAAGAAAGAAAGAAAGAAAGAAAGAAAGAAAGAAAGAAAAATGCTAAATAAATACTAGTACATGCTGGTCATAAATGAAAGGAGCTTCCTTCCAATTAATATGAGGAATATGGTGCCATCTAGTGATGATGGTGGGGCAGTAAGATTTTTCTACAAATATAGTAGTGCAGATCATTGTTATTGGTTTTGTGACCACTAAAAATGAAAATGGAAAAACTGAAATATGATCTATCTGGCCAGATCAATTATCAGAAATAAAGACCCAGTCACACATTGGTTCAAAATTATACATAAGCAAAATCTATTGGTAACATAATTTCTGCAATGTAAGAGTTAATGCAAGGAATCCCGTGCTGGCTGTGTTTCTTTTTCTTTCTTTTTTTGGGGGGTGGGGGGAGGGGGGCATAAATTTTTTATTATTTTCCCACACCTTACAGAGATTCAAATTCCCATACCTCAAATTAAAATGCAATACAATATAATATAATATCAAATGCTAAATTCTTAATCAACGTTTCCTAATTATTAACTCATTTTATTCTGGTACACATCATTCATCCTGTGCTACCTCCTTTTCAAATTCTATCAACTGGATTTCAGAGATTATTTTTCACCTTCATTTGAATTCAAAATTCTATTAGCTCTCTAAATTTCTCTTGGCTATTTGCAGTTTTCTACCAAAACTATGCCGTCGTGTGAGGCGCCGCAAAGTCCCTGAGGGGAACGATGTCTTCAAAGGGACTTAGGGCGGCCCAGCCGTGTGGGGTCACTCACAAATGCGAATCCTAGAAAGAAAACTTGGACACATTTCTCTCCAGGTGAAATGACACAGTATTGAGCTATGCACACCCTTTTATTGGGGGAATATGCAAATTAGGCAAGATTATACGTACATGTCAAGTGATATGCAAACATCCAATAACATAACCCTGAAACATGACACAACTTCCGAGTCCCTCCTCTCTCCATATGGCATGTAACTAGTTTCTACTGAGCAAATGTCTCTCATGGCCAATTTCCTGGGCCCCTTTGTTGTTAATACAGCTATCTCCTGTTTACCACAAAGCAAGGTCTTTTATCGCACTCTTCGTCCTGTTTACCCCAGGGAAGTTAAATTGCGTTTTTTGATCACACAGTTCTTTTCCTGCTGACACATTCTTGTTATTTGAGGAGAGCCATTGAATCGTTTTATGGCCAGTCACTTCCTAAGCAGATTTTACCACAAATGCAGACTCACTCTGTGACCTTTATGTACAGTCCTGTTCTGGCTAATGAAGTCGGAGTGTATGAGGCATTTATGTCAGAAGTCCAGATATCAAATCCTATCCTAACATTATGCTATGGCAGCTACAGTCGTGCTTCAGTCCATTTCTTATATTCTTACTTAACTCATTCCTGCTTTTTAAACCCTCATTTTATCGTAGCTGCCCGCTGCCCGCGTTTCTTTAATTAGTAGTGGATAAGGAATGTCTGGAATGTCAGCCAGCTAAAGTCATAAATCTCCGCTAATGAGGTGTCTTTGGTTTTTAACTATACCAACTCAGTCCAGAGAATAAAACAGCTGCAATTGCAGGAAACATAGTCTGTGGAGGAAGAAGTCTTTGAGCTCTGAGGAACAGTGCTCCATAATGGGAATGTTGTTTGCCATAACCCCTTCCCAATCAGCCTGTCCTTATATACTGCCAAAGTGTGGCCAAATGTCCCATAGATCTATTTAACACCAAGAACCCTTTCTTCTGAGATATTTATCCCTAGATCTCATTATCCTTATTCCTTGCATTTAACAGGAGGTCCTGATCCTCAAAGTCGCCATCATTCTCTGACTTACTCAGTTCCATAACTAGGGTACTACAGTCTCTGGTTGACCCTCAGTCTCTAACTCTTCCTCACTCTCACTCTCAGACTCAGATGGCAAGGACACTGGTCTGCGATGCCAGTACTCATCCTTCTCCTGGTCTTCGAAATCCATGACTAACTGAGCCAGACGCAGACCACTAATAAATCACTTATTAGAATCCAATATTAAAGCTTGTCAGAAATGCGTTAACAGTTTCAGTATGTGCAAATGATTACTATAGTGGAAAAGGAATTACAAGAACAAGGCAAAATCCACAACCCAAAATACAGGACACTTGCTTGAAATAATATATCTTTGTACTGAAAGATAGACAGAGACTCAATGAGCCAAAAATTGTAATGAACTAAAGAAGCAGAATTGATAAAAGAAAGTTACTGTTATACATCTAGGAATGCCCATGGTCTCTTGTCATATGCCATGGATGTGTGCATATAAATTAGAGAGAGAAGCATACAGATGTGTCACTAGTCTATTTATTGCATGAATATAATAGCCATTTATTATTCTGGAGAAAAAAAACAGTTTATCAGAATATTGTATAACATGGTTCATTGCATAGTCTAAGAAAGCAAATGATAAATTTAAGCCATTTTAAACATTGCACTTAGGATATACATATGATATGAATTATGAGAAGAAAGTTCATTGATTATTATTATAAAGTTCATTTGTTATTATAATAAAATACAAAAAGATTATGCATCTTTTATGTTTTTATCAAATCGTTCCAATAAAGCTCTTAATATATTTCCTGGTAGCTTCTGGTGTTTGTTTCGGAGATTTTCCATTGCAATCTTTGCCTATTAAATATAGAAGAAGACAGCATAAAGTCAATACCATTTTTAAAAATACATTCACAGATCATCTTTCATAAAGGTTTTCACAAGACCTTTCTGTAACTTAATTTCATTGGTCTTTGCCTTATATTATTTGACCATAAAAATTAGTATAGCCTCCTTTAAAACTTAGTCTGATATTTCTTCAGTCCTTTGTCAAGGATAAAACATAGTTAATAGAATTTAAGATGCCAGTTTATACTGATCATCCTCATTGTTTTCACTATTCTAAAATCTATTCCAGTTTGTCTGGCACATTTCTTAAAAGACAGAATCTGGAAAATAAGAAAAGAATGAAAGTAGTAGCTTCTATAACGTGAAATTGTATTCGTCTTTTTTTTTTTTTTGCAGACATGAGAGAGTGCATTAATTAATCACAATCACAAGAGATTTTCCTCTCCTACAGCATTAGAGGTATGTTTGTTTGTATGTTTGGTTTTTAATAAGGGTTTTTAGTTATTTTAAATATTAGATTTGTTATATGCTGTTTTTATTATTGTTGTTAGCCGCCTGGAGGCTACGGAGAGGGGCGGCATACAAATCTAATAGATAGATAGATAGATAGATAGATAGATAGATAGATAGATAGATAGATAGATAGATAGATAGACAGACAGACAGACAGACAGACAGACAGACAGACAGACAGACAGACAAACAAATAAATAAATATTTCTAAGTGTACTCATTTCTAACCAGAACCATGGCTCTGAATGATGGACTAGATGAAACTTTCTGGTATAAACTGACATGATTTTTATAGATAGAAGATTATTATTATTGTTGTTGTTGTTGTTGTTGTTGTTGCTGTTGTTGTTGAAAGGTACCTTGAATGTCATCTAGTCCAATCCCCTGCTGAAACCGGAATCCTACACCACCCTACGAGTCTAGACTTTCAATCCTGGGTCTAGAAAGCTTAGAACTAAGATGCCTTATACAAGATCTAAGTATTGTCCACAAGATCATATGCTGCAATGTCCTGCCTGTCGGCGACTACTTCAGCTTCAACCACAACAACACAAGAGCACGCAACAGATTTAAATTTAATATTAAGCGCTCCAAACTTGACTGTAAAAAATATGACTTCAGTAACCGAGTTGTCGAAGCGTGTAGAAAAATCCCCAATACATTTAAGGGGCTACTTTGGGTGAAAGGTTTGCTTACTTTTTCAGCTAGCTCCTTAGCAGTTATATTTGGGTCATATGGGATGGGTTCGCCAATGTAAGTGCGGAGTTTGACGGGAAACCCACCATATACTGGGAGAACAAAAAATGGAAGGTGATTATAAAGCCATTTTGATAGCCCTGTAGAGGAAATAAAACAAAATGGAAGATAAAATAATTAATTCATAAGGATGTAGACCTCTCCATTTTTAAAAGAATGTTATGTTGCAGTGCAGGAATGAACTATGATGTTAACTTCTGCAGTCCACTTCAAAGTTGTAGAATGTGACCTTCAGGCTAGAATATTTATCTATGTTGGTGCAAGGGGGGAAATCAAAATAATATTTAAATTAAATGCAAAGGGTCAGCGGAGGAGGAGAAAAACATTTTCTTTGCTGTTGTGTCCAAAAGCCACTCAAATGATGGATGAATCTGTGATGCCAGCATGGCAAATACTGTGGAAAAGTGTGACTGTCTCTGTTTCTGGATTTGCTGCTTTCATCGCCTTTTCTTAACTTCCCTATCATTATAGACCTTTTCAGAGAAGTAAGTCTTTGTATGAGAGGTCCTAAGAAAAATAATTTGAGCCTCGCCATTTGTGCCTTGAGCGAGAACGTTGTATTGATTTGATGATTCATTTGCTGCATGATTCAATTGTTTGATGTATGTGATTTCCCCCCCCCCCCCCTTTTTGCTGTTCAGAATATTTTCAGGAGTGTTCTTCAACACCAAAAGCCCAAAAGTATTAATGCTCTTTCTATCCTGTTTCTTCAAAGTCCAGAAGCTAGAAACTAACCAATCTTTTTGCAAGGTATTGCCAGTATCTGGGTAATTGATATGTAAATTTTACATCTACTTGTTAAGAATAGGGACAGCATTTACTGTTTTGTAGTCCTTTGGTGCTACTGTGTCCTCCGTGATTTCACAGGAAGGGACCCTTAGATGTCATCCTGAAGCTCTTTGCATTGGTTCTGCTTAGATCCATTGGGCATAAAATAGAAACAGGGCTCTGCCCTCTTCATATCACATTCTATTCTCTGAGAAGTAGGCCCACCTATCCTTTCCTGGTGTAGAACTGGTTGCAAGCAGATCTGAGGCAGAAATGTGAAGTGGCGCCTTGGGGGACAAACGGAGGGGAATGGATCGTTCTCTTCCTATCAACCTACCAGATATCTGGAAATGTGAAAATGTGAAAACTGTAAATGGAAAAATGCAGTTTTCTTGCTAATATTGAAGAAAATTAATTGTCCAGCCATTTAGTTTTGACCATGAAGTGATTTTGTCCATAAGGACAACTGATCTCAGTACCTTTACCTGAGTCTTTCAACTTTCACAGGCAAGAGAGAGAGAGAAAATGAGAGAGAAAGAGAGAGTGAAAGGGGGAGGGGGAGAGAGAGAGAGGAAGAGACATATATACAAAGAAAGTGGGGAAAGCAAATATAATGGTTGTGGGTTAGATAATTAATATTATACAGCAAGGAAAATGTAAATGAAACTCACATGAATTTCCAAATGTCCTGTATGCTTCACGGATATTTTCCGTAAACATAGGGATGATTGGCTAGAAAGAAAAATACAAGAGATCTGAAAAATGAAAGAGATCTGAGATCCCACATGGTGGCATTAGATGATCACTTCTTTGCTCTTATAGGACAAGTAGAGATAATTGCAGAAAAGCAGTTAAAAAAGAGATCTAAACCATCTACAGCAAGGGTGTCAAATTTGTGGCCCACGGCCTGAAAGCATCATACGCAGGCCACACTCATACCAGCTCTGGTGGGGAAAAGTCAACTGGGAAAAAAGTGCAAAACATCATGAGATGGCAATGTGACATGGTGAGTTTGAAACCCGTGATCTATGGTGATGAGGTGACAAGCATCAGCATAGTTTGCACTCAGAAGCCAATGTGCAACTCCTAGAACTGAGAAGAATATAACAAGATGCTTATTGACCCCCATTCTAGACTAGTGATGGCAAACCTTTTTTGCCTCAGGTGCCAAAAGAGCATGGTCGTGTGCTATCGCACATGCATGAGTGCCCACACCAATAATTAAATGGCTGGGGAGGGAGAAAACAGCTTCCCCTATTCCCCGGAGGACCTCTGGAGGTCAAAACAGGCCTCTTTTGCAACTTCTGGTGGGCCCAGAAGGCTCATGTTTCCCCCTCCCCAGGCTGCCAAGGTTTCTCTGGAGCTGGGGGAGGCTAAAAACGCCCTCCCCCATTTCCCCGGAGGAGCTCTGGAAGCCAAAAATGCCCTCCCACAGCCTCTGTGCGAGCCAAAAATCAGCTGGTCGGCACACACAAGCAGGTTGGAGCTGAGCTAGGGCAACGACTCGCGTGCCAGCAGATATGGCTCGGCATGCCACCTGTGGCACATGTGCCATAGGTTCACCATCACTGTCCTAGACCATCTTTCGCTTCCAAGTCATTATCATAGACAGATCTATCTAGAGCTCTTAGAGAATGCTCCACATATTAGTAAATTGCATTTATAAATCAGCTTTTAGTACATAGTCTTCGGAGAGAGCAGCATACAAATCTAATTAATAATAATAATAATAATAATAATAATAATAATAATAATAATATCCACTTACCACTTTGTTTTTTAAAGCCACTTGAGCAAATCCCCTATGAGTGCTCCACTCCAGATTGTAGTTTTCATCACTAAAATTCTGCTCTCTCAATCCACCAGGTGCTATTCCTAATAAGTTGCCTCTCTTCAAAACGTCATCACAGTGTGTTTTCTTGCCTTCGATGCCACCTATTACACCAAGGCATAGTTTTATACCTGTAAAAATTTGGGAGAAATAAACCATTGTATATGAATATAATTTACACAAAATATATTATCCAAACGGCATCATTCCAGTGATATTTTATTATTACATTTTCATAATGACAATCATTAAGTGTTGTACCTCATGATTCTTGACAAATGTATATTTTCTTTTATGTACACTGAGAGCATATGTGTACATAAAAGCACAAAACAAAATTCTTGTGTGTCCAATCACACTTGGCCAATGAAGAATTCTACCTATCTTCAATTTATAACAGGACAACCCTCAATAGTATCTTACCACTCTGAAATAGAATTAGATAAAGGGTGATATTCAGAATGACTGTAAACAATTTAGTGTGAATGTCGGAGTTGTTTTCAGTGTAATTAATTGTTAATGCTTCCTTTTCTCAATTTTATTCAGGGATTCAGGAGCAAGACAAAAGGAGGTTATGCCTTACATGTCCTTTTCAATGGAAACCAAACTAAACAAAGGTTGGAGGGGTATAGAAATCTTTGTAACACATTTTTATTGACATGGAACTTGACTTCTAACAAGATCTGGATAAATCCCAATAGTTTTGTTGGTAAGATTTCAATTGTGGTTTGTCATCACCTTTTTCTTAGGGCTCAGATGAAGTGACTGGCTTAAGGTCAAGTTTGTCATTTTGGGACTAGAACTCATAATCAGGCAGTTTCTAGCCTGGTAACTTAAGCATTACACCAAGCTGTTCTCCTGACAGAGGTCAAACAAAGTCAAATTCTTTTTGGAGGGCAGCAGGAGGTTTTCTCTGTGACTTATCCTCTATTTCTGTAACTCCCTTTATGGTTTGGTGAATTAATTCTGTTTTTTATAACGTATGCAACTTCATTCCGAATTATAGTGGTACCTTGTTATTCAGCTGTTTTGAAACACCTAAAATTTGATACGCAACACATTTTTATTTGAAATTTTGTTTGGTACTTAACACTCAAACCTGGAAATTGTTTGTTTTTTTAATAGATTTATAGGCTGCCCTTCTCCTCGCGGATTTGTGGCGGCTATAGATACTATTATCTATAGTAACTGTTTTTTCCTGCAACTATTCATGGTTAAAATAGCAATGAAGAAGTAATTTTGCAACCAGTCCTTACAGATGTGTAAAGCAAAGGAAAACTGAAGTAAGATCATAAATATAGTCATTTAGCTACATATTATCACTTTGTTGATAATCAAGTTGCTGGTCTTAATTGTGGTAACTAAAAGAAGACCACCTATACTTTTTAATATAAAGTCAAAATACCTTACCTGGTACTAAATAAAAGAAACAATGCATCACAGAGTAGAGTTTTCTTCCAGTCTCTTTATAGATTTTAGCTACTAGGAAGGCATAGTCAATAACTGCTGCTCCATGGTAATAAACAATTAATCCTGGCCCTTCTGGTAGATTCTCCATACCGATGACCTCATGATCTGAAAAAAAGGAATTTTGGTAAAGGATTCATGGAGATAAAACAAATTCATTTAAAACAGAGAAAATACCCAATGCAAAAATGCAGGGTATTTTGTGACCTCTACCAGCAATCATAGGCAGCACAACCAAAATCTCTCTAAGAATACTGGGAATCATGTTCTAAACATATCTGGCAGTTTTATTGTAGATTCTTCAATAGTAGAATAATCAAGAAGAATCAAGACGAATCGGAATATTGTACAACTTGGGACAGGGACTATACTTGGATGAATACAAGAAATACTCAATGAATTTAAAAATAAATATAGTATATTATTTTGAAATTATATATAGTAGAAATATGGAATATGTTACTTTTCCTTTGATATGATCTAAACTTTTACCAGAGACTTCGATCAAGAGTGGAGAAATTGTAACTCCTCTTTTTATGTTCCATGTTTCGTTGTTTTTCTTTTTTATGTATGTATGTCTTGTTTTGTTTTTGAAAATAATAAAAAAATTTAAAAAATTAAAAAACCAAAAAAAGAAATACTATTGTAGCTGTGAATGGTTGCTACAAGAGGCAATGGTTAGAAATTATAACAAATTACTCTAAATCTTTTTTTTTTTAAATCCCTTTTCTATGTGATGCCAGTGTCTGACAATCATAGGCAATTCAGGCAGGTGGAGTAGGGTGGGGGGAGCCACCTGGCAGCCATTCCTCATCAAAGTCCTACAGAGTTCTATTTTTCTTCTCTACTCTTTAACATAAAACAAATTGTGGAGGTCATCTGTCATCTGTCCAAAATGGCCACAAGCTCCAAACTGACCTTCCCTCATGAAAAGTGTTCTATTGTTCTGCAGCTTTATTCAATTTTGCAAGAAGGCAATAAGTAAGATGGGCTGAGTGCTATGACTTGTCTGTACAGCACTTTCCCAGTAACTCAGATTCAATAATCTGATTATTCCCAAGCAAAGGCCTGACTTGATTTTGATGAAGTTGACAGATTGCTCTCTGATATGTTGTTCAGCATCCGAGAATTTAATTCGTGCACTTCTGGCTCTAGAGTAAAACATTGGTGTGTATAGGAACTTATTCTCTGAGGTGCCTCAGCATAGGAAGGGATGGTACATGGAATCTTGAAGTATATTTGGGTGTACTCCTTTCTCAACCCAATCATTCTTGGCAACTATCTCCCAGCATTGGACTTACCTTTAAAAAGAAAATATTGAAAATGTGATTGTAGGCCAGCTATAGACTCTAGATGAAATGGTTTCTTATAGTACTTACTCTTAACTAGTCAAGGTCAACATTTAATCTTTGCTCTTGTGGATAACCCTTGTCTAGGGATGGAAGGAGAAAGTACACCCCTACTAGTCCTTTCATAACTATTGTTATCCTTCTGGGCTGGTTGGAGATAGAAGGCATTGTTTTGAGAAGATTGCACTTCTACCCTCCTTCATGGGCAATTCAGGTCAGTAAGGGTGAAAAAAGTCCATGGCAGACATCAAGTCCCACAGGATTCAATTCTTCTCTATTATTTAACATAGAAATAATTCTGGAGGTCATCTGTCAATTTTGAGTCATGTATCATTAACCTTGTTATGAAATCCAATTGTACTCAAAATGTGAAGAAGGCTCTATTAATACATGTAGTCCTCAATTTATAATCATAATTGAGCCTGCAATTATAGTCATAGGTCATTGTGTCCATTAAGAAACTACCATGTGATCAAATCTGATTTTATGACTTTTTTGTGACAGTTTAAACAAATTCATTTTATCCAATGAGCATTTGTTTTGTCAGAAACTGAAAATAAACCTCAGCAAAAAAATAATAATCCAAATACCATCATATGACCATGGGGAGTGTGTGTGAGAGAGAGGAGAGAAGGAGACTATTGGAACTCTGGAACTGGTTTGTAAGTAACTTTTAGTGGCTCTTTAGTATCTTTGAATTATTGTTAAGCATACAGTTGTTAAGCTGGAAGATTACCTGTATATTGACTCACTATCGGATAAGATCTGGATGGTACAAAATTGGGTGACATTGAACACCAGCAATTACTACTTTTGGTTAAACTTCCATGAATAGACATTTTCTATATCTGACATGTTGACTTTAGAATTTATATTTGAATTTGGCATAGTGTTTGCATTAACCACAGTATTGCCTTAATATATTGTTCACCAGTTATAACAACTTTTCTTTCTTATTCGTTTTAATTGTGTTAATAAAATATTTTTAAACTTTAATACAGATTATACATTTAATACACATTTTGATTAGAAATTGGACATGAAATGTTTTACTGTACTCTAAGTGCCTCATGATATATCTGAGATTCATTGGTTATTCATCCTTACCTTACTGTTTATTTTGGCTTTTTATTTGACTATTATAATAACTATGATTACCTCTGTAATCTGTTTCCATTGTTGAAACTTATGTCTGTATTAATATTATTAATTTACTTTCTTGAAAAATGTAACAGCTTGTAAGAATATCTCTCACCTCTTTCCACTTGATCAAGTATCTATACTTTGTTGAGGTTTTGATGGAACAAGGAGAATAAGATTAAATCCCAGCAAGATGGGAGTTATTGTTTTAAATTTATTTAGGTTCTCTGACTGTTCTGACTTTTAATTTATTTTGTATTACCTCCCATAACTATATTTATATGGCACCATTTTGATGCAAATACCAAATAGATAATACAAGTTTCACACAGCACATTGTTTCAAGAAATATTGGACAACTTGTGGGCCACATACAAGTGAAGACTAAATTGTCCACCCTCTTGATTATCTTGGGACTATTTAAGTAACTACTTACCATGCCATATCTTTGCGAATAAAATCACCAAATTTGCTAATCTTTGACGTAGCTTGGTCCATAACTCATTGTAAATGTCTTCATTTATATTATACTTTTTCTTCCATATATAAAAATAAAATGTGAATGCGTAGAAAAGTGAAAGCACGAGTAAAGATAAACAATGCATAAGCAGTATTAGTACTAGTAATAGCAATAGAAGCTGAAGTACAGAGTTCACGAAGTCTGGCAAGTAACCAAAACCAATCCAATCTTTTAACATGTGAAGGAACCATGGCATAGGTTCATGCTCAGTTGTATTCAACATAGTAGCTTTCCTTTCATTCATGTCAAACGGGGAGGGGAGGGAGAGAAAGAAAATCATTATTTATTTTGTGGGAGGGAAAATGATGTTATTTATCAGCTTGTGTTACAACACAGACAAATTAATCATTATTCCTTTCAAATTAAATTCATAATTTTTGAACCATTTTATTAATTTCTATCGGTTCTGTTTAACCATCCACTTTCATAAAACCACACAAAAGCTTTCAAATGGTTCCTAGAATATACAGTATGAGGCTTCCAGTTCATATGCACTGTTGTTTTCTTACAAACCTAGTTCTGCTAAAAGAAAATAAATAAAAAATAAAAATGGAAAAGAATGCTGGAAAATAAAAATTATTTTGAAAATCTTCTTTGTGCATCCAATTTGAACTATATTCAGAATTTTTTGAAATACTTGTTACAAAATTAACAATAAATGGCTTTTACTAATTATACATAATCTATTTGACTTTGTCTAAAATTCTAAACAAAACTACTTGCCACCTGATCAATAATAATGGTTTTGGAATTACAGTTATGTGCCTAACATTATTCTCTTTAATTTATTCAGTAAAATTTTATGTAACTGAAGTCTGATCAGACTTTCAGTGATTTATAGCACTGCCATAGCTGAATTTCTGAGAATTATTTATTTATTTATTGTTAGAGTTGAAAGGGACCATGAAGGCCATCGAGTTCAAGCCCCTGCCTTAGCTGGAACCCTATAGTAGATTAGTCAAGTGGCAGTTCAATCTTCTCTTAAATATGTCCAGAGTGTTGGAGTTCACAACGTCCACTGGTAGGTTGTTCCATTGGTTGATCGCTCTGACCGTCAGGAAGTTCCTTCTTATCTCCATGTTGAATCTCTCCTTGGTCAGCTTCCAGCTGTTGTTCCTCGTCCGGCCCTCTGGTGCCCTGAAGAATAAAGTGATCCCCTCCACTCTGTGACATCCCCTCGTATACTTGTAGACTACTATCATGTCCGCTCTGGCCCTCCTTTTCTCTAGGCTATCCATGCCCAGTTCCCTCAGTCTCTCTTCGTAAGTCTTGGTTTCCAATCCCTTAAACATCTTGGTTGTCTTTTTTGCACCTGCTCCAGAGTTTCAATGTCTCTTTTGAAGTGTGGTGACCAGAACTGAATACAGTACTCCAGGTGTGGCCGGACCATGGCATAGTAGAGTGGTATTAAGACTTCCCTGGTCTTGGAGTGTATTCCCCTGTTGATGCAGCTTAGGATTGTGTTGGCTTTTTAAACTGCTGCTGCACATTGTTGGCTCATATTATCTATGAGGTTCTTTCAGAATCAGCTGCTTGCCTTACCTATGGTCTTTAGCAACGGTCAATCTTATCTTCAAAAGGGAGAGTCTAGTTTAGTTGAAAATTACTGACCAATCTCACTGTATGGATCATCTGTAAGGTTATGGAATCAATCATAAACCAATCTATCACCTTCACTTAGAGACAAACTTGACAACTTCAAATCTCAACCGACAATGCTCTGTCTTACAGATTGGCAACAAAAATCAGAACACAAATGCAAGCTGGGTGGATACAACTTCATAGATTACCCTCACTCTGTCAAGGCCTCGGAGTACTCATCTCAAATAATCTAAGCCCCAAAGCCATTGTAACAGCAATGCCAAAAAGGCATTAACAGTTGTTAAACTAATTTTGCAAAGCTTTTTCACCGGCAACACTGTATTGCTAACTATGGCATATAAAACCTTTGCTAGACCAATCCTCAAATACAACTCATCTGCATTGTCATTTTTAATGACAATAATAAAAATATGGACAAGCAATGCCCATTTGTTCTTCACCATACAAGGCACACATGCATGGATGTGCACACACACACACGGGCATGCGCACACACACACACAAACACACACACACACACACACACACACACCATATTTCTTTTTGCTTACTATTTTTGGAAAAGCGTCTTTTGCCTTCAGTCACTTCATTCAACTACCAGCAACTTTTTCTTTTGATTTCATGATGTCATTTATATTCTTGTATCTATTTCCTGCCTACTAGAAGGTGGAGACAAGCTTAAGGTACTCAGCTAAGCTACCTGAAATTTAGGGTAGAGTACCTTTGTTTCATTCTTGTCCTAAAGCTATTACACCCACAGCAGAGCCCATTTTTCTATAGCCCTATTGCAGAAGATTGTGATGGGTCATAGGAAGTCAACATTCCATCTGGCTTATCCCAGATTTATTTCCAGTCAGTGAATAAAACACTGAATAAAACAATATTTCTTTAATCCATGCTCCATTAATTATTTTACCTAAGTCTGTTTTGACAGGGCTAGAATTTATATAAGGTGATTTTAATTGAGGATTGTACCACATGTTAAGAGTCCAGTTCTTCCTACTTCTTTTTATCTCACCTTTATTTTTGTTCATCTCAAGACAGCTTATATACCTAATATTCCTATGTCATCTTTTCCTCATAACAATAACATTGAACCTAGGCTCTTATGATGTGGTGATTGTTAATGTTATAGGTTGGTTGCTTGGCTGCTGTTTATATTATTTATATTTCTTTATTGTTTCTGCTTTTGTATTTAATTGTTAGCTGCCCAGAGTCATGTAAAATTTTTAAATTAAACAGAGCAAAACAATAAAACAGAACAAAAGAAAATAATAAAAGAAAAGATAAATATAATAAATATATTATTTGTATATTTGTGTGTGTGTGTGTGTGTGTGGAGACTAGGATAGCACTATTTCGGCCTTGTTCTGGCCTCATCAGCCAGCCATACCCTTACTGGGATTTGATCTGATCCCTTCAGCTTTCATCCCTTTAGATCCCTTCAATATACCAGGGTGATCCATCAGAAAAAACATATAGCCCCTCCCTGGTACAAAGCTGTAGCCTAGAGGTTAATTATCTGCCTTACAAGGCGGAAGCCCCAGGGTCAAATCCTAGTAAGGGTATGGCTAGCTGATGAGGCCAGAACAAGGCTGAAATAGCGCTATCTAGTCTCCCTTAATTTTAAAAATTCAGAAAAAACATGTGATACATATATATATGAAGGCATTGGCATATTCGGGTTTCTTCCCATGTAAGTTTCAGAGATTTCTGGCAACGTTTCAATGAGGTCCCACACGTCATCTTTAGACTGGTGCTTTTGTCTCCTTATATAACTTGTGGCATATATGTATCACATGTTTTTGCTGAATTTTTAAAATTAAGGGAGACTAGGATAGCACTATTTCAGCCTCATCAGCTAGCCATACCCTTACTGGGATTTGATCCTGTAGTTTTTCTTTCGGGTGCCCGACAGAAAAAACACAAAAAACTTGTGCTGTGTTCATCATAACACAAGAATAAAAGCACCAGCCTGAAGATGACAAGTGGGACCTCATCAAAATGTCACCAGAAATCTCTGAAACTTACACAGGAAGAACCCCGAAAATGCCAAGACCTTCATACCTGTACCCGTGAAAAAATAAAGAAAGAAAAGAAAGTAATGAAATGATTTTGCCTAAGAGAAAATGATTGGCTCCAAATCACCCATCTTGCTTTCTCGTCTAAGGGACCGTTGGAAATCACAATCTCGCAATTTCTATCCCAGCACCTGACCCACTTCAGCAATCTTGCTTTTAATACATATACAGGCAATTGTTGACTTACAACAATTTGTTTAGTGACCATTCAATGTTCTAATAGCACTGCAAAAAGTGATTTATTACCATTTTGCACATTTAATACTGTTGCAGCATTCCCATGATCACGTGATGAAAATTTGAGCTTGGCAACTGTTCTGCCAGTGTGCGCCAACTGCCTGTAATTACAGGGTAATTAGTCCAAGCAGACACACACACACATGATTGAATGTAAAAGAAATGTTCTTTATTGCAGAACAGAAGAAAAAACTCCCTTTTTAACTTCAAAGGAATTTCTTGTACAAACAGTGTACAGTTTAAATGCAAACCAGTTTCTAACCCAGTAACTGGGAAATTGAGTCCACTAATGTTCTCCAAACAGTGATAAACACTCACAATGAAGTATAATCTGGAGTCCAGTAATTCCACATGCAGTCTTCAATACAAACAGGAAACAACAATCCACGGTCTTGACAAAACTACAATCACATAATCCTCCATAATGGCCAAACCAGCACGCTGCTATTTTTATCAGCAGCTCTAATTACTGGAGCCCCATCCAAACACAGGTGGCCTCTCTTATCTCCTGTAATATTTCTTAAGTTGTTCTCTCCTATGCATAACTCTACGCCTGCGTGGGTCAGTCATACATTCCTCCCCTGAATCCAAAGAAGATAAGGAAAATAAGGAAGATTGATCTCCTCCTGGGCTGTCAGCCAAGCCCCCCTCTTCCATCACATGCTCACTTCCTTCGTCAAAGGATACTTCGCTGGCAGACTCTGTCAGGAGCAAAACAGGCCTGTGGCATGTGGATGTTTCCCCCACCTCCACCTCCACATTCCTTGGGGCAGGAGCTGGGCCAGAGCTAACCACAACAGCAACTGGTATGTATTGATGATGGTTGCACTGTCCCAGGGTCATCCCTGTTAGCTTTCGACAATATCAACGGGGAAACAAGATTCGCTTAACAACTAAATGTTTCGCATAACAGCTGTGTCAAAAATGGCCATAAAATGGGACAAACCTCACTTACAACTGCCTTGCTTAACAATGGAAATGTTTGGTTCAACCAAAACTTGATAACTACTGGTACTTCTTATTGGCAGTCGTGAATAAACTCTGTATTGACTTGCAAGGAACCCTATGGATCAGTGTTTGGGTCAGACAAAATCATGCTTTCTCCTCAATTTCTGTGGCCCATGTCTTTCTAGATCTCTGGAAATTCCACCCCAGCACTGTTAGGGCACGCAAGACTTCCCCGCCCCCCAGCTCCATTTGGAGATGGGAGGCTTTCATCCCTCCCCTGAGTTCTGTTTGGGAAAAGTGGCTTTTCTCCGTTTGTCCCACTCTCCCACCATTGTTTTGGGGTGGGAGGACAAAATAGGGGGTGTCATGTTTGCATGCACAGAGGGTCACATGCATATGTGCAGGGGTACACACAACATAAAACAGTGCTATGCACTTTTTTTCACTATGCACTTTTTTCACTATGCACTTTTTTCCCCTTTTCATATGTGCAGGGGTGATTTGTGAGGGAGGGGCACTACATTATGTGTATGGGCACTCGTGCATGTGTGACAATGCATGTGCACACTTTTTTGGCACCCAAGAAAAAAAAAGGTTCGCCATCACTACTCTACACCATTTCAGACAAATGGCTGCCCAGTCTCCTCTTGAAAGTCTCAAGTGTTGGAGCTCTCACAACCTCTGCAGGTAAGCTGTTCCACTGATTTATCACTCTCACTGTCAGAAAGTTTCTCCTTATTTCCAGGTTGAATCTCTCCTTGGTCAGTTTCTATCCATTATTCCTTGTCTGGCTTTCTGGTGTCTTGGAAAACAGTCTGATCCCCTCCTCTATGTGTCAGCCCCTCAAGTATTGGAACACTGCTATCATGTCCATCCTGGTCCTTCTCTTTGCTAGATTAGCCATGCCCAGTTCCTGCAACCGCTCTTCGTATCTTTTAGTCTCCAGTCCCCTAATCATCCTGGATGCTCTGCATTTTTTCTAGAGTCCCAATGTCTTTTTGGACGTATTGTGACCAAAACCGGATGCAGTACTCTAGGTGTGGTCAATCTAAGGCTTTATACAGTGGTATTAGTACCTCCCTAGTCCTAGATTGTATCCCTCTAATAATACAATTTAGGACAACTGGTCTGTTGTGCTACTGGTTTCCGGGAGCAATGCTAGTCCAACCTGGATGTAATATTGAGTTTTCAAAATCAGTAATCCTTAAAAGATTTGTCATCTGAATGTATCTAATCCTATTTTAAAACTGACCTAGATTTCTGGCAATATTTCTGGTCCGGTGCCTTCATGGCACCGGACCAGATTATCTCAGGGACCGCCTTCTGCTGCACGAATCCCAGCGACCAGTTAGGTGCCACAGAGTCAACTAAACAATGCCGCTTGGCAGAACCCAGGGGAAGAGCCTTCTCTGTGGCGGCCGCAGCCCTCTGGAACCAACTCCCCCCCAGAGATTAGAATTGCCCCCACCCTCCTTGCCTTTTGTAAGCTACTTAAAACCCACCTCTGCCGGCAGGCATGGGGGAATTGAGATGCTCTTTCCCCCTAGGCCTTTACAATTTATGCATGGTATGTCTGTATGTATGTTTGGTTTTTTTATATTAATGGGTTTTTAATCATTTTTAGTATTGGATTATTACTATACACTGTTTTATTGTTGCTGTTAGCCGCCCCGAGTCTCCAGAGAGGGGCGGCATACAAATCCAATAAATAATAATAATAATAATAATAATAATAATAATAATAATAATAGTAAATTGTACAACGAATTATAATCCATCTTGGTCTGTTGGAATTTACTTCCTATCAGCTTCACTGGATAAAACATAGGGGGGGAAATTCCTATTTTTTCCATACTATATATCATTTTTAAATAATGTTCTCTTTCAGTAGTTCCCCCCACCCCCAAGGTGATTTCCCACGCATTCTAGACCAGGGCTGTCAAACTCATGGCCCGAGTCCAGTTTAGTGAAGTGGGGAAAAAAGTCCCGATATGATGCTGCCGTGATAACACAAGTTTGACACCCCTTTTCTAGACTATTCTTGTGAGGAAGGTATTATTTTGATTTTTGCTTTCTGCATTTGTGCAGCTCTAGAATATCCTTATTCAAGCACAGTTGCAACAGTCTGATTATAACTTGAAATGATCGAAGATGTGCTATTTAGTTCTGAACAATTAAAGTATTATGCTCAATTACTTGTTTATGCAAAGAATATATGGTATCTATGTCAATAATCATAATGTAACTCACCTAAAATACCTTTTGGCACTTTTTCACATTCTATATACAAATGTCTTTCAGGTTAATGACTGTACCTTTAGTAGTGGTTCTGAAACAATGAAATCCACTTTATTTAAAACAGGGATGTCAAACCCGCAACATCATGTTGTCATCACGTCACATATTGCTACTTTTTCTCCCTTCGCTAAAATGAGGGTGGGCAGTGCGTGACACCTCTGGCTCATGGACCATGAGTTTGTCATTCCTCATTTAAGGAATGTCAAAATCATGGCCCATGGACCATGAGTCAAACTAATCTGTTTCTTTATTTAAAAGAAACAGATTAGTTTGAAATCAGGTGATATTATTATTATTATTATTATTATTATTATTATTATTATTTATTAGATTTGTATGCCGCCCCTCTCCGAAGACTCAGGGCGGCTAACAACAATAAAGAAAACAATGTAACAAATCCAATATTAAAAAGCAATCTAAAAAACCCCAATTTAAGAGACCAATCATACAAACAAGCATACCATGTATAAATTCTATAAGCCTAGGGGGAAGGGAAAAAAATTTCAATTCCCCCATGCCTGACGACAGAGGTGGGTTTTAAGGAGCTTGCGAAAGGCAAGGAGGGTGGGGGCAACTCTGATATCTGGGAGGAGCTGGTTCCAGAGGGTCGGGGCCACCACAGAGAAGGCTCTTCTCCTGGGTCCCGCCAAATGACATTGTTTAGTCGACGGGACCCGGACAAGGCCAACTCTGTGGGACCTAACCGGTCGCTGGGATTCGTGCGGCAGAAGGCGGTCCCAGAGATAACTCTACCTCAATGTCTGATGCCTACCAGCTAGAACCACTTTCAGTCATTGGATTATTTGGAGTTTATGGAAGCATTTGAGGACAGTAAGTATCCTCTTGCTTCTGTTTTCAGAACAACTGCAGACTGAAGATAGACAAAAGGCATAACATCAAACAATACAAATATAAAATACTGTATATTGCTAAAGACATTCTAATAGAACCTAGTTTGGCATGACATTGTCTTGAAATTAATTGAATCCCCTTAACAAATCATTGATCCTTGGCAATCGGATTATGTGATAATAGATCATTTTTCTTTTAAAAAGGACACATTTTAATGATTTTTTTTCACAAGCTATATTTCATTGAGATTTTCTCTGTATCGTTGGCTCTGCATCTGTGACTTGATCAGACAACTTTATGGAAGAGCATCAGACATGGAAGAAAAATCTGATTCTTAGTAAAAAAAAAAAGTTCCCATTCCTGGCATTTTTAAAAAAAGGTATGGTATGGTTTGCTAAAATTTAACCATAACAAATGTTTTAAAAGAGCAAAGAACTGGGGTGGGGGTAGGGTCAAGGAAGGAAAGGGAGAGATGTTCCTGCAATATCATTATAAAACAATTGCTAATTATAATCTTAAAATGTCCCCAGTATTAGGTATAATTATTACTAAAGTCCAGCATTATAAATTATCATTATAACATCATAGTATTTAATGGATATTCCTTTTTGGTAACTTTACACCCAAGTGTTACCATCAGGGGTGGGCAGCAGGCAGGACGGGATGGAACACAGTTCCACTGGCAGAAACGAAGCTGTGTGCACAGGTCCAACTGACCAGCGGCAGTAACTTCCTGGATTACTGGTCTCAGCTCGGCTCTCCTTTTTTCCCCTGCTGCTGCTGCCATGTGTTCCTCACTGTTTTCCTCTTTCCTCCTTCCTGGCCTTGGACGAGCTTCCCTCTCTCCTGCCTGGCTCCCCTCCAGTCTCATGCGGCCACTGCCCAAGGCCAGGAGAGCAGTCTGGGCCGTGGTCTTTTTCCCTTCATTCTGCCCACAGCTGAGATGAAAAGACATTGTGTGGCAATAACAGTTCACTTGAACGATGGTGATCGTTCAAACCACTCCCACCTGGTCACATGGCCGACAAGCCACTCCCACCCAGTCACATGACCATCAAGCCACACCCACAAAATAAACCACACCCACAGTGTGGCAGTAAAAAATTTGGCTGCCCATTATTGGTTACCATCATTCATAAACCATCTTTCTCAACTTCACCTTTCTAATGTGTCGTGAGGAGGATTTTGCATTTTCAACATGAAGGTGGATTTTCAACATATGAAGGTAACACCTCATGAGAGAACCTGCCAAACACCAGTCCTCATTTCTATTCAAGCTGAATTGCTTGTATTCTCAGAGTTAATTTAAATTCAACTTTATAAACTTGGGTAGCTTCCTGGGTTCAGCAGAAAGTGCTTTTCCTGTGATGTACTGCATCTTGAGGATTGCTCATTAACCATACAATGCTTTCTGGTGGGGTACAGTAAATCGTGGAAAGCACATTTCAAATCTATGTAACTGTATTTCAAATCTATAGATTACAATAAAACTTACGCTACCTTCTACCAGTGGTGGGTTGCTACCGATTTGCCTCAGGTTAGGCGAACCAGTAGTGGCGGAAGCAGGAGCCTCTGCCCACCCGCTTGGATATCTCTGCACATGTGCAGAAGTGCTGCACATGTGCATGTGCACTCCCAATAGCGAACTGCTAGCTATGGTAACTGAAACCCACTAATGTCTCCTACATAGGTAAATGAAAGTTAATGTGCTTAACACTAGCTGAAACATAGCTGCATATTCTTATTAATAACAAAGCGGTGGGAGCTTAGATGGGGTGAAAAACTGAAGTTCAGCTTCAGCCCAGCTGCCCCCCACCCACCTCCAGCCCACTGGCAAGTGCTCCTCTTTCCCCCCACCCCTATTGGGTAATAACCAGGTCTCCAAATAGCACAGATATCAAAGTTCCCCCACGGAGCAAAGGGAAACTCCGTGGCACCGCAAGGTTGGTCACACCCTTCTATGGGTAGAACATTTCTGAGCTTCTATACTTTTTCTATCAATGATCAAGAAGCATGTTTTATGTTGCTAAAATAAGCAATTGCTTTGGTTTATGGCTTTGGCAATAATTCAGAATACTAGTATGTGATGATGACAAGGTAAAGCATTTCCTGCTTATCAATATGAAGAATATGAGTGCTCCCTAGTGGCGATGATTGGGCAGGAGATCATCTTTCTCCAAGTAGGTAGTTCAAAAAAACTGCTATTGCTTTTCTTACCACTACAAATGAAAATATAAAAATTGAAATACATGAATGAAAAATGTAGCATATAAACAGAGGAACATAAGATGTTTCTTCTAATAAATTTTCCATTTTCTTTGCAAAGATTCCAATATTAGAACATTCATGATATAATTGTTAGGATACAAGTAGTAACCACTACTGCTAGAATAACCAAACTAGAGTAGATTAAAGTACACATTGCTGTATATTTGCCAGCATCTCTCATGTTTTCCTCCAGCTTTAGTTAAAATAATAGATAATGAAGGGCCTTACAGACAATGCCTTTGGAATATAGATAGAATATTTATTTAGCAGCTATGGGTAGCTATTTACTAAGAGAGACAGACTGAGCAATTAATACATCGGCTGATTTGTGAGATCAGTACAAAGAATTGATACATGAAAATCCACAAATGAATTAATCAATTCAGTATGTACAAAGATTCAGACTCTTATTTTATTTTTCACTTTATATTACATTTAAATTCATATTACAATAAATCAATTGTTGCTTATTGTTAAACAATAACATTACCAATTATGTAAATAAAAAAATAATACAATTCTCAGTAACTTTTCTTATTTTTTTAGTTTGTAGGCTAATAATGTAAGATTTTTACTGGAAATGTATATTTTTGCTTAGTAAATGTTGGAAAGTGGACAGCTAGGCTGGAAGAAGAAGTCAAGAAAGGATCCATCTTAGAGTTATTGAGAAGCTGCAAGCAACATTAGCTCAACTTCCCCCAAGAAGTCTTATTTGATCTTTCCCAGGGTAGGCCAGCAGTCTGGGAAGATTACACTGGTCTACAAGGAGAAAGCCTCAGAAATGAAAGTAGCTAAAGTTTACCAGAATTGGGTCAATAATAAAATAAAATTTTATTTTATTTTTTTAAAGAAAAAAGTAAATCTTTATTGTGAAATATTTTGGAAACTTTAGCCAACCAGCATCTTTATCACCTGTTTTCTAATTCATCTAATCAAAATATGTAAGAATCAACGAAGCAGTGGAAGTGATGTGCCGGTCTCTGCAGGCTATTGGGACCTGGATGGGTGTCAACAGACTCAAACTCAACCCTGATAAGACAGAGTGGCTGTGGGTTTTGCCTCCCAAGGACAATTCCATCCGTCCATCCATCACCCTGGGATGGGAATTATTGACCTCCTCAGAGAGGGTCCACAACTTGGGCGTCCTCCTTGATCCACAGCTCACATTAAAGAAACATCTTTCGGCTGTGGTGAGGGGGGCGTTTGCCCAGGTTCGCCTGGTGCACCAGTTGGGGCCCTATTTGGACCAGGAGTCACTGCTCACAGTCACTCATGCCCTCATCACCTCGAGGCTCGGCTACTGTAATGCTCTCTACATGGGGCTACCTTTGAAAAGTGTTCGGAAACTTCAGATCGTGCAGAATGCATCTGCGAGAGCAATCATGGGCTTTCCCAAATATGCCCATGTTACACCAACACTCCGCAGTCTGCATTGGTTGCCAATCAGTTTCCGGTTACAATTCAAAGTGTTGGTTATGACCTATAAAGCCCTTCATGGCACCGGACCAGATTATCTCAGGGGCCGCCTTCTGCCGCATGAATCCCAGCGACCAGTTAGGTCCCACAAAGTGGGTCTTCTCCGGGTCCCATCAACTAAACAATGTCGCTTGGCAGGACCCAGGGGAAGAGCCTTCTCTGTGGCGGCCCCAGCCCTCTGGAACCAACTTCCCGCAGAGATTAGAATTGCCCCCAGCTTCCTTGCCTTTCGTAAGCTTCTAAAAACCCACCTCTGGCGCCAGGCATGGGGGAACTGAGATACTCTTTTCCCCTAGGCCTTTACAATTTTATGCATGGTATGTCTGTCTGTATGTTTGGTTTTATAATAAGTGTTTTTAACTGTTTTAATATTGGATTGTTTATATGCTGTTTTTATTACTTTTGTTAGCCGCCCCGAGTCTACGGAGAGGGGCGGCATACAAACAAACAAACAAACAAACAAACAAACAAACAAACAAACAAACAAACAAAACAAATAAATCTTAGTGCCCGATAAATTTTGTAGACCAGTGTTGTTGTAAACATATGTAGAAGACAATAAAGTTCTTTATTTTAGTTGTTTACAAGTGGCTCTGATTTCTTGTGTCTGAAGTATGTTGATAAAATGGTATATGAGGAACACCTTGAGAGATTAAACAAAGAAACCTGCCGAGGAAAGAGTAAGCTAAGAGACAATATAACCCACCACCAGATAGTGGGCAAGGCACTATAGTGGGCAGTATGGTAGAATTTACTCATTTGGTCATGTCTATACTATTACATAAGTCTGATAATTGAAAACTAAAATATTTTACATATATCTAAGCTGAAATGTCTTTTTTGGTAACATTTGGTATAGCTTTTGTTACTAAAAAAATACTTCTGTTTATTTTGCACTTATGAAATTACTTTTAAAAAAATCATCATTTTGAATAGCCATAATTTTTGCTCTGGTATAATCGTCTCAAAACAACTCCATCATAAATGTTCTCTCTCTATAAGAGATGATTATGCTAGATTCTGTTTTATTTAAATAAGTACCAAAAAATGTCAGTCCCTCTTTACTATGAATTAGTAATGTATGAAACCTTCAGCAAGATGATTTGGGCACTGATCAGTCCCAGTCAAACAAGCTCAACATCGGTGCATGGTCTAAACAGAAACTTTAAAAATTTAAAATAGCATGCAATTTGCACAATTTAAAGGCAAAAAAAAAGATTTGAAGAAAAATTTAAATGCCTTAGGAGATGAAAGAGATTTGAAATATTTGTTATTTTAGGTATAAGATTTGTGTATCTTAGAGGTGAAAGGTATCTAATTAAAAATATACTGCTCAATAAAATTAAGGGAACACTCAAATAACACATACTAGATCTGAATGAATGAAATATTCTCATTGAATACTTTATTCTGTACAAAGTTGAATGTGCACAACAGCAGGTGAAATTGATTGTCTATCAGTGTTGCTTCCTAAGTGGACAGTTTGATTTCACAGAGGTTTGATTTATTTGGAGTTATATTGTGCTGTTTAAGTGTTCCCTTTATTTTTTATTTGAGCAGTGTATTATATTCAGGGGAAATTACAGAAATGTAACTAAAGCCATGAGGAAGTAAGGCTTGATAAATATAGAAATGGACACTAGAGGGAACTAAAGAACCAAGGTATTCTTTTAATTTATAATACTAAAAGTACATAAATACCTTTACAATACCTAAGTCTGCTATAACTTTTTTAAAGAGTTTTTTGAAATATGAACTGAAGTATTAATAATTAATATCCCAGAATGGATACAATTTCTATGGTTAAACTTTTCAAAGATGATAAGAAAAACTTCCAAAAAAACCCCTGACACAGTTATTGCAGATAGTTTGTGTTCTGTCTGGGTTTTCCCAGACCTCAACACCAACTGAAAAAACAGCCAGACACTCTGGTAAAAGCCAAAAGTATTTTATAGCTGGAAAAAATAAGCACAAAGGAAAACCTGTCTTCACAACAGACAAGCTATAATACGTTACAGCAGAGTCCTGATGTCCAGTCAATACCACAAGCTTCTTGCTGGCACCCCCCCCCAAGGTTTCAATAGTCCAAGGCACAAACCAGGATTGTAAGCCACCAAAGTTCACAGACAGGTCTCACGAATCTCCAAGATAAAACTCCACAAGCCAGGAAGGGTGGGTCCGCCTTTTATCCTTTCCCAAGAGCACCACACCCAAACCCAGCTGTGACCTCTAATGCTGGAAATACTTAGCCAATTGAGTCCGTCTCTGATTAGCTCTCCTTTGTCGCATATCTATGATGTCTTGAGCATTTTCCCCTAAGGAATCCAGGCTGCTTGCTGGGGAGAGCTCCCCCTGGTGGGACTCTGGCTGTCCTTCTTCAGCCTGGGATTCCTCTTCTTCGTCAGTCTGCACCTCCTGTTCCTCAGCCTCTCCCTCTGAGCTGGAAACCGACAGAAGGTCAGCCATTCCCGGAGGGGTCCCAGACTGAACCACAACACCATCCCCCCGCGGAAGGCCCCTCCCCACCTGCCAGCGGAGAGGACGCGGTTTCTGACGGAACTGGGCGTGAAAATCCCGAATAAGGTCGGGAGCGTCCAACAACGCCGCTTCCACCCAGGAGCAATCATCAGGGTCCCCCTCCACCCATTGCACCTTGTACTGGAAGCAACCATCCACCCAACGGGAATCCACAATGTCATGTACCATAGCTTCAGGGAGGTGGTCACGAACACACGGGGCAGGAAACACGGGAACATTGGGACGGAGCGGACAATCGGGAGGAACAGGGACTAACAGTGAACGGTGAAACACAGGGTGAACCCGCAAGTTGGCCGGCAGGGTGAGCCGATAGGCCACCGGATTGATCACCCGCTCAACGGGAAAAGGACCCAGGAACCGGGGATCTAATTTGTGTCGGGGTAATTCAGAGGCTACGTATTTCGTGGACAGCCACACCTGATCCCCCACCACCAAGGGGGGCACATCCCGTCTGGAGCGATCAGCCACCCTCTTGTAGTCCTCCTTGGCTTTATTCAGGTACCTCTTCACCATTTCGTGGACCGCCTGCAGCTCCGAGAGAAAGTCCTCAGCAGCAGGCACCGGGGAATCTAGGAGGGTCAAGGGAAAGAAGCGAGGGTGGAAACCATAATTTGCGAAAAAGGGCGTGAGCCGGGTCGATGAGTGGCGGGAGTTGTTAAAAGCGAACTCCGCTACAGGGAGGAACCGGGACCAATCCGTCTGGCGATCCGCCATGACACACCTCAGGTATTGCTCCAGTATCCCTATAACTTTTTCTGTGCCTCCATCGGTCTGGGGGTGCTGCGTCGATGCGAGGCACACGGACACATTCAGGGCCGACATCAATTCCCGCCAAAACCGGGCTGTGAATTGTGTTCCCCTATCAGAGACCACTCGATCCGGGAGCCCATGTAACCGAAATACGTGGCTGATAAACATTTGAGCCGTGAGTTGGGCAGTGGGCACCCTAGTGCAAGGTACAAAATGGACCATCTTGGTGAGCAAGTCCATCACCACCATGACTACCGTGAAGCGAGCAGAGGAAGGCAAATGAGTTACAAAGTCAATGGACACGGCACCCCAGAGTCTCTCAGGCATGGGCAAAGGTTACAGTAATCCCGGTGGGGCTCCAGTCACCCCCTTGGCCGTACGACACCGAACACAGGTGGCCACATAGGAATGCACATCATCTTGGATGCGTGGCCACCAGAATGTCCGAGAGACCAGCTCCAATGTTTTGAACAGGCCAAAATGCCCCGCCACTGGACAGTCATGACACTGGGTCATAATCAACCCTCTCACTGGCCCGGCGGGAACATACAGCTGCCCCCGGTACCGAAGCAGACCGTCTTGAAATGTCCAGGGGGAATTGGGTGTTAACTCCCGCACTCTCTGCGCTACAAACCCATCCTCCCGCTGCGCCTCCCGTAAACGGCGACGCAAGTCCACTGGGTCCTGAGTGGCAGCCAAAGCTGCAGGGGGTAAAACTGTCTGCAGAGGAGCCGGCTCCCTCGGGTGCGTGTACTCCGGCTTGCGCGACAAGGCATCTGCTCGAGGGTTCTGGGCACTGGGAGTGTACCTGATGCGGAAATTGAACCGCGCGAAAAAGAAGGACCAGCGGATCTGTCTCTGGTTTAACTTCCGAGCCGTCTGCAAATACTCGAGGTTCCGGTGATCCGTCCGTACCTCGATTTGATGACGGGCCCCCTCCAGGTAATGCCGCCAATGCTCAAAGGCAGCCTTCACCGCTAAGAGTTCCTTCTCCCAAATAGTATAATTCCTTTCCGAGGGAGACAATTTCCGGGAGAAGTAGGCACACGGAAACAACATGTCACCGGGACGATGGGCTTGGAGGAGCACTGCGCCAACCGCTACATCTGAAGCGTCTGTTTCTAACACAAACGGCCGAGCGGGATCAGGATGGCGCAGAAGCGGTTCCGCCATGAACGCTGCTTTCAGGGCATCAAAAGCCCGCTGTTCCGCCTCCCCCCAACCAAATGGGACTTGTTTTTGTAACAACCGAGTCAAGGGCGTGGTTAACGTGGCATACCCCGGAACAAAAGCCCGATAGTAGTTCGCAAACCCCAAAAGACGTTGTACGTCTTTCACCCGTCGTGGAGGTTGCCAAGACTGAAGTGCGGCCACTTTGCTCGGGTCCATGGAAATGCCACCTGGAGACAAAATGTGCCCAAGGAATTCGACGGTAGTCTGGAAGAATTGGCACTTCTCCAGCTTGGCATACAACTGCTGCTCCCGCAACCGGAGCAGGACCCGGCGCAGATGGTTCAAATGCAAGGCATGGTTCGGGGAATACACTAAAATGTCATCAAGGTAAATCACCACAAAATGGTCCAACATGTCCCGGAACACGTCGTTCATCAGATGTTGAAACACGGTCGGGGCGTTGGTGAGGCCAAATGGCATCACTGTATATTCAAAGTGGCCGTAACGCGTGCCAAACGCTGTCTTCCACTCATCCCCGGCCCGCATCCGGACCAAATTGTACGCACTGCGCAAATCGATTTTGGTGAATACCGTTGCCGTCCGCAACCGGTCCATGAGTTCAGGGATCAAGGGCAAGGGGTACCTATTCCGCACCGTGATGGCGTTAAGGCGGCGATAGTCACAGCAGAGGCGAAGATCGCCTGTTTTCTTTTTCACGAACAAAACAGGGGCAGACAAAGGGGACTTGGATGGCCGAATAAATCCCTTGGCCAAATTCTTTTCCACAAACTCCTTGAGGGCCACAAGCTCCGGCTCGGACATGGAGTACAAACGACCAGCCGGGAGCTTGGCGTCAGGGAGCAGGTCGATGGCACAGTCATACGTCCGATGCGGTGGTAGCCGATCCGCCTCCTTTTCGTTGAACACATCGGCGAACTCCTCGAGGCAACGGGGTAATTGAATCGCGGGAACTACTGGGCCGTGGGCTGCGCACACATGTCGGTGATGGTCCACGCACTGCAAACTGGAGAATGTGACCAGGTTTTGGGACCACACCACCTGCGGGTCATGTGCACGCAGCCATGACAACCCCAACACGAGGGGAAAATGAAGCCCCTTGGTAACATAAAACTGTAGGGCCTCCTCATGAGTTCCGATGCACATCCGCACCGGCAGGGTCTGGAAACGGATGGGACCAGCCAGCAAAACCCGCCCATCGATAGTCTCCACAGTTAATGGCGGGGTCACAGGACAAAGGGGCAAGGAATGACGTTGGGCAAAGGCTTCGTCTAAGAAGTTCGTCGTCGCTCCCAAATCCACGAGGGCCAACGCAGGGTAAGTCCGAGTCCATTGCGCGATATGCAGAGTCACCGCAAGCGTCAGGTGTCGAAACGGTCCGAATTCGGGAGTCGTGGAGTCAGAAGAAAGTGGGATCCCCGCCCGACCTAGTGTTGCCACCAAGCCGGGCCCCCCTCGTTTCCCGATCGTTCCGGCGACGGAGGACATCCAGACGAAGGCCCCGCCATCGGAGAGTTCAGGGCAGGGACGGGGACACCAGGGGTTGTCTCCTGTAACTGCACAGGGGACGCCATGGGAAGCACGGGAGAACTGTAGGGTACGGGAACGACGGCAGCCACTGTGCTCCGCCTCTTGTGGGGACAAACGACAGCAAAATGTCCCGGGGCCCCACAATAGAAGCACAACCCAGCTGCCCGCCGACGCCCTCGTTCCTCCGGGGTCTGTCGGGGTCGGGCGTAACTCATGTCCATCGGCTCCCCGGCAGCAACACGATCCATCAAGCGTGGAGGCAGTGCTGGTGAAAAACGTCGGGGCGCAGGGACCGGAGCCGGGGTGCTTACGGTTGACAACCCTCACCGCGAAACAGGTGTCGGCGGGACGCCTGACGCACGGGGGTTGGACCGTCCCGCTCGACGGACTTCCCTGGCCAACAGCCTGGCCTCTATTGCCAAGCAATGCCGCTCCAAACCGTCCAACATGCCGGGCATCACCTCATGCACCAATGCGTCCAACATCGTGTCTGATAGTCCATCCTGAAAGGCCTCGATCAGGGCAGCCTCATTCCACTGGACTTGCCCGGCCAGAGACCTAAAGTCAGCCATATAGTCCACCAGGGGGCGCGAACCCTGGCGTAATTGCTTCAGCGCCCGCGTGGCCGTTTGTTCCTGCACCGGGTCCGCAAATTGGTGACGCAGCAAGTCACAGAAAGCATTGTAGTCCTGGAGTAGCGGATCATCCCGGGTCAGGTAAGGTGCCACCCACGACGCTGCAGGGCCAGCCAATAAACTACACAGAAACGCCACCTTGTGGTCATCCCCTGGGAAGTGCATCATCTGGGCGTTGATAAAAAGCTGCACCTGGCTCTGGAACGCAGAAAACAGCCGCCGGTCCCCCCAGAACTTTTCCGGCATCGCCACAAAACATTTCCTTCTGGGCAAAGGTGCTGGAGGTGGTACCACAGGTGCCGCCTGGGGTGGGGCCGCCTGGGACAAAACCTCCACTTGACGTTGTAATAACAAGACTGTCTGGGTCAATTGAGCAATGTCCCCTCGCAACTCTGCAAAGACAGCCTGCATGTCCGCTGCAGAAACATCCATGGTGACAGGCAAAAACAGGAAGCCGCAAAACAAAAGATGTCCAACAAGGAACCAGCAACAAAGAGCAAGGAAAAAAGCAACCAAACCACCCCTCCAAAATGAGCACCAGGTGTCTGGTGGTTGGTGGAGTTTTATACTGTTCTGTCTGGGTTTTCCCAGACCTCAACACCAACTGAAAAAACAGCCAGACACTCTGGTAAAAGCCAAAAGTATTTTATAGCTGGAAAAAATAAGCACAAAGGAAAACCTGTCTTCACAACAGACAAGCTATAATACGTTACAGCAGGGTCCTGATGTCCAGTCAATACCACAAGCTTCTTGCTGGCACCCCCCCCCCAAGGTTTCAATAGTCCAAGGCACAAACCAGGATTGTAAGCCACCAAAGTTCACAGACAGGTCTCACGAATCTCCAAGATAAAACTCCACAAGCCAGGAAGGGTGGGTCCGCCTTTTATCCTTTCCCAAGAGCACCACACCCAAACCCAGCTGTGACCTCTAATGCTGGAAATACTTAGCCAATTGAGTCCGTCTCTGATTAGCTCTCCTTTGTCGCATATCTATGATGTCTTGAGCATTTTCCCCTAAGGAATCCAGGCTGCTTGCTGGGGAGAGCTCCCCCTGGTGGGACTCTGGCTGTCCTTCTTCTTCAGCCTGGGATTCCTCTTCTTCGTCAGTCTGCACCTCCTGTTCCTCAGCCTCTCCCTCTGAGCTGGAAACCGACAGAAGGTCAGCCATTCCCGGAGGGGTCCCAGACTGAACCACAACAGTTTGGAGGCATGGAAGATAAGAAAATAGCAGAACTTGGCTTCTGTGCATGCTTAGAAGGAAATTGTTTAAAAAAATTAAAAATGCAAACCCAAGATTCAGCGCCCTTGGACCTGCAACAACCGATCCGATTAAGTGATGTCACTGTGACATTACCAGTGGACCTCTATTGGTTCAGGTGAACCAGTCAGAATTGGGAGGAATCCACTTTGATTCCATTTCATTAGGCAGCCATTATCATTCCCACTAGGCAGGCATGCTTTATGGGAGAGATGACTTTTATTGATATTGGCTGTAATTACAGAATTTTGTAAGTCTAATTGCTTTCTCTTCCTTCTTATACTTTGGTAAATTAGGAACCCATCTGTCCAACCTACGGTACTTTATCTTGAAATAGTGGAATAGAATAACATCTGGAATAGTGGATTGGACTCAAACTGAACTTCAACCCCTGAATTGGAAGATCAAGAAAAGAAATCACACAGGCAGAATGCAAACAAACATCATGGCAAAGTAGTAACAATGGTACATTGGAATACAAGAAATATTATTTACCTACATTACCCTTATCCCATATGTCATATATCTTTCCTCCCTCTCATATATCTTCTCCTCTATCCTCATATCTATTCCTTATATGTAATACTTCATGCCTATTCCCCTCAATATGTTTTGTGTATTGGACAAAATAAAAAAATAAAAAAAATAAGCAAGGAGTGGTGAGAACCATAAAATATACACAGTAATATATATATTTTAAAGTGGTTTAAAGTGGTTTTGGACTTTAGAATTCAAACATGTAGGCACCTGCCACCTAACACCCTAAACTTAATTGTCACTAAGACAAAAAGGTCTGAGATACAAACATCCCAAATAAAAGCAATACTGCAGAGAAAGAACAACAAAATGAGACTAGCATGGATGCCCAAAGACATATCCAGTAAATTGAGAGGCAAAGAGGCCAATTAAAAAATGGAAAGGGGAACATATATATATATACCTTCTTTGCATCTGTATTAATTCAAAAATAGCCCAACCAATTAAAAGCAATATTGTGGGAAACAAAGTAGAAATGCAGATCAAGATAGACAAGGAAGAGTTAAGAAAACACCTATCTGCTTTTGGATGAATTCAAATTTCATGGACCAGATGGTTTATATGCCAGTATACTAAAGGAACTGGTAGATGTGATCTCAGAACTGCTCTATAAAATCTTTCAGAGCTCCTGGAGCACAGGGGACTTGCCAGAGAACTGGATAAAAGCTGATGTGGTTCCTATCTTTATAAAGAGGAAAAAAGAGGACCCAGGAAACTATAGACTACTAAACCTGAGAGCAGTACAGAGAAAAAAAAATAGAAAAGATAATCAGTCAACGAATTTTTCAGCAGCTACAAATGAACAAGCTGATTATTAGAAGACAGGATGTGTTTGATAAAAAGAGGTCATGCCAAACATTTGCTTTTTTAGATAAAGTGACTAAATTGGTGGATCAAGGAAACCTTGTGGATATAATCACATAGACTTTAGTAAAGCATTTAATAAATTAGACCATAGCTTATCTCTTGGTGAGATAGAAAAATATGGGATAGATATGCGATGGTGAACCTATGGCACGTGTGTGACAGGTGGTATGCAAATCCCTTTCTGTAGGTACATGAGTCTTCATTAGGCTCACTGCACATGTGCATGTGCCTCCAACTGGCCAGCTGATTTTCAGGTCTCTGCTGGGCATGATCACTGGTGGGGGAGCACAGGGGAATTGTGTGCATGTACAAGGGGGTGGGGAGAGCATGGGGGTTCATGCATGCATGTGCAGTGGGTGATGAGAGCATTAGGGGGAGGTTGTGTACACATGCATGGGGAGAGTTAGCTCCCATTTGTATGCACAGGGGTGGGGCATGTGATGTGTGTGTGTCACATGAATTGCACTATGGGATGGCTTTTGTCACGCAATGACAAAAAGGTTAGCCATCACTGAGATAGACAATACTGGCATCGGACCAGAATACATCCGGGTCCGCCTTCTGCCGCACGAATCCCAGTGACCGGTTAGGTCCCACAGAGTCGGTCTTCTTCGGGTCCCGTCAACTAAACAATGTCGTCTGGCGGGACCCAGGGGAAAAGTCTTCTCTGTGGCAGCTCCCCCCAGAGATCAGAATTGCCCCCACCCTCCTTGCCTTTCACAAGCTCCACAAAACCCACCTCTGTCGTCAGGCTTGGGGGAACTGAACTACCCCCTAGGCCTATACAATTTATGCATGGTATGTTTGCGTGTATGTTTGGTTTTAATAAGGTTTTTTAAAATTATTTTAAACATTAGATTTGTTACATGCTGTTTATTACTGTTGTTAGCCGCCCCGAGTCTACAGAGAGGGGCGGCATACAAATCTAATAAATAAATAAATAAATAAATAAATAAATAAATAAATAAATAAATAAATAAATAAGTACGTACGTACGTACATACATACATACATACATACATGCAGGCATACATGCATACATACATACTACCACCAGATGGATTTGCAGTTGGCTGATCAACCACATTCAGCATGTAGTCCTCAATGGGACTACACCTACATGGAACAAAGCATGCAGTGAGGTACCTCACTTGAGTCCAGTGATGAGGGAATTGAAGGGATGGTCATCAAATTTGCAAATGATACGAAGCTGAGGGGAACTGCTACTATGGAAGATAGACTAAAGATTCAGAAGGCTGTCAACAGTCTTGAATTGGACCCTGTCCAGTAAAATGTGTTTCAGTGGTTAGACAAGTAAGGTACCACATTTAGGCAGGAAAAATCAAATGTACAGATACAGGATAGGAATGCCTGGCTCAACAATAGTGTTTGTGAGAAGAAACTAGGTGTCTTGTTGGACCACCAGTGTGTTGTAGCTACCAAAGAAGTGAAAAGGAGAAGATAAAAATCACAGGAAGTGATACTGCACTAGTAAGGCCACATCTGAAATACCACATTCAGTTTTGGTCACCATGTCACGCTGAGGATTGACAGCCTCCAAAAGACATTAAGAAAACATCCTGTAGTTAGATAGTTAACTCTGTTTATTAATGTAGCTCCTCCCTCTCTATGATGTAACTGCTTTTCTCACTTCCTCCTCCTTGCAGGAAGAGAAGCTATTAGCAGACATATTGCGGTCTTTGTCTTCTAGAGATGTAGACGCACTTTTCAGCCTCGCCAGGCTAAACTTATTTTTTCTACTTTTCTAATAAAAAGTTTGATTCATTTTAATATGAATGCTTGTGCTTTAATATCCATTGACCTCCGGAAAGCCTTACCTCAGTTCTAACGGACTGAGCACTCTGTGGTAAGATCCTATTCCGACACACCATGATGCAAAAAGATGAAGAGGAACTAGTGAGAGACCACATAGAAAGATATAAACAATATAAGGAATTTGGAAGCTAAATTGTATGGTGAAGAGGAACTAGGTATGTTTAGCCTAATGAAGAGAAGGGTTAGGGAAGACATAATAGCTGTCTTCTAATACTTCTAATACACCACCCCGAGTCTTTGGAGAGGGGCGGCATACAAATCTAATAAATTATTATTATTATTATTATTATTATTATTATTATTATTATTATTATTATTATTTCAATACAACATAGCAAACGAGATCACTATGCTGGATTTCGTATTTCATCACCAGTCGGGTGCTTCCCAAGCACCTAGGACTGTGTGATGTAGCAGTGAATTATGTTTGCCGATCCCAGTAAAGCAGCCTTTTGCAACTGACAGATGGAGATTTTGTCAATTCCGATGGTTTTCAAATGTCCGCTGAGATCGTTTGGCACTTCGCCCAGTATGCCAAGTACCACTGGGACCACTTTCCCTGGCTTATGCCACAGTCGTTGCAGCTCGATTTTTAGATCTTCGTATTTCACTAATTTCTCTAGCTGCTTCTCCTCAATTCTGCTGTCTCCTGGGATTGCGATGTCGATGATCCATACTTTCTTTTTCTCCACGATCACAATGTCTGGTGTGTTATGCTTCAGAATTCGGTCAGTCTGAAGTCGGAAGTCCCACAGTAGTTTTGCTTGCTCATTTTCGACCACTTTTTCGGGCTTATGATCCCATCAGTTATTTGCCACTGGTAGATGGTAGTTCTGGCACAAGTTCCAGTGGATCATCTGTGCCACAGATTGTTGTTGTTATTGTTATTGTTATTGTTGTTATTGTTGTTGTTATTGTTGTTGTTGTTTTCCGACAGTGAGAACAATTAAACAAGGGAACAGAATTGTGGGTGATCTATTGCTGAAGATTTGGACAATTATTTTATTTATTTATTTATTTATTTATTTATTTACTTACTTACTTACTTACTTACTTACTTACTTACTTACTTACTTACTTACTTACTTACTTACTTACTTACTTACTTACTTATTTATTGGATTGTATGCCGCCCCTCTCCCAGGATACTATACAGATTGCTGCCTTGGGCAGGGGGTTAAACTACAATACTTCCCACATTCCTATGATTCTTTGAATCTTACAATGTTAGCAGATTGGTAGACCAAAGTTAGAAAAAATGTAAAACAAAAAACAGGAGTCACCTACAACATACAGTGTTAACAGTCACTATGTAGGAGGAGATGTGCGGCGGTAGCTCAGTGGTTAAAGAAAGCTGACAGCCCAGATGCGAGAGCTGAGTGCTGCACGACAGGGTGAGCTTCCATAACTTGTCCAACTCCTGCCCAGCTAACAGCACAAAAACATGCAAATGCAAGTAGATAAGCAGATAACACTTCGGTGGAAAGGTGAGAGCATTCTGTCACTATGCCACAGTATAGTGCTACTGTCCCCATGACCATAGATAAATCTTTCAGCAATGCTGGCTACCTCAGCTAAGACACAGAGATGAGTAGAGAGTTGGAAACAACTGCACAAAGAAACCTTTACCTTTATCTTTATGTAGGACAGCCGGAAGACTAGCAGAGCACATCCATGTACATCAACTAGCAGTCCGAAGACATGATGAAAATGCTTTAATTTCATAACACATAGACAGACTCAACCACAAGTTCAACTGGGAAACTGTGAGCATCCTAGACCCATGATGGTGAACCTATGGCATGCGTGCCTCAGGTGGCACACAGAACCATATCGGAGGGCATATGAGATGTTGCTCTGTGTCAGCTCCAGCATGCATGCGTGCACTGGTCAGCTAATTTTGGACCTTGGGAAAGGCTGCTTTGCCCTCCAGAGTGCAAAAAAACTGCCCAACGAACAAAACAGATATTCGGAAAACGCACTTCCAGTGTTCTCCTTTTGCTGTTTTTTGTACTCCAGAGGGTTCATGGAAACTTCCTGAAGCCCTGGAGTGCAAAAAACAGCCAATGGACAAACCAGAAGTGTGTTCTCTGAACTTCTAGTATGTCTGTTGGGCTGTTTTTTGCACTCTGAGGCTTCAGGAAGCTTCCCTGAACCCTCCAGAATGCAAAAAAACCCACAATGGGAAATCAGAAGTCTGTTTTTCTGAACTTCCGGTTTGCCTGTTTGCCATTTTTTTCATGTCCCAGGCTTTAGTGAGGATGGGAGGGATTTTGCACATGCGTGGGGGCAGCCTGTGCACGCATGCTAGCATATCCATACATTCCCTTTTGACATGTGAACAAAAAAAGGTTCACTATCACTGTCCTAGACCAGGCTAAATAATAATAATAATAATAATAATAATAATAATAATAATAATAATAATAATAATAATAATTATTATTATTATTATTATTATTATTATTTATTAGATTTGTATGCCGCCCCTCTCCGTAGACTCCGTAGAAATCCTAAAATGCTAGGGAATTACTGGAAGTTTAGCAATGCAGACAAATCATCTGTCAATCAACAGATAACTTTGATTTGCACAAAATGCAAAGGAGACAATTTTTAAAAACTATGAAAGAAATAAAAAGCCAATCTTCTCCAGTAACCAACATTCAGATAAACAGGGATTAACATTAGACAAACAATCAACAGAAAACAATACCTAATCAAGGAAATACCAAAGAGAAAACCACATCCTCATCAACATTGACAGGGCAAACAACTGTATATACAGGTAGCAATCCACAAACGCATTTGAATTGATGATATTATATAGATGGATAATAAAACGTCTGTGACCAAACCACCAAATTCAGAGATTCTCAAGGATACACCTGTTCAGTCGTAGGCTACATATATTTTCTACCTTTAAATTTTAAAACAGTTTATTCTGAAGTGATTTTGAACAAGCAATAAAAATATATTCAATTAAAAAAATTGCATGAGAAACTGGTAATTCACATTTTTCTAAGTTAAAACTTCATGATGGTTGGTTTTAAATCACTTCTGTGCTCCTTTTCTCTATTGCTTTTATATTTTAAACTTTAAGGATTTAGATTTATATGTGCACACCAGTGTGTTTAATTCTTGACACAGTCAACAATTTTAAATGTTTAAATATATCTTTGATCTTTAAACATTTAAAAATATTTTATTATATTTTTGCAAAGATTTAGAACACTTTTTAGTATATAATACAAGATTGGTTATTGATTATTGAGATCCCCATTCAATAAATTTCATTTTATATACAGAGAATATAAAACTATGCAAACTAATATAGAATGAAAAGAGAAAGGTAAAGAAAAAAACAAAAATTTAGAAAGAAAGAATAAAGATAAATAGAAAAAGTGGACTTCAGAAGCAACAAAAGTTTAAACTAGTCTATGCTTCTCCAGTCACACAATTTATATCATTTGCACAGTGATGTAAATCTATGCAACTAATGCAAGGTTAATTTATATCATGAGCAAGTCGTGTAACCCTTTCCACAAAATGGTGTATTAATCTGATTTTGAGAACCTTATAGAAATAAAACTAGAAGGCTGAACAGTTTATTCTGAAATTGCACAGTTATTCATTTTATTTATTTTATTTTTATTTTATTTATTTATTTATTTATTTTATTTTTATTTTATTTATTTATTTATTTTATTTTTATTTTATTTATTTATTTATTTATTTTGTCCAATACACAATACATATTGAAGAGGATAGACATGAAGTATTATATATAAAGAAAAGATATAAAAGTAGAGGAGAAGATATATGAAAGGAAGAAAAGATATATGAGATATGAGATAAGGAGAGACAATTGGACAGGAGACGAAAGGCAGGCTAGTGCACTTATGTACGTCCCTTACTGACCTCTTAGGAACCTGGAGAGATCAATCGTGGATAGTCTAAGGGAGAAATGTTGGGGGTTAGGGGTTGACACTACTGAGTCCAGTAATGAGTTCCACGCTCCGACAACTCGATAAATAATAAATAATAACTTCCAGCAGACGTGGTTGGTAAATCCACAGTAACTGAATTTAAACATGCCTGGCATAAACATATATCCATTGTAAGATAAAATACAGGAAATAGTAAAAGGGCAGACTAGATGGACCATGGGGTCTTTTTCTGCCGTCAGTCTTCTATGTTTCTATGTTTCTATGTTTCTAATATTGAAGAGCCCCAGTAAATTGAAGTCACAAAGTTCACTGTCTTTGGGAGCTTATAGAAAATGCCATAATTATGTAAATGTTTCTTGGTATATGATGTTTCAGAACTCATATAAAATATTAGGGATCAGTATGAAGAAGAATAAAGTTATAGAACAAAAACAGCAATAATCCAAGGCATGGTAGGAGACCATTAATAGATAACAATCTTCTGGCAGCCAAGAGAAGTTATATAGTTACTAAACAATAATTAGAGGCATAACCACACCTATGGTTAGGCAGCTTCAAACAAAGAGATACAGTCAGAAGAAATATTTTAACATATGACAGATCAACAAAAGAAGAAACAAAAGTGTAAACCCATTTATAAATAAAAGATTTCAAGCTCGGACAGTTCCTTCAAGTTAATCCTCTTAAAAGGCTTTATAAAAGAAGAGGACAATAATCACCTAACCAGATTTGGGTAATATTTTTAAATTGTTATTTTGAAGTTTTGAATCATAATACTGTTTAAGATAATAAAATTTTAATAAGCAATAACTAAATAATATTAATGAAACAAAGTAATGAGATTGCTAAAATTCCTACATTCTTGCAGATTTTTCAATATCCAAACTAGGTAACATTGTCAGTTACCTAGTAACTGACAGTTCAGTAAGTAAGCTAGTCCAGGAAGTAAGAAGTAAGTAAGTAAGTAAGTAAGTAAGTAAGTAAGTAAGTAAGTAAGTAAGTAAGTAAGTAAGTAAGCATATATATTAAATATAGTAAATATAACAAAAATATTCTATCCTTAATAAAAGATATATAAATTTGCATTGTCCTTCTTGCATTTAGAAAAGTGGATAAAACTGTACAATTTGATGGAAAGGATTGTAAACATTAAGGTGATCCTGTGATAGTTTTTTTTTACAGTAAATAATTTGCAAGTGGGTTTTCATAATTATTGACATAGCTAAAATCTATGGAGAAAAATGGGGAAATGTTTTCACAATCAACATGTGACTTATTCCATTGGAGAATGTTGCATTTCTAGTTTCAAATTTCTAATTCAGCTTTTTAAAAAGATGACAATAGCATTTAAGTTAGGAATTTGCATATCTCTCTATTCTGACCTCAATAAAGGTCATCAATGTGTGGAAAAAAGCTGTTACATGCATTATTATTTCCCCCGTGTAAGTTTATATTTTGAGTTGCCATGAAAAAAACCCTGATATCTTTCACTTGTAGCATATAATTCAAATTTCAACTACATTGTTTAATATATATGGTTTTAACATTATTGAACCAATTATGAACAAATATGATAGCAGAAATTAATTGCTAATTAAAGAGACATCAATATTTAGCTTTGCTTTTGGCTACAGATTTATAAACACAGACTAGTGAAATACCTGATCTCTAACATTATGGGTTTAAGGTTTTGTATATGTTATCCTGAGTATTTTCCTCCTCAGTTATCTAAGATCATGTTAATATTGCTTAATGCTCTTTAATTGTAAAATGTAATATAGCATAACTAATTAACAAGAAAATTGAAACATGATATATGAGTGTGAATTAATGATTTTTCAATGCTTACTGTTAAAGAATTAAAAAGAAAGCAAACCAATTTATACTTTGAAGTCCATGTCTGGCTGTCCTAATATATTTCATAACCAGCATTAGCTTTTAAAAATTATCTTAATATATATGTATATCACAGTAAGTATCTAAAATTATAGTTAAATCTCCCCAAAATCTATTCCTAACTTTCAGATTCATCCAGAAAATGCAAGCCAATTGATTCTCTAAATTTATTTATTTATGCATTTACTTACTTACTTACTTACTTACTTACTTACTTACTTACTTACTTACTTACTTACTTACTTACTTACTTACTTACTTACTTCTTCAATTTCTATGTTACCCAATTCCCTAAGGACACTAGTCAATTAGGACAGGGATCGACATGTATAGTAGTAAGTATCTGGCCCATAGTTGTGAGTGCCTTTGGGGCATCTCATCTTAGATTACCATTACTATTTTATGAGTCCTGCATATCGTCCAATTCGAAATTATATAAACAAGTACTGAGATCTTGAGAAATTGCACTCACAAGATTATAATCATTCTCACAGACAATTGGTGTCATTTTGCAGGAGGGAAGACAATGCATGCGCTAATATTCCTAAACTTCATATTGCCAGATATGTGGCATCTCAATATGTATGTTGAGTATTGTTATTCTTATATTGTTATTTGATTTTTTTTATCCCCCTTCTCATCAGAAAACAAACATTATCACATTTCACAACGGTACTTATGAACTCCACAATAAGTCTGCCATACATATATGGAGAATGGCTTCCCTTGTGTTTGGAGAAATATTTTATTTCTGCAGTCTTATGGGCCATACTGGCATTAATGGCAGTTCCAGCTTGGATTTTTTTCTGTGTCTACCTCTCTGTTTTTATTGTCCTGGTCTATGAGAAATATAGTAAAACTAAAGAAGAGGCCCAAAGACGCTACTATTTTATTTTGGGATATCTTTGGGATTTGTATGGAAAAATATGGCATGGTAAGAAATGTTTATTCTTCCAGGTTTATTTGTTCTGGGAAAAGAGTCCTATTTCTGATCAGAGGTGGGTTGCTTCCAGTTCGGATCAATTTTATAGAACTGGTAGTGGGAATTTCTCCCTGCTTGCCAAATCGGCAGTGATCGCCAGCTGACCCCAAACTGGCTCTATCGGCAGCCCTGTAGGTGCCGCCATTTTGTTCCTGGCATCTGCACATGCACAGAAGCTGTTTTTGCTTCTGTACATGTACAGAAGCTTGGTTTTCTGCAGTACGCATGTGTGCACAGCTGCACAGCACAGCCACATAGCAATGCACGCACTTCAACATGAGACAGGGAGAAACAAATCGGTGGCGAGATATGTTAGAATCCACCCCTGTTTCTGATGTTTATATTTGTCATCAGACATTTCTTAAATTCGTTGAAATGTGAACACTGGGATTTGAGTTCAGATAATTCTGCTTTAAGTTATATGTTCAATACCTGTTTTTAAATATTACATTTAAATGACTGCCTAATTAGATGATCTACTGCATTTACTAGTTTCTACTTTCCTGAGCTACTGCTTCAGCTAAATAATAATCATTACTAAAAATATTTAGCACAACATAACCTGCTATTAATTACATGCTATTCAGGAGATCTTTGTCTAAATACTAGTTTAATTTATTTGGTTATAAAGATGTACTGATTTATTTATTTAGAGAAAAGATGTAGGTACAGTGGTACCTCTACCTAAGAACGCCTCTACTTAAGAA
The DNA here is from genome assembly GCF_031021105.1 of Erythrolamprus reginae. NCBI lineage: Eukaryota > Metazoa > Chordata > Lepidosauria > Squamata > Dipsadidae > Erythrolamprus > Erythrolamprus reginae. The sequence goes on along the minus strand of NC_091952.1, from coordinate 210,971,102 downwards.
TTTTTCGAGATAAGAACCGGGTGTTCAAGATTTTTTTGCCTCTTCTTAAGAACCATTTTCTACTTAAGAACCTGAGCCCGGAAAAATTTCCCAGGAAATTTGAGAGTGGCACAAAGGCCCAGCCAGTTTTCTGCCACTCCCCCTTTAATCCTGGCCATCTTGAGCTTTTCTCAGCTGCCAGAGGAGCCTTTCGGTGGCGCTTAAGGAGGTTTTGGCAGTCCAGAGCGAACTAAGCATTTTCCTTTCTCTGGGCACTGTGGTGACTCCCCCACGCTGCCTCCCATACATCCAGTGCGAGGTTGCCTCCTGGAGCACCTGGGCACAGAAAGGCAAAAGGGGTGCTTCGTCCCGGACGGATCAACTCGGTTTCAGCCAAACTGAGGAGTCACCACAGTGAAGGAAAGACACTGGCTACAAAGCGAGCTAGTGAGAGGAGAGGGGAGCCCTTCAGCATGGAAAGGAAGAGGCAGCAGGTAGCAGCAGCAGCCACCTTTCGGTCAACGGAGTGGGGAGTTTTCCCCTCTCGCCCTGCTTGGTTTCTCTCTCTGGCGCAGTGTATGAGAGGAAGCCTTGCACCAGGTATATAGGAGGCGCGTGCTCCTCCTCACCGCCTCAGAGTCCCTCTTTTTTTTTTAAAGCCTTAAAGTTTTGGATTTTTTTTATTCCCCTCACCTCATCTTCTTCCTTTAGCAGCGACTGTCCTCCTCCTCTTCTTCCTCCTCCTCCTCCTCCCACCCAAATTCCGAGCTTTTATTTTTTCCTAATGGGTTTGCATGCATTATTTGCTTTTACATTGATTCCTATGGAAAACATTGCTTCTACTTACAAACTTTTCTACTTAAGAACCTGGTCACGGAACTAATTAAGTTCTTAAGTAGAGGTACCACTGTATTTCTATTATCTATGCAATATATAATAGAACATGGACATGAATTTTTAATTAAAAAATACTTATATGAGCAGCTTGCTCTTCTGCAAACTGAAATTACAGAATTAATGCTTGTTGCATTAAAGCAGGGGCCCCCAACTACTTGTCCATGGCATGCAAATAAGTGAAGCTTTTTCTATAAAAGATATGTCATAATTTTGAATTCTCCTTATCAATCAGCAAAAGTCTAATAATTGTTTTTAATAAAATAAAAAATAAAAACAGATACTTAAAGATACTTAAAGTTTGTTATTTGGCAAATGGTAGTATTTTGGGTCATTAAATTCTCCAGTTCCCTGTTCTCCATCAAACCCACAATACACAATTTAATAATCCTATCAAACAATATAATATTGTGCTATTTTAGTAGATGTCGCCGCTCAGAGTCCAGAAGGAGTTGGGCGGCTTATCAATCAATCAATCAATCAATATTACTGTGATCTAATAATAGATCAAGTATAATTCTCAACTATAGATACTTTGGAACCTTTTGGTATAATAAAGTCTTATGATGCGTTTGATTATATGAATGATAATATTCTGTTCTGTTTTGTATTAAAAACAGGTTATGAATTACACGGAACAGAAAATCTACCGGACGGACCAGGCCTTATTATTTATTATCATGCTCCACTTCCTATAGATTATATTTTCTTTCTAGCAAAGATCTTTTTCCTGAAGAAGAGATTGTGTTGCTATACAGTGGTTGATCGTTTTGTCTTTAAGTTGCCAGGTGATATATATATATATATTATTTGTATTATTGCATATATAGATACATGGTCTGTATAAATGACAATATATCGTCCTTCTGCTTCATTTTACAGGAAAATATATTTGAGGTAGTTTATTTTTATTTATTTATTTATTATTTGTCCAATATACAATACATATGAAGGAGAATAGCCATTAAGTAATATATATAATGATAGAAAGTAAGAAAGAAGAGAGGTTGGAGGAAAGGAGAGAAAATGTATGAGATAGGAGATAAGGAAAGAAGATTGGACAGGGGACGATAGGCACATCAGTGCACTTATTTACGCCCCTTACTGGCCTCTTAGGAACTTGGAGAGGTCAATAGTGGAGAGTCTTAGGGAGAAATGTTTGGGGCTCGGGGCTGACACCACTGAGTCTGGCAATGAGTTCCACGCTTCGACAACTTCGATTGTTAAAGTCATATTTTTTACAGTCAAGTTTGGAGCGGTTGATGTTAAGTTTGAATCTGTTGCGTGCTCTTGTGTTGTTGCTGTTGAAGCTGAAGTAGTCATTGACCGGAAGGACGTTGCAGCATATGATCTTGTGGGTTCAGGCTTAAAGTATTTGGGGGATTTGGTATACATGTAGACTTGAATGACTATTTGTGGATTGTCTCACAGATATATTTTCTTGCTAGTAGAGAGTCCTATTGATGAAATTATCTTTGACTGAAGTTTAAAGTTGCTCTGTTTTACAGAAACTGAGGAAATGCCTGCTTACTCAGGCAGGCATGGGATAATAGTTGTACTGGATGGCTTTTGAAGATTATTATTATTATTATTATTATTATTATTATTATTATTATTATTATTATTATTATTATTATTATGTCAGTACAACACAGCAAACGAGATCACTTTGCTGGATTTCGTATTTCATCACCAGTCGGGCGCTTCCCAAGCACCTAGGACTGTGTGATGTAGCGGCGAATTATGTTTGCCGATCCCAGTAAAGCAGCCTTTTGCAATTGACAGATGGAGATTTTGTCAATTCCGATGGTTTTCAAATGTCCGCTGAGATCGTTTGGCACTTCGCCCAGCATGCCAAGTACCACTGGGACCACTTTCCCTGGCTTATGCCACAGTCGTTGCAGCTCGATTTTTAGATCTTCGTATTTCACTAATTTCTCTAGCTGCTTCTCCTCAATTCTGCTGTCTCCTGGGATTGCGATGTCGATGATCCATACTTTCTTTTTCTCCACGATCACAATGTCTGGTGTGTTATGCTTCAGAATTCAGTCAGTCTGAAGTCGGAAGTCCCACAGTAGTTTTGCTTGCTCATTTTCGACCACTTTTTCGGGCTTATGATCCCACCAGTTCTTTATATTATTATTATTATTATTATTATTATTATTATTATTATTATTATTATTATTATATTCATTAAACATGAAACTCAGTCAACTAAACATTTTAAAATTTATCACAGATATTACTGACTGGCACTGATGGTTGGTACAGGTTGTTGCCAGCATCCTAGATATCGACCAATCACATAGTTTCAATTGCCAGGTCACAATATTTTGAGATTTTTTCTAGTTTTTTTTCCTTCACAGTCATCAAAAACTGAAGCATGCAATTTATTGGTATCGCTCTACCAGGAGACTCCAAAGTCAAAAGAAAAAAAAACTAGAAAAAATAACAAAATATCATGACCTGGCCATCAAAACTATGTGTTTATGGATGAAACATGCGACAGTGATACCCATTGTCATCCTAGTTGTAGTCGTAGTAGTAGTATTCAAAGTTTAAGTTCAAAATTTAAGTAGTTATTATTATTATTATTATTATTATCATTATTATCATCATTATTATTATTATTATTATTATTATTATTAGCATTAGCATTAGCATTAGCATTATTAATTTTACTATGGGGACATTAAATTGTTATATATTCTTCTTGTATATTGGAAAAAGAATATGAAAATAAAATTTATAGCAATAGCAATTAGACTTATATACCACTTTACAGTGCTTTACAGCTCACTCCAATCAGTCTACAGAGTCAGCATATTGCCCCCAACCATCTGGGTTCTCATTTTAGCCATTTTGGAAGGATGGAAGGCTTAGTCATCCTTGAGCCTGGTGGGATTTTAAAAGCTAAATTGCAGGCAGCCAGCAGGCAGCAGAACTAGTCTGCAATAGCGCATTCTAACCACTGTGTCACTGAAGCTCTAATACAGGGGAGTTTAAATTCAGGAATCACAGCACATCACACAATACATATCATAGATGTCTTCAAAGTAATATACAGTATTTTCACACTGAGCAAGCAACTGAGGTTTTGAAAATGATTTGATTTTTCTCTTGAAAGAAGATAACAAATTTGCTGCAATCAAGCAATTAAGACGACGTGTGATTAATCTGAAGTCAATGCCAAAAGTTAGGGTTGTGTTTTTCTTCTCAACTTTCTCCCTGGGAGCTAGGAAATTGCCCCCAAGATATGCTGCTTCAGCCACCTTCATGAAACCATGCCTTCTGCAGCAGGGATCGCCAACCTTGGCAACTTTAAGACTTATGGACTTCAACTTCCAGCATTCCTCAGCCACTTGGGAATTCTGGGAGTTGAAGTCCACAAGTTGTCAAGGATGGAGACTCCTGTTCTGGAGGACTTTCAACATGTATTGACCAGTACTAAGAGAGAAACCTTTTCTTAGCTGTTTCTTAGCACTTAGCAAAGATCTATATATACATCCATATACATCCATAATTATATTATAACATATTCTATATCAGTGATGGCGAATCTTTTTTCCCTTGGGTGCCGAAAGACCATGTATGTGCGCTTTTGTGCATGCACAAGTTCCCACACCCATAATCCAATGCCTGGGGAGGGCGAAAAAAGCTTCCCCCGGCCCTCCAGGAAGCCTTTTGGAGGCCGGAAATGGCCTTTTCCCCAACTTCTGGTGGGCCCAGTAGGCTCATGTTTCACCCTCCCTAGGCTCCAAAGCCAGGGGAAGGTAAAAATGCCCTCCCCCATCCCTCAGAGACTCTTTGGAAGCCAAAAATGCCCTCCCAGAGCATCTGTGCAAGCCAAAAATCAGGTGGCCAGCATGCATGTACACGTTGGAGTTGAGCAACAGCAACAGCTCGTGTGCCAGCAGATATGATTCTGCATGCCACCTGTGGCACCTGTGGTATGGTTTCGTCATCACTGTTCTATATTACTATATTTATATGTGGTTATACTTTTCTATAACATAAGGATTGAAACCTTCAGGGTGAGGAAAATTTCACAACAGATTACAAATGAAGAGTTCTGCTTTCTAGTTATTATGTTTTCTAAATCTACATGTTTAGAGGGTGACTTTAAAATGCAATCCAGCAAAATAGTTCATATCAGAAACTGAAATGAAATGCTTGTTGCTATTTATTAATTAATAATAGAATAAGAAAATAAAAGATTTTAACTGTTCACAATGAAAACAATTCAATTTGAAATGAAACAATTCTGGGATCTTATTTTTTGCATACTGACCAGATGGTTTGTCATTTACTTCCCAGCTAAAACATGTTGACCATCACTGACAAAGTTAAGAAAATAAATTAGTACTGTTGATTATTTCAGAAATAAAGCAATTTAATCATTCAAAAATATACTTTCTTATTACATTGTTCCGCTTGCTGATCTCAAAAAGATTTTAAATTTTATTCATTTTATTTCTTTCCTTCAGGCTTAAAAATGCTTGGCAGTAATTTGAAAATGATAACTGGTTCAAAGGAGGAATGTCTTCAAGGCCTGAAGAATGGCGATTGGGTGTCTATTTCACCAGGAGGAACACGAGAAGCCCTCTTTAGTGATGAAACTTATAAAATTTTATGGGGTAAACGCACAGGTTTCGCAAAAGTTGCTTTAGAAGCAAAAGTGGTAAGTCTTACCAAATACATAGCAATAGGAATGACATATAGACTTATATACTGCTTCATAGTGCTTTACAGAACTCTCTTTGTCTTTCTTTCTTTCTTTCTTTCTTTCTTTCTTTCCTCTCTCTCTCCTTTCCTTTTTCTTTTTCTTTCCCGCTATCTGTTTCTTTCTTTCTTTCTTTCTTTCTTCCTTTCTTTCTTTCTTTCTCTTTTTTCTATTTCTTAATACCCTATATGATCCATAATGATTTATATAAGTGGATTTTATTCATATGTATTCTTCATATGATCTTCTACCTGAGCTATAAGGAGTATGCCAGCAAAGGATTTAGAAGTGTTGGATACCTTAACAATTGAATGGTTAATATCATGGAGGTAATAAAAATGATGCAAGAGGTATGTTAAATCATTTTTTTTGTTAGTTTAGGTCAGGAATCATCAACCTTAAACACTCAAAGAGCCATTTGGACCCATTTTCCATAGAAAGCAATACCTAGAGCCACAAAACCTGGCTGGGTATGGCCAACCCGACATCACCCAGTCACATGAGCCCCCTTCACATCCTTATTCCTCCCTCCCTTTCTTCCGACTCCTCCTTCTCTCCTTCCTTTCTCCCTCTCTTCCTCCTCTCTCTCTTCCTTCCTTCCTTTCTCTTTTTCTCTTTCTTTCTTCTTTTTCTTTCTTTCTTTCTTTCTTTCCTTCCCCCCCCCTCTCTTTCACACATACACACCTACCTGGTCTGGGCACAAAGTATCTGTTGTTACAGAAGTTTTCACTTCTTTCTATAATACATGTGATACTAATCAATAACCCATCTCTCAACTACGTAAAGCCTATACATATTTTCTTGGCAGTAAGTCTACTCTCTTTAAGTGGTATTTGATCCTAATAGATAGACAATCATGATTGCAGGCAGGCAGGTAGCTCTGTTGTTTAATAGGCTCTCAGTAAAATTTCTATATTAACAAAATTTATACCTAAACAACAGAATATAGGAGCAAAAAATCATAGTAATAGGCTGAGCTATCCTTCTCCTCCCCTTCCCCCTTGCTTCCTTTTGCTTTCAGGTTAGGAGGGAAAATCAAATAAAAATGGGAAGGACAGAAAATGGTACCTGGCTGCAAAACAGAAGAGCGTTTTTCAGCCTTCTGCTATTTTGCAGCCATGCAAGGTTGGGTTCTAACTTACCTTGCTGCTGGTATGCTTCCTCAAGAAGATGAGAGTGCCAGAAACTCACCTTCTGCACAGGCTCAGAAAAAATAAATTAATTAAAATTTAAAAATATGAAAATAAGATGGCAAGCACATGCACAGTGACAGAAACTCGGCTTCTGCACACGGTCAGAAGAAAAATAAAATAAAAAATAAAAAAAAATTCAAGAAACTTTTTTAAGAAAAGAAAGTTGGAAACAAGATGGCGACCACATGCAACTCAGCTTTTGCACATGCTCAAAGGAATTTTTTTTAAAAAAAGATGGCGGTGCCCATGGACAAGCACCTATCCGGTTTGGTGACATTACCAATTTGGGCAAACCGGTCCGAACCAGGAGGAACCCACCCCTGCAGGGTTGTTTTGAAAGAGAGAATCACAGGAAGGGATGCTATATATGTCACTTTAGGTTCTGTCATGAAGATGAGATATATCTCTAATAACTTTGTAAATAAAGACCACAGGAAGCTGCTACAGTAATTAAAAATAGGCTATATGTTTACAATCAAAACACATGTTCTTTAAGTTCCCAGTTATTAAAATGAAATATTTTAAATAAATGAAGTTGATATTTGCTTCCTTGTTTCTTGTCCCCTAGCCCATAATTCCAATGTTTACAGAGAACAGTCGTGAAGGATATAAGATACTTGGAACAATAAGTAAGTTAAATATGCTACATATTTTCTAAATTTATAATCTTTTTAAAAAATAAACTATGTCAATGTTCCAAATAAACAAAAAAAGTGTTGGTTTTATAGTGTTCCACCACAGCTCCAACACATAGAATTTTCTATTGGAGCAGTTTTACTACTGGATTATTTACTTACTTACTTACTTACTTACTTACTTACTTACTTACTTACTTACTTACTTACTTACTTACTTACTTATTTTCTTATATTTTAGCCACTTCATCTCACATTCAAGTAAGTTTGGGTGGTGTACGTCAAGACTGAAACAATAAATACCTAAAATCATTATCAATACCATTTCCTTATTATCAGTAAAAAAATTTAAAACTTTAGTATCCAGTTATTTTTTTCTAATTTAGCTCTCCACCGCACAAGCAACTGAGTCATGCAACTATAATATAAAAATTAAAAGTTATGAAACACAAAACGAAGAAATAACAAGGAGATGTTAGTAACAGTGAAACAACTTCACAAGTCTATCCATCCTCTGAGGTCCAAGCTTCCTTCTTCAATGCAGCATATACATAATATTTCTAATTTTATTCTAGCTGACAAATGTTTTTTTTGTTCTTGTAGATCTTGTTTCACTGGAAAACTGCATATTCCTAGATTATGTTGCTACTTGTCTATGGTCTGAAAACCCAATTTTTTAAGTAGCTTATTGTTTTAAATATGCTCACTAAGCAAGGCAGGGGAAGCCTGAAGAACATTCTTCCAGAAATTTTTCTAATTCTTTAGCAACATAGCACTGAAGTTATCTGTGCAGTAAACTAACAAAATATGCTAGTAGCTATGGTTAAGTTGCATACTTTGCTTCTGTGTCTGTGTGTTTGTGTGAAGATAGGTTGGGTGTATTGCCAGCTTAAATAGGTCTGTGTCTGTGTGTATAAATCCATTAAGGTGGATGCTTTTGTGAGTGTGTCTGCTTTTGCTCCGTTCTTGTGTTAAAAAAAATATATTTTTATATGTGTACTGTGAAGCATAGAATTCCATCCTGGTCATGTGATCAGGAGAGATGAAATAGGGAAGTTTAAACTGGACCAATCCGTAGCACTCCCAAAGGGTCACTTAAATGCTTAACTCGAAGGACCACACTGGTGGATTTTTCCCCAAAACTTTTTCTCCTAGAAAAAGAATACCTTCTGAATCTGAACAGTCTGAACAGACCCAATTCATTTTACAACTGTCTTTTTGCTATTTGCCCCACCAGCATAAATTTGATTTTATTCTCTTCTGTTTTTAGAGTTAATGTGTTGATAGATATCCCTTAGTCTCCCTGTATTTTTTTCTGACATTCCATATGAAAAAATTAATTTTTAAAAAAGTAATGCTTTCATATATGTAGTTATGTTGCATGCTAAATATAGAATGATACTCAATGTTGATTTAATAGTTGTCATCAATGTTATAATAGGCATTGATCATTTAGGAGCTGCTGTAATTTCACATCATCTTTCAAAATATTTTTAACAAATAAAAGTTTAACGAAGTAAAAACCATAAAAGACAATGAAACCATAAAATCATGTAATTTAACTTCAGAATGTTGAACATAACCTTGAAGACTTATATACTTCATATGAACCTTTGTTTTCTCATCATATAGAACCACTAAGAGACTTGTACGAATATGTTCGATGGCCACTAATTATTTTGTATGGAGGATTTCCAGTGAAATGGCGTACACATATTGGAAAGCCCATACCATATGATCCAAACATAACTGTTGAAGAGCTGGTGAAAAAGGTAAACTAATTTATATGTGAGTGTCTTTAAGCAAAAGCATTCAGGAGTCAGGAGAAATTTACATGTGTGTTTTCTTCTTCTAATAGGTACAAAATTCTTTAGAGACTTTAATAGAAAAAAACCAAAAACTACCAGGAAGTATAAGAAGTAGTCTGCTGGCACGGTTTCATAACAAGAAAAATGAATAATTGCAGTGAAAATACTATGTAACAATGACAGCCTTATTCATATTGTAATTATATATCCTCGTGCATTATTGAAATACTGCTACTCTTATAAACTTATAAACAGTTAAAAATGAAGCCTTTGGATGTTGTTATAATGTATTACAGTGATCTCTCGGTTAGCGTGGGGGTTACGTTCCAAGACCTCCCGCGCTAACCGATTTCCGCGTTATACTGGATGCGGAAGTAAAAACCACCATCTGCGCATGTGCGCCATTTTTTTCATGGCCGCACATGCGCAGATGGTGGAGTTTGCGTGTGGGCGGCAGGGAAGACCAAGGGAAAGTTCCTTCAGCCGCCCAACAGCTGATCTGCTCCGCAGCGCGGAAGCAGCGAGGAGCCGAAGATGGGGTAAAGGCAAAGGGGAAACCCCATCTTCGGCTCCTCGCTGCTGCCGCGCTGCGGAGCGGATCAGGTGTTGGGCGGCTGAAGGAACCTTCCCTTGGTCTTCCCGCCGCCCAGGCAAAGGGGAATCCCCAAGATCGCTTGCCGCTTGCCGCTTTGCAGCTTGGAGCCTTGCTTCGCCTCCTTCGCTGCAATAGGCAAGCGGCAAGCGATCTTGAGAAAGAGAGAGAAAGGAGGGCGACTTGCCAGTCCACGCCCCCCTGGATGAACAGCCTCGCATGGCCCCAGCGCCGGGCTCCGCTGTTGCCTCCGCCCCCATTCGGCTCTGCAGCTGAGAGGCCTTCCCGGCAGAGCCCTCCCCAACAGCTCCCGCCGCCAGCGCAAAAAAGAAAAGAAAAAAAAATCCCCAAAAGAGGCAGGCACAAAGCGGGGGCACAAGGAGAGCTGCCCGGCAGAGGTTGCTTTTTTTCTTCTCGTGGGCAAGTGGAGGGGGGGAGAGAGAAGGGAGGAAGAGAGTGTGAGAGAGGAAGAAAGAGAGAGAGAAATGATAGAAAAAAGGGGAGAAAAAAGAGAAATGAGAAAATGATTGAAGCATAGTGACAGGAAAGAAAGAGAAAGAGACAGAGAAGTGACTCTTGGTGATGACGTATGACATCATCGGGTGGGAAAAACCGTGGTATAGCAAAAAAACCGCGGACTTATTTTTTAATTAATATTTTTTGAAAAACCGCGTTGCAGCGTTTCGCGCTAATCGAGAACGCGCAAATCGAGGGATCACTGTATATACACATTTCACTACATGGGCTCCTAGAACTCATAGTTCAGCTGGTTTTGAAGTCATCCAGGAAACACTGCCGAAGGATTTCATTCTCCATGTCTTGGGATAGTAATTCATTTGAGCTTGGAATCTCACAGCTTCTACGGCAAATGTGGACTTGTTACATGTGACCTTGAACCCAACACATATAATAGATATAATAATATATTATTATATATTATATTATATTATTATTATTATTATTAATAATAATAATAATAATGTTTGTTAATGATAACATATTATATCTTGTCTTTTTCTTGAAGCAGATGAGACATAATCTGAAGACGGACAATATTGGCATTAGTACTTGGCCATAGTTGAGTCATTATTTTGTTCATGTGCACATTGTTGCCATACTTAATCTTTGCAAGAGTGGTGAACTGGTTAGGAAGTCTTATCCCATTTGCCTGATGGAACAATTGACATTTCTAAGATTTATTAAGAATTTTTCTGGCAAGAAGGTAGGCATTTGTAGAGGACTAAGGGAACAGCCTTGAAAGACAAAGAAGAGTTTCTACCAAGGCAATGTTCAGATGAAATAGTCCTGATTCCCACTCAAGAAAGTAATTTGAAAAAATATTTGTTTAATTAAAATGATTTAAAAACTATTTAAATTGCTAAATAATATTTTCATTGATTGTATCAATTTATTGTAACAGTAAAATTTATGCTGGACGATTCCACCAAGTATCATATTTTGAGAGAACATGCATTTGCGGTGCACCAGAAATAGAAGACATTGCACATGTGCTACTCAATTGTAAACTATACTCCTCAGTAAGACCTCAGTATTTACAGCCCCTACTTGACAAAATCATACACTGGGACTGTAATAAACAATTATCATATTTTCTTCAGGGTACAAATATATATGTAGTTGCTAGAACCGCTAAGTTTATAGTCAGGGCTGTTCAGATTAGAATACGTTTTATAGAACATATTGGGGTGGCATGCAAAGGAGATGAACTTACTTAAGAGTATTTTATATCAGTACCTTAGATTTGTTTAATATAATCCTTTTCACGAGTTATATTCTCATGTTTTACTACTCAATTTTAGCATATTATACTGCATTTTAACTTATTATTTATTCAAATTCCTTCTATTTTAGCCAATTTTATTGTATTTTAACCAGTCACAGTTTTATGACGACCGATGTGATCCTTTTTCTCGCTTTGATATGGTCGAATGACTAATCAAATAAAGTTGATTTGATTTGATTTGTTTTGTTATGTTGATATTTTATTATTACTGATGGTAATAATAAATTGCCTTAGAGTCTTTGAAATTGCTAGTATTTAAATCGTTCAATAAATAAATAGACAATTTTGATGGGTGATAAATTTTTTTCTTATTAAGAGATATCTTAATTTTAATGTTCGTGATTAAATATTTTGCTGCCTGAAAGAAGTGGTATGAGGTACCCATCTAGCAAGTCAAAATATAAGTATTATAGGACAACCTCTCAGAAAAAGTCTCAGAAAAAAATATTCTCTCCAGGCTACCTGTGTTATTAATTTTAGGATTGGCTCCTTGGCATATAAATAAATTTTATGCATAATTCTTTACAGAAAATCCAGTACATAATCTAATGCAATCCACTGCAGCCATATCTTACTACTAGATGTTGAAGTACTATCTCAGAACACAGATTTCTATAATACTCACATAATTAAGAAATTTACTAATGTCAATCAGAACTCTTACCTCCCTTAAATAGTCAGATGGAGCCTCATAAATTTTTGTACCTGAAATTCAGGTACCTTCCCCTGATGCCTATCACTTTGTCAATGCTTCTTTGAGGAGGGGGTCCTTTCTGGCTCGCTACAAGGAGGCACACATGGCCCCCTCCTCAAGAAGCCTTCCCTGGACCCAGCCATTCTCAACAACTATTGTCGAGTTTCCAGCCTTCCCTTTATGGGGAAGGTTGTTGAGAAGATGGTGGCACTCCAGCTCCTGTGGTCAGAGCAATCATGGGCTTCCCTAGGTATGCCCATGTCACACCAACACTCCGCAGTCTGCATTGGTTGCCGATCAGTTTCTGGTCACAATTCAAAGTGTTGGTTATGACCTATAAAGACCTTCTGCTGCAAGAATCCCAGTGACCGGTTAGGTCCCACAGAGTTGGCCTTCTCTGGGTCCTGTTGACTAAACAATGTCATCTGGCGGGAGCCAGGGGAAGAGCCTTCTCTGTGACGGCCCCAACCCTCTGGAACCAGCTCCCCCTGGAGATTAGGATTGCCCCCACCCTCCTTGCCTTTCACAAACTCCTTAAAATCCATCTCTGCCATCAGGCATGGGGGGATTGAGACATTCCCTTCCCAGGCCTATATAGTTTTATGTATGGTATGCTTGTGTTGTATGTTCTTTTAAATAATGGGTTTTTAGATTTTAAATATTAGATTTGTTCTCTGTATATTGTTTTATTATTGTTGTGAGCCGCCCCGAGTCTGCGGAGAGGGGCGGCCTACAAATCTAATAAACAAACAAACAAACAAACAAACAAATAAATAAATAAATAAATAAATAAATAAATAAATAAATAAATAAATAAATAAATAAATAAATAAATAAATTCCAGTCATATCTAATATCTATGCTTATTATTATGTGGCATGATTGGATTTAGATATATTGGACTGCAACTTCAAAACTCAGAAAACATCTCTATTGGCCATTGTAGCTGAGATTTATGGAAATTAAAATTGAATTTACAGCTGGAGGAGTTATAAATTAGTGAAGAAAGTACTTAACTTTCTTGAATATATTAGCAGTACAGTACTTTTATTATTTATATTAATCTATTCTCAAATTTACTGCCTTGGCAAGAAACAATAGAACTGGTATTGGAGTGGACTGGACTGAAATAGATGAACAAGCGTTCTGCATTAAGGACTTCTTCTGCTCTATCTTTACTCAGACTTTCTTGGCTGACTAAATATATTCTATACCAAACCCAAAACTAGAAAACCTTCCCTTGATCTGAAATCATTCATATTTGAAAGCTCAAATATCAATAGATATGTCAGGATAATAATAATCAATGTAATGAGATGTAATTTTCAGAAATTCTTGCCAGATTGGTCACCACTCAGGTTAACAAGGTACTCCCTAGGTGTTCAGGTTTTGGACATCTGGTGATAAATGGACTAGGATTCAAGTGTTAAGCCTCCAAGTAACATGTCTCAAATAAGAACAGCCCAAGGCAGCTCTATTCAAAAAAGTATTTTTATTGGGAACACAACAGATTGGCGAGGTCTCACAGAAATTCCGAATCTGGTCAGCATCTGGAATTACACCAATTGTTCTGTCTGGGTCACTCCAGAAGCCAATACCAACCCAAAAAGAGAAGCCAGACACACTGGTAAAAGGCAAAGGCAATTGTATAAAATTCAAGAAAAACACAGGTAACAGAAAATGTCCTTACAAACAGGAAAATGCTGTATCTTTAGAGATATCCACACAGGCAAAAGTCCATGCAGCAATACAGAATTCTTGCTGCCAAGCCAAGGCTGTAAAATAGCAGACCTACACCTCCCACGGGTCTTCCAAAGCTGCTGGGCCACAAGCCAGGAACAGAGACGCCCAGAAACAAGACAGGATAACGCCACTCCAAATTGATAACACTCCACATGGCTTCAAGGCCTTGTCTGCCTTTTAAACCCTGCTGATGAGGACCACACCCAAACCCAGCTGTTTCTAATTCACTGGTGAAAATATTTCTTTAACTGCTCCTTTCGTTGCTGTGAACGTCTCTGTCTCATGTCAATGACAGCTTGTGCGTCATCACCTAATGACTCCAAGCTACTGGCTGGGGAGAGCCCCCCCCCTCCGGGGCTCTCATGCTGTTCTCCTTCATCCCATTCCTGACTCTCCTCTCCCCCGTACGACTGTTCAGCCCCCTTCTTTGCGCTGTCATCCTCCTCCGGGCATGGAGCCAGCAGAGACACAACTGGTCCCTGAGCAGCCTCAGGCTGAATCACAACAACCAATATATATATATTACACCCAAAATTTATTTATTTATTCATTCATTCATTCTTTCATTCATTCATTCATTCATTCATTCATTCATTCATGTATTTACTTGCTTACTTACTTACTTATTTAATTTGTATGCCGCCCCTCTCTATAGACTTGGGGCAGCTCACAGCAATAATAAAACAATGTACAACAAATCTAATAATTTAAGAAAAAACACTAAAAAACCGATTATTAAAAGCACACAAACATACCAGGCATAAACTGTATAGGCCCGGGGAAGATGTTTCAATTCCCACATGCCTGACGGCAAAGGTGGGTTTTAAGGACTTTACGAAAGGCAAGGAGGGTGGTGGCAGTTCTAATTTCCGGGGGGAGCTGGTTCCAGAGGATCGGGGCCGCCACAGAGAAGGCTCTTCCCCTGGGTCCCGCCAAACGGCATTGTTTAGTCAACGGGACCCGGAGGAGGCCAACTCTGTGGGACCTAACCGGTCGCTGGGATTCGTGCGACAGAAGGCGGTCCCAGAGATATTCTGGTCCGATGCCATGAAGGTCTTTATAGGTCATAACCAACACTTTGAATTGTGACCGGAAACTGATCGGCAACCAATGCAGACTGCGGAGTGTTGGTGTAACATGGGCATACCTAGGGAAGCCCATGATTGCTCTCGCAGCTGCATTCTGCATGATCTGAGGTTTCCGAACACTTTTCAAAGGTAGCCCCATGTAGAGAGCATTACAGTAGTCGAACTTCGAGGTGATGAGGGAATGAGTGACTGGGAGCAGTGAGTCCCGGTCCAGATAGGGCCGCAACTGGTGCACCAGGCGAACCTGGGCAAACGTCCCCCTCACCACAGCTGAAAGATGGTTCTCTAATGTGAGAATATTAATTGATTAAACCATATACATACAAATACATACATACACCATGTTTTCCTGAAAATAAGACCCTGTTTTATATTTTTATATTAACCCTGAAATAAGTGCTTGGCCTTATTGCCATGGCAATACACAAAAGGGAAAGAATCAACAGGAATTCCACCTGTTTACATGACTAAGCTAGCAACAACAAAGCTAATTACAGGAGGGAAGGAAGGGTGAGGGTCTGTCATACGGGCATTGAGCAAACTGAGCAGCATTATATAAGATCAACTATGCCTTCAATGGGGATTTTCATATTCTGACAATGTTAGTAGAGAACTAATGAAAGGTTAGTAACATCAGTAGTTTTTAAATAAATTGTAAACATTCCGGAGATTGCAATGGCTGTTGCCTCTTCATTTATATACAGTATATATGTGTCTCTGTGTGTGTGTGTCTGTGTGTGTGTGTATGTGTATACAGGTGAAACTCAAAAAATTAGAATATCGTGCAAATGTTCATTTATTTCAGTAATAGAGCAGTCATGGGCTTCCCTAGGTATGCCCATGTTACACCAACACTCCGCAGTCTGCCTTGGTTGCCGATCAATTTCCGGTCACAATTCAAAGTGTTGGTTATGACCTTTAAAGTCCTTCATGGCATCGGACCAGAATATCTCCAAGACTGCCTTCTGCCACACAAATCCCAGCGACCGATTAGGTCCCACAGAGTGGGCCTTCTCAGGGTCCCATCAACTAAAATATGTTGGTTGGCGTGCCCCAGGGGAAGAGCCTTCTCTGTGGTGGTCCCGACTCTCTGGAACCAGCTGCCCCCAGAGATTAGAACTGCCCCTACCCTCCTTGCCTTTCGTAAACTCCTTAAAACCCACCTTTGTCGTCAGGCATGGGGGAACTGAAATATCTCCCCCGGGCCTATACAATTTATATATGGTATGTATGTATGTATGTTTGCTTAATAATGGGGTTTTAAAAATATTTTAAATTGTAAATTATTAGATTTGTCATGAACTGTTTTATTGTGTTGTGAGCCACCCCGAGTCTACGGAGAGGGGAGGCATACAAATCTAATAAATAAATAAATACAACTTAAAAGGTGAAACGCAATATATGAGAGATACGCATAACATGCAAGGCAAGATAGTTCAAGCCGTGATTTGTCATAATTGTGATGATTATGGGATACAGCTCATGAAAACTCCAAATCCGCCATCTCAGAAAATTAGAATATTACATGTGATCAATTAAAAAAAGGATTTTATATAGAACAATATTGGACCTCTGAAAAGTATAAGCATGCATATGTACTCAGTACTTCATTTGGGCCCGTTTTGCAGCAATTACTGCCTCAATGCAGTGTAGCATGGATGCTATCAGCCTGTGGAAAACCAGGATGCTTCAATAGCAGGCTTCAGCTCTTCTGCATTGTTCAGTCTCCGTCTCTCATCTTTCTCTTGGCAATGCCCCATGTATTGTCCATGGGGTATAATTCAATTCAATTCAATTTATTAGATTTGTATGCCGCCCCTCTCCGAAGACTTGGGGCGGCTCACAACAGTAATTAAAAACAGTATAACAATGGAACAAATCTAATAATAAAATTATATAAAACCCCCCAACAATTTAAAAACCATACAGTATATACATACCAAACATAAAATATAAGAAAGCCTGGGGGAGATATCTTAATTCCCCCATGCCTGGCGATATAGGTGGATCTTGAGTAACTTGCGAAAGACAAGGAGGGTGGGGGCCGTTCTAATCTCCGGGGGGAGTTGATTCCAGAGGGCCAGGGCCGCCACAGAGAAGGCTCTTCCCCTGGGGCCCGCAAAACAACATTGTTTAGTCGACGGGACCCGGAGAAGGCCAACTCTGTGGGACCTTATCGGCTGCTGGGATTCGTGCGGTAGAAGGCGGTTCTGGAGGTATTCTGGTCCAATGCCATGAAGGGCTTTAAAGGTCATTACCAACACTTTGAATTGTGACAGGAAACTGATCGGTGGCCAGGGCAGGCCACGGAATGTTGTAGAAATGTGGGCGAATCTAGGAAGCCCCACGATAGCTCTCGCGGCCGCATTCTGCCCGATCTGAAGTTTCCGAACACTTTTCAAAGGTAGCCCCATGTAGAGAGCGTTGCAATAGTCAGATGAGTTTGCTGGCCAATCAAGGACAGTAATCCCATGGTCATTGAAGGAGGTTTTGGTGCTTTCGGCAGTGTCGGCAGGTGCCAAGTCTTCATGCCACATCGCATTGAGGCAGTAATTGCTGCAAACGGGGTCCAAATGAAATACTGAGTACATATGCATGTAAGCCATTTATTATATAGCCAGACTTTTTACACTCCCCCCCATGTTACTTTAAAATATGATCTGTTCAAAATGAGAATGGGAACTAACTTAACTGATAATTCTCTTTCCTTTTCCTATCATATTAATGATAATAGATGTGATGTAACTGAAGATAATTGCTTTGAAAGGTATGCTCTGACTCATGAAGTAGCAATTTCATCTTTATCTTTCATAGCTATTATGAAGAAAAACATCAGCACACACCTTCAAGATGTGGGAGAAATCATAATATAAAGAGATAGTTCTTCTCTGATAGTGTACTCTTCTGCCCACACACTGTTCTGAGCTAAAACAAACAATTATTATAAACAGAGCTATGAACTGAAACATATAATATTCAAAGGATATTTTGGAAGGGTGCTATATAGAACAGTGTTGGCAACTTTTAAGATATTGGATGGGGAATTTCAAGAGCTGAAGACTACATGTTAAAGATGCCAAGGCTGAGACAGAAAACACCTGTCTATTAACCCAGATGTGTCGGATGTCATGGGACTTCTGGCTTTGTGGCCAAGAAGTCCCAAATATAATATGTGTGTTGTAAGATGACAGAGGTTGAAAACTACAGAGTTAGAATATTTTAATCAATGAAATAATATAATATTCCCATGTGAAAAAAAGCACTAAGGTTTAAAAAGAGTTGGAAGAATTATAGGAAACATAAGAAATTAATTGGATGATGATTAGAATTATGTAGAGATACCATGTTAATGTCCACTTGTCTACTTCATGTTTTGTTTTAGATAACACCATGCAAGCTAAAGAAGAAACTTAGTAGTTAACTAAAGACATACATAGAAGATGACATTTTGAAAAAAAGATAAATGGTTGCTTCATATATGGAGAAGTGGAGTGTACAATCAATGAGAAGGAATAAAATAGAATAGAATTCTTTATTGGCAAAGTGTGATTGGACACACAATGAATTTGTCTTTGGTGCATATGCTCTCAGCATACATAGAAGAAAAGATACATTTGTCAAGAATTGTGAGGTACAATTTGTCAAGAATTGTGAGGTACAGGGAGGCATTTGTCTTCCAAGAATTGTTTTGTTTCCCCAGACTTAAAGAATATTTCCCTTTGTCTAGATAATAGTTCTTACATATTTCTGTCAATGTCGTCTTCCTTTGTCTGTACAAACAAAAGGGATGAGACACAGAATGAAAAAGCCTACCTGCTCCTGCGATATTGATGACTTTGTAGTATGAAATGAGAACTTAAAATCAGAATATAGAAATGGCAGCACTCCACCTTATGTTCACAGACATTCTCCTATGATCTTTTTTCCTTACCTTTTATTTCCCCCTTCCATTATTTTGATAAACTCTGTCAACATTGAATAATTGCGATGACTAATTTCAGCTAAATCAAGAGGGAACTAATTATCAGAATTAGCCTTTATGCATCTGTTTATTCAAATAACACGAATGAAGTGTAATCCAGAACAGTAAGTATTCTGGCCATTCCAAATAGAATGAATGGTGTTTGAGTGTGTGTTTCAGTAGGAGGTAATCACACAGGGTATGAAACTGATTGTCTTCGGTCAGTAAGTAGAAGTTTACTAATCTTAGTGGCAGGAATAATAATGTAGGTGGGAAATGGGCAGTTGGCGTTCATGGTTGGAAGTCATCAATCTTTTGGAGAGTTCTTGATGAATTTAAGGGTAAGAGAAATTGCTCCTGATCTATTTGGTGAAAGACTAACTGTGCAATTGTGATTTGTGGTTTATAAATGGGAACATCAACACATATAATTGTTAGTCCTTTAGGAAGTGGTGTGAACAAAAACAGAACACAAGTGAATAGGAACACCCAAGCACAAATTTGGCAAAACACAATCCCCTTTAAAAATAAGGATTACGGTAAATTAAAAAAAAAGAGAGAGAGAAGACTTGAGACCTCTCTCATCAACTCCCATTATCATATTCTTGGCAACTGAAACCAATGTTTTCAAATACAATATGAATTGAAACTTGACATCTGTATACTACTAAAAATGTTTATCTGTTTCTAACCTTCAGTTAACCCAAAAAGTGCATCATAGTGCAAAGAATTTTGAATCAAGATACCTCAAATACAATAACTTAAACAATACATAGAAAATTCAGAATCCATTATTCCTGTGTAATTGAAACGTCAAGAATATTCATACAGAGGTTTTGTTTGCAACGTTATGGTTCCTGCAGCATCACCATAGTTAACTGTGATCATGTAATCATGATTTCCAATGCTTTCTGCCATCTTCCCACAAGCAAAGTCAATGAGACATTTGATGATGTACTACACAACCCGTTACACATTGGGTCATCATTTTGTAAATATTCCCCAAAGCTGGAGAGGGACGGCATGCAAGTCCAATCAATCAATCAATAAATAAATAAATGCCAACAGAAAATTGCAAATCACTCTTGCTCCCACCCCTTCTGACCAATGAGTAACAATGGGTTGTGCAGTACATCATAAAATTAACTGAATAGAATTTAGAAAGTAATATTTCCTCAAATTTAAAAGAATGTTGAAATGGTGCAAAAGTCATAGAACCCAATCTATTTCCATTTAACAGTTAGCTCTACTGAAATAAATGACATTACTTAAGAATAGAATGAGAATGGATCCTCACTTACATGACAATGCACAGCATAAAATGATTAAAAGATATCCTTTAAAAATATGGAATTTACTACATGGACAGAACCAGGACTCTGAGTTTCTATATGTACAGGTTGCCCTTGTTTAATGGCCACAATTAGGACTGGCAACTCAGTTATTAAGTGAAGTGGTTACTAAGTGAAATTGTGATACTGCCTATGATCTTACTTCATTTTTCCTTTTCTTTATAGATCTGCAAAGATTGTAAATGCAAGGGCTGATTGTAAAGTCACTTTTCAATCATTATTATCAATGCAAACAACTGTCATCTAAGGCAGTTACTAAATGAGGACAGGTTGCACAAATAAGCCTAAATAGAAATGATAGAAATGGAGAAATTGAAGATGAAATAACTAAAGTAAATTAAATGGAATTTACTTCATTTTCTAATTTTGAGATTATTTTTATCCATATTACAGATGAATAAATACATTATTTTAATTTTTTTTTCAATTTTGCACTTCTATTCATCCTATAACAATACTTCCTCATGACAAGATAACAACACAAGTTCACAATCAGTCAAATAAAATAAAAATAAATCTTTATAATGGCATACAGAATTAGGCAGCCTTAAAACTATAAGTACTAACATTTATCACAGAAAGCAAATATCTCTTTAAAGATTCTACAGAAATCTAGATTTTATTAAGTATTTATGAGCAGCCTGTTTATTTAATATTTATTCCTTTTGATCAGCTTTTTAGTGGGTTTTTTAATATATTTTCTTGTAAGATTTAATTCAGAAGAATAGGAAGCCTGCAATTCATTACAGGTAGTCCTCGACTTACAACAATTCATTTAGTGACCAAAGTTCCAATGCCACTGAAAAAATGGCTTATGACCATTTTCACACATGACTATTTCAGTGTCTTCTTGTTCCACATGATCAAAATTCAGATAGGTGACAAATAGTTCATATTTATGACATTGCAGTGTCCTGCATCCACTTTTGCAACCTTCTTATAAGCAAAGCTAATGGAAAAGCCAAATACTGTACACTTAACAACTGTGTTACTAATTTTACATCTGCGGTGATTCAGTTAACAAGTGAATGAAACAAGAAGACAAGAAAGGTTCGTAAAATTCTCTTTACAAATGTTTTGCTTAGCAAGAGAAACTTAGGCCTCAGTTGTAGTCATAAGTCAAGAATTATCTATACAAATCATGTAAATAATGTTGTTCTGCAGGATCATATAGTTGTTATAAATAAAATTTCATTCCAGATCTGCTATCAGATCCGGTAAGCAAATACAGATGTTTGCATGAGTCATAAAAAAGTGTTGCATTCATACTCCAAAGTGCCTTTCCAAATGAAATCATCAAGCCTCATAGATGCTATTGATATTATTTTTCACCAATGTTGAAAATTAATGGCAGACTGCTTAACATAATTGCCTGATTGTTTCAAATAAGTACATCTCTGGTCTTAATTCTATGTCACATTATGTCATTTCCTTTAACCATGTCATAATTTTTCTCCAGTATTTTCGTGCCATTGGGCATGACCAAAATACTAATTTATTGTACATATATTAACTGCTACGAGATTGGCATTTGCTCAAAACTGGAAAGATCAAAACCTCCCATTAGATAACATGATAATTAATAAAATAATGGACTGTGCTGAAATGATCAGGCTTACTTATGAATTGCAAAACAAACAAGAAAGAGATTTTTTTACCTTTTGGGAAAACTTTTACAAGTGGCTAGAAATTAGAACAGATAATACAAACAAGTTAAATAAACAGGGAAAATTGTTAAAATGTGACCAACAAATGTAATGAAAATACGTAGTAAATAATATAGAGGTAGAATAGAGAAGTATGGATATATGTATGTATGTATATAGATATATATGTAAAGCTAGAAGAAGTAATATTGTGAAGTATAAATATATCTGGAAATGAAATAGTTGCAAAAGTGGTTAGTATTAACTTTATATTTCTTGTATTTTTGTATATCTTGTTTATATGTGTTTTGTTTATAGCTAAAAACTCAATAAAGATTAAAACTAACATAATTGGTTGACCCATTTTCCGAAATACAGATTCTACTAGGATTTCTGATAATTTGAAGCTTTTTTTTAATGAGCAAGCCAAAGTATTTCTTGTGACATTCCATGGATGCAAAAGTTGGAAATTAAAAAAGCAGGATAGGAAATAGAGATGCCTTTGTGTTGTAGAAGACTCCCCGGAATACTAAAAAGATGAAAAAGATTAAGATAAAGGCTTCCCGTCCTGTTGTGTCTGACTTTAAGGGTGGTGTCCACTTCTGTTTCTTAAGCTTTTGAACTGTTGGGCGGTAGGAACAGGAGGTTATCTCAGCATGTGGTGCTCGGGGCCCAGACTATTATCTTTCCAGCTGTCAAGCACAGGTTCTTTAATTGCTCAGCCATCACACACACACACAAACAATATAATTGACAGCCAACCCCCCCCCCCAAAAAAACTGATTGATCATCAAACAAATCAATCCAGACTTTTCACTCAAGGCACAAATGACCAGGATAAAATTATCCTTTTGCGGGCAAATC
Organism: Erythrolamprus reginae; assembly: GCF_031021105.1. Taxonomy (NCBI): domain Eukaryota; kingdom Metazoa; phylum Chordata; class Lepidosauria; order Squamata; family Dipsadidae; genus Erythrolamprus; species Erythrolamprus reginae. The sequence continues at coordinate 210,948,126 of NC_091952.1, read as the reverse complement.
AAAAAAAAAAAAAACAACAGACTAGCTTCCTAAGAGAAGTAAGTCTCTAATGCTGGAAGCAAAAGGAGAAAGAGGATGACCAGCAGCAATCTGGATGGGCTCAGTTACAGTGTTGATGAATGCACCGTTGAAAGAATAGATCATCCTGGGCAAAATCTGCCTGGCTCCCTAAGAATTGGAAACAACTCGATGGCACACAATACATTAAAAAAATTAAATTAAATAAACGCATTGTTTTTTTTAAATGAAACAATATATTCTCTCTAATTCTACTTCAGGATTATCCCACATTTATGAAAATGGGCATTGGGGGTCTTTCTGCCCTGATCAGATTGATTCTGGGATGTTAGGAACTTAAATAAACATACTGTACTACCAAAAGTAGAAGAGAATTCTTTATTGACCAAGTGTGATTGCACACACAAGGAATTTATCTTTGGTGCATATGCTCTCAATTTACATAAAATAAAAAAGATACATTTGTCAAGAACCAGAAGGTTATTATTCTGAAAGTAACTGATTTAACCCCAATGCTGATTCAATTGCAATGCGTTCAGATGTTTCCGGTAGCCGCTATGCCACAGAGGTTCGTGCCAGCCGAATTCCGGCTCAGCTCCTGAACGCCGTCGGCCTTTTTTTCTGAGAAACTTGGCAAGAACCAGCGTAATTTGTGCGGATTTGCTTCAGGTGTGTTTCCTGAAATTACTGTCGAAGGAAATGCAAGCTCGGCGGGTATTTGATTCTCTGAGAAAGGAAACAAAAGACTTCAGACTGGATCAGGGAGACTGAAGCGTAAAGAACCAACCCGTGCTCTTTGGAATATCGTGGGGCTCCTCCCCCGCCTCCTGTACTCCTAGCCGTGGTCGCCGAGGCTTTTTTTTGCTTGAAGCCCTAGTTGTGCCTGTGTAGTTTATTTTTCCCCATCCTCCTTCTCTCCGGGGACAAACTGAGTATAATACTGACCAGGAGCTGCCATGGGACGCGCGATGGAAAGCGAAAGAAGCAGTGATAACGAGCAGGTAAGAGGAGTCGAGGCGAGGAAATACCGACGGGATAAAAACCAGGTTTGAAAAAGAAAGGAACGTAATAATGGAGGCGGAAAATGGCAGAACTGGTTTAATGAGTGGCTGCGATAAGGAACCTCTTCTTCTGAGTAAGATCAATCCACATCCGTGGAACCGCAGGTCACCAAATTCCCACTTTGGGAACCGCCTCCCTCCAACACATCTGGACTGGAGACACGACACTTGGTGATGTAGAACTACGCCTCCTTGCAAATAATTCTAGGGTGTTATTGGGCTTTCCTGGACTTTGAAACTACTTTTTAGGCGTATTTCTAAAATAAAAAAAAATCCTCGCGGCTCATTTCCTTTGAAATTAAATACGCTGACCCACTTTGCAGCAGCATGTTAGAGAGCGGAATAAAGGCTTTTCACTTTCTCAAATGTATAACTTACATGTGTCGTGCTGGTTAATACTTAACGCATTCGGGTCTGCAGAAATCCCTTCACTGCCTAATGGAGAGGAGGGGAAAAAGCTACGGAATCTCTTTAATTTGAAAAATCTTTTTAGCGGTCCTCTGGATTTTGTAACCTTGATTGGTGCTTTTCTGCGTGGTTATTCTTCCTGGTTATAAATGGGTATGGACACCTGAGATATTTTGCAGATGAATCAGATATGATTTGACGTGATTTCCACAAGACTTGAAATAATACATTAGAAATATACTAAAAAAAAAATAAAGGGAACACTCAACATATCCTAGATCTGAATGAATGAAATACTGTATTCTCACTGAATATTTTGTTCTGTACAAATGTTGAATGTGCACAGCTGCATGTGAAATTGATTGTCAATCAGTGTTGCTTCCTAAGTGGACAGTTTGATTTCACAGAAGTTTGATTTACTTGGAGTTATATTGCGTTGTTCAAGTTTTCCCTTTATTCCTCAGCCATTTGGAATTCTGGGAATTGAAGTCCAAATATCTTCAAGTTGCCAAGGTTGGGAAACACTGGCGTAATGGAACAGAGATCCACTAAAGATACGTAAAGGACTACGGTAAGTCTGAATGGTGGAGCTCTCCTGTCAGCTATATCTCATATATCGTCTCTACTATTCTTCTATTCTTCTTATACTACTCACATAATATCCTTCTATTCTCTAATTGATATATTCTATTCCTAAATTTTCACTTCTATTCTTTCTCTAATATACTTTACTCGAGTATAACCTCTATAACCTTCATTGTGTACTGTTGTGCATTTGACTAAATAAACAAACAAACAAACAAACAAACAAATTTTTTGAACAATATAGATCATCGGGGAGAAAATCCATAGAGTTCTTCAGTTAAGATTTATTACACATATATTTTGGTTAAAATATATAGTGAACTATGAGATACTGTCAACAACAAGTAAGCTTTGCTTTCCCTGAACTGACTGGGGAATTCTGGGAGCTGAAATCTACCCATCTTAAAGTTATTGAAGTTGAGAAACTTTGGTCTGCAGAAGGATTGCCAGATCTGAATTACAGAAATCAAGAGGATCCTGAGGGAGCAGCTGAAGATAGAAAGGCTTTGTTGCCCTCTAATGGTCATCATTATTTTTATTTATTTTATTTATTCATTTGTCCAATACACAAATACATAGGAAGAAAAATAGACATGTGATAATATAAAAGAGGGTAAAAGTGAACTTAGAGGAGAATATATATGAAAGGAAGAGAATATATATGATAGGTGAAAGAGAGGAAAGACAATTGGACAGGGGACGAAAGGCACACCAGTGCACTTATGTACGCCCCTTACTGGCCTCTTAGGAACCTGGAGAGGTCAATCTTGGAGAGTCTAAGGGAGAAATGTTGGGGGTTAGGGGTTGACACAATTGAGTCCGGTAATGAGTTCCACGCTTCGATAACTCGATTGTTGAAATCATATTTTTTACAGTCAAGTTTGGAGCGGTTCGTATTAAGTTTGAATCTGTTGCGTGCTCTTGTATTATTGCGGTTGAAGCTGAAGTAGTCATTGACCGGTAGGACGTTGCAGCATATGATCTTGTGGGCAATACTCAAATCGTGTTTTAGGCACCGTAGTTCTAGGCTTTCTAGGCCCAGGATTGTTAGTCTATTTTCGTAGGATATTCTATTTTGAGTGGAGGAGTGAAGGGCTCTTCTGGTGAAATATCTTTGGACATTTTCAAGGGTGTTGATGTCTGAGATGTGGTATGGATTCCAGACAGATGAGCAGTAGTCTAGGATGGGTCTGGCAAAAGTTTTGTAGGCTCTTGTGAGTAGTGTGAGATTGCCGGAGCAGAAGCTGCGTAGGATAAGGTTAACAACTCTAGAAGCTTTTTTGGCGATATTGTTGCAGTGGGCTTTAGCACTTAGGTCATTCGATATTAGTATTCCAAGGTCTTTTACTGAGTGTGGGTTAGCAGTGAGAGATTGTTTATTCAGTTTGTATGTGCGGTTTGGATTCTTTTTGCCGATGTGGAGGGTAGAGCATTTGTTGGTTGATATTTGAAGTATACAGTGTATATAGAATTTGGGGGGAAATGTATATTTGCTTCTTGATAGAGAAACATTTTGTCCTGTTTTAGGACACAGCCAAATAATACATTTTATGGAAGTATTACCGTATATTTCAAAGTATAAGACACACCTTTTTCCTCCCTAAAAGAGGAAGGCTCGGTTAAAGACCTTGGTATACTAATAGCAAAAGATTTAAGTGCCAAAGCCCACTGCAACAATATAGCCAAGAAGGCTTCAAGAGTTGTAAACCTAATCCTACGTAGCTTGTGCTCTGGCAATCTCACACTACTTACCAGAGCTTACAAAACTTTTGCCAGACCCATCCTCAAATACAGCTCATCTGTTTGGAACCCATATCGCATCTCAGACATTAACACCCTTGAAAATGTTCAAAGATACTTCACCAGAAGAACCCTTCACTCCTCCACTCGAAATAGAATACCCTACGAGACTAGACTTTCAATCCTGGGCCTAGAAAGTTTAGAACTAAGATGCCTTAAACAAGATCTAAGTATTGCCCACAAGATCATATGCTGCAACGTCCTGCCTGTCGGCGACTACTTCGGGTTCAACTACAACAACACAAGAGCACACAACAGATTTAAACTTAATATTAACCGCTCCAAACTTGACTGTAAAAAATATGACTTCAGTAACCGAGTTGTCGAAGCGTGGAACTCATTACCGGACTCCATAGTGTCATCCCCAAACCCCCAACATTTTACCCTTAGATTATCTATGGTTGACCTATCCAGATTCCTAAGAGGTCAGTAAGGGGCGAGTACAAGTGCACTAGAGTGCCTTCCGTCCCCTGTCCTATTGCTCTCCTATATCTCCTATACTTTTCTTCTATTCCTATATCTCTTCTTCTATTCTTTCATTGATATGCTCTATTACTATACCTTCTTTTCTAGTATTTCTTAGATATATTTTACTATGAGCATCTCCTCTATAACCTTCATCATGTATTTTACTATGTGTATATACCCACTAAAATCCTCATTGTGTATTGGACAAAATAAATAAATAAAATAAATCAAAATAAATAAGGGTGGAGATGTTGGTGCGTTTTATACACTGAATACAGCCATTTTTGCTGTCCTGAAGCCCTGCCCCAGCATCTCATTTTTGGATGGAGGGTCTGGGAAGCCTGCAGAGAGCTCTGGGTGCTAGAGGATGGCAAAAATGCCCCAATTTTTGTGAAAAATTGGCTGTTTTTCACCCATCCCCCCCCCACAAAAATGGAGTCATTTTTGCCTTCCCTCAAAACCTAGGCGCTTTCTGCAAGCTCCCCTTTGCTCACCTCATCTTTGTGAAAAAACAGGTGAAAAGACAGCCTGTTTTTCACAAAAATAGGACTGTTTTTGCCTTCTAATTACCCCATCTAGCATCACTGGAGGATGAATTCTGGGAGTTGAAGTCCACTAGTCTTAAAGCGGTCAAGTTTGAAGTTTGTAAAAAGTATACATGGTTGTAAAAGGTTTTCTGCTACCCTGGTATTTTATTAAATAATATCTTACGACACCTTTTGGTTCAGAATACCTTATACCAGCGTTTCCCAACCTTGGCATCTGGACTTCAACTCCCAGAATTGGAGGCATCTGGACTTCAACTCCCAGAATTCCCCAGCCAGCATTTGCTGGCTGGGGAATTCTGGGAGTTGAAGTCCAAATATCTTCAAGTTGCCAAGGTTGGGAAACACTGCCTTATACTCTGAAAAATATGGTATTTTAGCTGACTCCATCTTTCTTCTAGCAAAGTGTTTACCTTTTCCTTTTTTGGCTCCACACCCAACTGCATATATCAGGAATATTCCCTTTCCCAGTAATTAATTTTATGCTCCATAGACTTGAACTAGGTCCATCATTTGGATTGGTTGATTTAGATTTGGGTGTGTTTTTTCAAGATTATCTTGATTGTTGCATAGCTAGCATATTTAGACCTCTGTGATGATTCTGACTGGGCATTTGAATTATTTTCTGTGGGATGAAGAGACGGTAGTACTGTGGAAAGAATGTGACTAAATACTGCTTGCCTTGATAGTCAACAATGATCTTCTCTACATGCCTTCAATATTTTTTGGAAGAATGGCTTCGTAACAATCTTCTTTATATAGTTGTTTACTCGGTGCTGCTGTTTGCTACTATATTATTTGCCGTTCCACTTACCTTCGTATTATGTTCATATTTTTCTGCTTTATTCCTTCTCCTGTATGAAAGGATTTGCAAACTGAATGGAAATTATTCCAGTAATATATGGGATCCTGTGAGGCTAATAATAGCAATCATATGGGATGTATATGGAAGATTATGGCATGGTAAGCATGTGCTATTGTGTATTAGTAAGAAATTTAGATTCTTTTATAGAATTACAGTATCTACATTTTGGGGGGATCATATCAGCATAATTGTACTTAACTGAGATATTTGATGTTTAACTCACAGTATTTTGTATCAAAGTCTTCCATAAATTATTTAGCTAATAAATGTATATAGCTGGCTATATCGCTGAACATGATTCTGGGAACAGCTAACAGTTAAACCAATATTTATTTTTAAACTATTATTAACCAGTCCTCCAATTTAACAGGCCTTTGCAATTTTATGCATGGTATGTCTGTATGTATGTTTGGTTTTTTATTATAATGGGTTTTAATTGTTTTTAGTATTGGATTATTGTTATACGCTGTCTTATTATTGCTGTTAGCCAGCCCGAGTCTTCGGAGAGGGGCGGCATACAAATCCAATCAATCAATCAATCAATCAATCAATCAATCAATCAATCAATTGTCAATATGCATTATACAAAAGCACTAAAATTGGGAACATTGACCAACACCCAGAGTGTGCTCACAAATAATGTTAGTATTTAATACATTTAACTTATTTCTTAAATATTTGTGTTACTTTATGTCCTTTTTTTGGGGGGATTTTGTTGTTAGCTGTTTGAAGGATCAGTAATTACCCAGACCTGCAGTACAGGTTTGGACAATTGCTGATCCTTCAAATAATATCAAATTTCAGTTCCTGATGGTTGCAAATCTAATGGTAAATAACAGTGTGTGTTAATTGTGCTGCCAGGTCTGGATGGAGTTAAGTCTCCTATTGGCCGTCTATCACAGCTACCATAATATGCCTACTGTTATAATTAGTTCTGGCTTTCTGCTCCTTGAGAAATGCCATTTTGAAGCAATTAGTGTTGCTGAAGAATTTTGTTGCACTGAGAGGAAAAAGAGGATTACTGGAAGAAACTCCCGTCTTGTTTTACCTTCCAACTTCTACTAAACAAATATGATTGGATATTATGAGTCAGTAAAGACAGTACAGCCTTCATTACATCATAAGATGCTTGGAAGGAGAGATTTGCCACAAGCATAAACAAAAAAATGCCAGCAGTGTTGTTTTGTTGACCTGAAATAATTTTAGGGGAAAGTGTGCATTGCTCCTTCTTTTCCTGATTTCTTTCAACAAGCCTAGATGATGTTGTTGTTGTTGATGATGATTATGATGATTATGATGTATTAAACTTGCATGTCATCTGATACTTCCTTCTGCTTCTAATCCATTTGCATTTTGGTACAAAACTGAAAGATTGGGAAGACGCTTTGTTACTTAGCCAACCAATCAAAACCAAACAGTTGATTATTTTCTGTGCTCTGCTTTTGGCCAGGAAGAGTAAAGGAACATTACCTGTTGGTTCAGTTTTCTGTAGGGGCCACAGATTTATAAATACATCTGCTCCATTAGTATCTTGTGGTGTGATTACAAATACAAATTGCAGCATCCTTGTTAGTACCAACTACAAAGGATGCTTCAATTGTTGAGATGAAACACTGTAGCAACCATGTTCTTGGAAGATGGAGCAAGGTAATTAACAAAATCTGGGATGGATCATGGGATGCAAAAAGACCAGTTAATTCAGTGGTTTTCAATCTGGGGGTCAGCACTTCTTTAGGGGTCAAACGACCATTTCACAGGGGTCGTCTAAGACCATGGGAAAAGACAAATTTCCCATGGTAGGAACTAAAGCTTCTACTCCGGTGCCTTGGAATATATTTTTACAATCCGATCAATCAGGCGTTTACAGTGGGGATGTCCCTCTGACCTTCCTGCCAATCATCTTAAAGCTCTGTTGGGAGAACTGGCACAAGACTTATGGTTGGGGGTCACCACAACATGAGGGACTGTATTAAGGGATCGTGCCATTAGAAAGGTTGATAACCACTGAGTTAATTGAAGAAAATGCTTCTCTCTTGCTCAGTCAGTGGAATGTTTCAATGAATGGATTTTTTTGAAAACCATTTCTTAAATGGTTAACACTTCCTCAAGTCATTATACTAGACATGTGAAATACAATTTTTTTAGCAATGTTACAGAAGTTGTACAGTATTATTGATATTCTAAGACATGCCTTATTTTTCTAGAGCAGACTACATCTCTGGAATTTCCTATTAGTTTCCACTTAAGCACCAGTTAGGTCTAATCAGCCAAAGTCAGTTAGATGCTACCACTTGATATGACTCTATCAATGAAAGAAGTTCTTCATTCTACAGAAAATATATTCTTAATTCAAACTATATTTGACCATAAATTGTAGCTTTCAGTACATGGGAATTTCAGGCAGTTGTTTGCTTGTAACTATGGTACTTACTAGCTAATCATATGTAGAATTTTATATTCAGAAACAGAAACTTTCAAGTAGTGAATATGCATGGTATTTTAATTAGTACAATACTGATTTATATAGCATAATATGGAATAATCGTTGATTTATACTTTGCATTTCAAACAGGGTATGAGCTACATGGCATTGAAAACATACCAAATGGGCCAGGGATAATTATTTATTACCATGGAGCAATTCCCTTGGACTACTTGTATTTTCTGGCTAAATTTTTTATTCTGAAGCGCAGGTGTTGTTACTCAATAGCAGATGATTGTCTTTTCATATTTCCAGGTATGTTTATAAGTTATATTCATATGTATGATGGTAAAACATTTCATTCGGTTTGTTTTTCCAAACTTTAGAAGCTTGAAATATGGATTTTTTAATATGATCAGTTTCCTGTATTAGTAGCCAGCAGCTATCGAAAGTTCTCAAACTTATTTTAGAGAACATTTTCTACTTGATAGTATTAGTATTAGTGATTTAGAAGTGTGAAACAAAAGAGTAGGAAAAATATTTACTTCTATTGAATATATTATTTATGTATGAAAGTTCTACATAGGCCTCTAACATAAACTAGTCAGTTCGGTTGCTCATGAATTGGTTGCTCATGAAAAGAAAATGTAATAATAGGAAATATGTTGTTAGTAGAAGTATTACACAAACTAACCCCAACTCAAACACAGCAGTTCTGGATGTTTTGCAGAAACGCTGTTGGTGAACTGTTATTAGCACATAGAACATGTGGAACATGTTAGATTGACCTGAAATAATTTTAGGGGAAAGTGTGCATTGCTCCTTCTTTCCCTGCTTTCTTTCAACAAGCCTAGATGATGTTGTTGATGATGATGATAATGATGATAATGATGTATTAAACTTGCATGTCACCTGATACTTCCTTCTGCTTCTAATCCATGCGAGTCTGTCTGTAATTTGTGTTCTTATCAGAAAATACCCAAACAATTTCATTATTTTAATTCATTTCCACAAAAAGAAACAAAATTGTTTATAAATTAAGTAGTGTAGATATAATGCATCTCAACTCGCATTGGTATAATGCTGAATTGCTCTTTTATACATTGTATTAAATCAATTAGGCTCATTTAAAAATCACACGTTTATGCAAATTTCAAATTCTCTATGCAGGTACATAGGCAATATAGGCAAAGTAGTATAAAATTATGCTGTGGCATTGCCCATTTCTTAGTCTGTTTTTCAAATATACAGTATGGACACAATTTTTGAATTACAGATTAATTTTCAATGTCTTAACAAATTCTTTCACAGTATAAATTTTTTAAATGCTTTTATTTCACCAAATATATGAAATATTTCCATAATGACTTACATGTATTAAAATAATTTCAAGGTATCAGTTTGAAATAGGCTCTGCAACTTTTAACATAGAAAATTAATTGAAAATATAGTATTAGAATTAAAAGTATGTTATTAATTGACAGTATATTTCCATATAACTTGTATTTCAGCCTTCGGGTGAAATTAAAAATTAAAATAAATGAAAACTGAAAAGGTTTTTCCCCTTTTAGAACCCCAATCAGATCCATACACTTTAAAATTCTGATTTGATCCCCTCCATTATCTTAAGGTAAACATTAATGCAACTTCATAGATCTTTACACATAGCATATTATATTGTAATCTTGCACTTTCTTTCAGGTGTTCAAGTATTAACTGGTGTGACAGGTATCATTCAAAATAAAAAGGAAGAGTGTTTAAATGCTCTCAAGAAAGGGAAGCTACTTGGAATTTCTCCAGGAGGAATGAGAGAAGCACTCTTTAGTGATAAGTCATACAAGCTCATATGGCATAAACGTAAAGGTTTTGCTCAGTTAGCTGTAGATATGAAAGTGGTAAGTATGGTGTTCGTATCATTATTTAATCTTTGCTGATTACATTTTATCAAACAGAACATGATGCTAAATACTGAAAAACCTAGCTTTTTAAAGAAGTATTGTCAGAGGTGGGCTGCAGGGATTTGGGATCTGTGCAGTTCGGAGAGCCCCAAAATCCCACTCCTGGTTGGCCCCGCCCATTTCTCCCCTCCCAAGAATTCCCATGCAACACGTTTTGGATGCAGGTCAAGCATGGAGGCTCAGTAGGGCAAAATTTAGGCCTACCAGAAGGTCGGGATCAGAGGGCCTCTGGAGCCTCGGGAGGCCGTTTTCACCCTTCAGGAGGCTCAAAAAACATCTCTGTAGCCTGAAGTGGGCAAAAACACTCCCCCTGCTGTGGTGCAGGAGGCTGACTAGGCCACACCCATCATAGCCACACCCACTCAGCAACAAGCAGAGAACCCTTTGCTAAAATTTTGAAGCCCATCCCTGAGTATTGGTTTTCTTGAAGATAACATCTAACCAAGTATATTTACTGTATTTACTATAACTGCTGTTTGAGAGTTAAATACAGTAAGTAAAATACTTGTAGCCTAGTTCATATTTCCCAATTTTGGAACAAAACAGAATAGTTTTTGACTTAATTCTTCATGGGCATGACAGCAGAACTCTTTTCTTTCAATTAACTTAGATCCATACTGTACTATTGCTTATATCATATCTTCTGTGACTATGCTGCTATGAAAGAAAATATTATTCTTCCGTTATCTTAATGATAAATATTTCAATATCTCAAATATTTCCTTAATATTCAATTATTTAACAAACAACTACAATTTTTATATTTTAACCGTCTAATTAGACATTCATTCAGTTAAAAAATGGGAAATCCTAACCTATTCCAAAGATTTACTATTACGTAATTGATGACTGAAGCAGGTATCCAATATGGAAGTAAAGTTCAAAAATATCAAATAAGGGCCCTATTAGAGTATTTAATGAAACTAACCATGCAAATAGAAATACTTTTAAAAAACAGTGCTACCTGGCTACTCAACTGCTTTGAAACTCAACAAATTTGGTACTCAGTTCATTTTGATGTGAACATTTTGTCATGGTAGTCATTGTTTGTTTGGTACTTAACACACAAGCTAGAACCTGTTAGTCTAGGCTGTCTTGTGACTCACTTAATATAATAGAATAGAATTTGTGTGATTGGACACCCAAGGAATTTGTCTTGGTGCACCTGTTCTCAGTGTATATAAAAGAAAAGATAAGTTCATCAAGAATCATAAGGTACAACACTTAATGATGGTCCATGTATAAATAAGCAATCCAATCATATTAGGAACCAGTCAATATAAATTGTAAGATACAAGCAACAAAGTTACAGCCATACAGTCATTTATGGGAGGAAATGGATGATGGGAGCAATGAGAAGGTTAATAGCAGTGGAGGCTTAGTAAGTAGTTTGACAGTGTTGAGGGAATTATTTGTCTAGCAGAGTGATAGCATTCAGAAAAAAAACCTTCTGTCTAATTCTTCTGCTGTGCAGTGCTATATAACATCATTTTGAGAGTAGGAATTGAAACAGTTTGTGTCCAGGATGTGTGGGGTCTGTAAATTTTTTCACAGTCCTCTTTTTTGACTCGTGCAGTATACAGATCCTCAACAGAAGGCAGGTTGGTAGCAATTATTTTTTCTGCAGTTCTGATTATCCTCTGAAGTCTGTGTCTGTCTTGTTCGGGTGAACAACCAAATCAGACAGTTATAGAGGTGCAGATGACAGACTCAATAATTCCTCTGTAGAACTGTATCAGCAACTCCTTGGGCAGTTTGAGCTTTCTGAGTTGGCGCAGAAAGAACATTTTTGTTGTGCTTTTTTGATGAGCTTTTTTGATGTTTTATGTCCATTTTAGATCTTGCGATATGGTAAAACCTAGAAATTTCAAGGCATCTATTGTTGATATTGTGTTGTCTAGTATTTTAAAAGATGAAAGTATGGGCGGGTTTCTCCTGAAGTCTACCACCATTTCTACAGTTTTTAGTGTATTCCGTTTCAGTTTGTTCCGGTTGCACCACAGGGCTAGTTGTTCAACCTCCTGTCTGTATGTGGATTCATCATTGTCTTGAATGAGTCCAATCACTTTTGTATCATCTGCAAACTTCAGTAGGTTAACAGATGATTCATTAGAAATGCAGTCATTAGTATATATAGAGAGAAGTGGAGAGAGCATACAGTCCTGGGAGGCACCTGTGCTAATTGTACAGGTATCTGGTGTGATTCTTCTTAGCTTCACCTGCTGCTTCCTGTTTGTTAGGAAGTTTATGGTCCACTTACAAGTGTATTCAGCTACAGTTAGCTGGCTCAGCTTAGTTAGAAGAGTATCTGGAATGATGGTCCTGAATGCTGAAATAAGCTCTACAATGAGGGCCCTTGTGTAGGTCTTTGGAGATTCAAGATGTTGTAGGATGTAGTGCAGAGCCATATTATCATCATTATCTGTTGATCTGGTTGCTCGGTATGCAAATTGCAGGGGGTCTAACAGTGGTTCCGTGATGGTTTTCAAGTGGGCAGCACAAGCCTTTCAAAGGTTTTCATAACTACAGATGTTAGAGCAACTGGTCTTCAGTCATTCCTTGATGGTGGCCTTCTTCAGCACTGGGATGATAGCAGAGCATTTGAAGCAAGAAATAACATAGCACATCTCTAGCGATTTATTGAAAATTTGTGTGAAGATGGAACGATGTAGCTGTTTAACTTTACCTGTGAACCAAGGTTTGTTGTTACTGTATATTCACAAGTTCCTGTTCAGTACACATAAATCTTCAGAGAAGCTGACATATGATGTTACAGTATCTCTGTGTGTGAGTTCATCCAGGTCTTCAGATGTATCTTCAAAACTATGCCTATCAGTGCAGTCAAAACAAGCCTATAGCTTTAACTTTCCCCCCTCAGTCCAAGTCTTTACTGATTTAATTGTTGGTATTGTGGTTTTAAGTCTTTGCCTGTAAGCAGGTACAAGGTGAATCATACAATGATCCCACAGCTGCTTGTTGTAAACACTGATAAGCATGTTAGTGTTGTGTAGCAATTGTCTAAAGTATTGTTGCCTCTAGTGGGATAATTGACATGCTAAAAGTATTTTGGTAGCTCTTTCCTTAAGTTTGCCTTGTTTAAATCTTCCAAAATAATGGCCAGTGAATTGGGATATTTGGCTTCAGCCTCCATAATCTGATCAGCTAGAGTTCTAGAAGTTTGTAGATGTATATACACTGCAATTAGAAGAAATGAAGTAAATTCTCAAGAATAAAAAGATTTGCAGTTGATAAATAAGGTCTCTAAGTTTTCATCACAGAAGGTTTGTATTATTGTTACATCCTGAGACCAGTTGTGGTTAATACACACACACACACATCTCGTCTCCGCCCCCTCCACCCCCACCCTGATAATTCTACAATCCTGTCTCCTCTATGTATCTGAAACCCTGGTATATGCATGCTATTGTCACCAATTTCTTCATTTAGCCAGGATTCAATAAAGCATAGGGCAGATGCACTGTCGACAACAAGTTTGCATCTGTTTAAAAGGAGTATTTCATCCATCTTGTTAGCAAGTGAACATAAATTGGTAAAAAAAGGAGCGTTTTTTTTAAATTCCCTTATTTCTTAGTCTATTTAAAATTCCTGCCCTATTTATGTTGTGTTGTGTTGTGTTATTATTTCTTATGGGAAAATAGTTTGGTATTCATTGTTACTTGTCACATTTCCTGGAAACAACAGTAAATACCAAGGTACCACTGTAGAGAACTTGGAGAGGAAATTAAGTCTCAGAAGATTTGTATTATTGTTACATCCTGAGACCAGTTGTGGTTAATACACACACACACATACACAAAAATGAGTCTTTTTCACTTAGATTCCTAGTACAGTGGTACCTCTACCTAAGAATGCCTCAACTTAAGAACGCTTCTAGATTAAAACCAAGACTTTTTTGCCTCTTCTTAAGAACCATTTTCTACTTAAGAACCCGAGCTTGGAAAAATTTCCCAGGAAATTTGAGAGCGGCAGTTTCCTGCCATTCCTCCTGAGTTTCTCTCTCTGGTGGAGTGTATGAGAAGCAGCCTCACACCAGGAATATGGGAGGTGCGTGCTCCTCCTCGCCACCTCAGAGTCCCTCTTTTTTTTTTTTTTAAGTCTTAAAGTTTTGGATTTTTTTGATTCCCCTGACCTCATCTTCTTCCTTCGACAGCGATTATCCTCCTCCCCCTCCTCCTCTTCCCACCCAAATTCTGAGCTTTTATTTCTTTCCTAATGAGTTTGCAAGCATTATTTGCTTTTACATTCTTATGGGAAAAATTGCTTCTACTTACAAACTTTTCTACTTAAGAACCTGGTCACGGAATGAATTAAGTTCTTAGAGGTACTACTATATTTCAAATCTATGCCCTGTTTTTTGTTCTTTTTTTCATCCTATCCCTTCAGATCCAGTATTTTGTATTTTTTAATAGTCAAGAGTCGGGGCGACCCACCTTCAGACCTACCACTGGTCTGAACATCAGGTCCTGTCTAGTGTAGTTGAGCCATGCTTTTATGAATCTTGCTTAGTGACTATTGTGCTGCCATGATCAGTGCTTTAATGCAAGTAGGATTGCCATCAGCTGTGACCCTCAACATGTCAGCACCTCAGCTGTCAATGCAGGGTCTTGCCTTGCCATAACACTGATGACTGGTAAGGCATACACATTGACGGTGTATATCTTGTTCTTCACATTGAACTGCCTGTTCAATGTCCTGTGTTTTATCCTTTCATGGTACTTAAATGCTGCTGTGTTCTTTGCCTGCCATGTGATTCCCTTTACAATGGAAAGTTATTGAAACAGCAAATATTTATGGAAAGAAAGGAGACCAGAACTGTACACGTACAGTTGAATTACAACTGTAATTCAACCCCCTGCTCAAACATTACATGCATAATATTTCAAGTAGAAAAAAAAGACCAACTAGATTGCTGTTTGATGCAAATAACTTTATTTATACATGGAAGAAAGTTTAAGACAAAAAACAATCTCCAATATAAGAAGAGAGACTAATTAACACTCATCTCAGAATCTATTTATTTTTGACGCTTCAGTGATAAGGCTTTGAGTACAGTTTTAACCTAAACAAAAATTAAATAAATTAAACTAAATAATGCTCTGTCTTCAATATACTTCAGAGCAGGGGTGGGCTGCTACCCAGACCTGGGGGGGAAGAGGAATGCGGTGGGGTAGCAAAAATGGAGCTCCACCCCAGAGCACCCAATTTGCACTGAAAGATGTTGAAAGAAAATACAGGGCATCCTGCATGAGCCACGCCCACAGTGCAGTAGTAAACATTTTGGTAGCCCATCACTGCTTCAGAGATTGCATAGTGATGATCAAAGAGATAAGTTGTGAAATAAATGTGGAAAATACTATGTGAAAGCCCACAATGAAGGCAACAAATGTGCTATCATGCGTGGACATCAAATCCCAGAGGCCATTATTGAAGAGCCCTATTAAAATAATTGAGGTCAGATGCAAATGCTAACTTGTTAGTAGAAGAAATGTTTGAGTTAAAACATTCTACAGACAATCAAATAGGACATCACAGTTTTTAGAAAATAGCAAATGGGCATGCCATTAATTCAAAATTCCAGGCTATTACTGTACAATTTTAGAAACTTGTTTTGACCTCTCATAGTCATTAGAAAATAAATGAAAAAGAAATTCATATGGTCATTCATCAAATAACTGGGTGGTTGGTTAAGTGAAGGATGGTTCAACATAGGTATGTTTCTCAACAAAGCAATGGTGATGGTGCAACAAAACCATCATAATGTTTTGTTTCTCAACAAAACATTATGATGGTTTTGTTCCTCTTTTTGTTCCTCTTTTTTTCTGGGTTTTGTTCCTCTTTTTTTCTGGGTTTTGTTCCTCTTTTTTTCTGGGTTATTGCTTCCATTTTAGAAGGAGTATTTATTTTAGTATTGTCTGTTCTATATCCAAACATTACAACATTATATTCAACTCTTAGTTTAAGACTAAGACTTAGTTAACAAAATGTCTATTTTCTCCCCAAAAGAAAAGGGAAAATTAAAAAATCGCTTCTTTATATCTATTGTTTTTATATATTTGTGTTTTCCTTTCCTTTTCTTTTTACTTTTCTATTCCTATTCTCTTTTTACTTTATCATTTTTTCTCATTGTTAGTTTACATTGTTTTTATGTTTATGCTTTTGCAAAATGTGCTAAAATTATTTGATCAGACATTACAATATGATTGGTGTTGCTAGCCTTATATTTGTTTTAAGCATATAGAAATTGACAATATGAGGCTGAAAGGCAGAGTCTTAAATATTAAGAAAAATTATAGACAACCAGTGATAATAATGTCAGCCCTGGAAACTCAGGCATTGGATCGTCAGGCCTGCCACATTTAGATCTGTGGGAAATTGGGAGGACGTATTGGGTGTCACAATAACATTCCTTTCTCTAAGAGTCAAGGACACAGTCCTGTATCTGAATGGGTGTGTCTGGGAGGCATCTCCAGTTGGGACGGTGTATTGTTTGGACCATGTGTTGGTGTGGGAAACTGGATGCTTTCATATTTGGGTTTTCCTAGATGCCAATATGACATCTCTAATAAAAAGGAAGTTTGAGGAAACTCAAGCCTTGGAATTTTCTTTCATTGGGGGTGGAACCGTCATTACTTGGAACCCTGACAAATAATTAGGCATAACTTAAGTGCAGATTGAGTTAGAAAAGATAACAATGTTAAATGTATGCATCAGAACTAAGCAAGATCCTTGGAACAAACTTCCAGAAGGCGTGGTAGATAAATCCACAGTAACTGAATTTAAACATGCCTGGGATAAACATATATCCATCCTAAGATAAAATACAGAAAATAGTATAAGGGCACACTAGATGGACCATGAGGTCTTTTTCTGCCGTCAGACTTCTATGTTTCTATGTTTCTAAGATCAGTAATAAATTATGATACCTGCTCTTTGAAAAGACCTCAGTGTACCAAGAACTTAATGTTTATCCCAACTTTTATGTGAAGAGTAGCTTAAACTGGCGAGGAATCTGGATCCTCTTATATATTCAGAAGAGCCACATGTGCCTCTTGGATCAATTTTTCACCTTATGAAATGTTTATACTGTTTCTTATAATTTTAAAACTTTTAATTTTAAATTGTTCTGATTTTAATGTTTCATTATATTGATGTTATTGTATATTGCCCAGAGCCTCTCTCTAAGGGAGATGGGAAATTAAGAAATATGAAGTATAGGTAGTCCTTGACTTATGATCACAATTGAGTCCAAAACGTGTGTTGCTAAACAAAACAGTTATTAAGTGAGTTTTGCCCCAATTTACAACTTTCTTTGCCACAGCTGTTAACACTGTTGTAGGTAAGTGAATCTGGTTCCCTCATTGACTTTTTTAGAAGGTTGCAAATGGTGGTCACATGATCCTGGGACATTGCAATCGTCATAAATATGAGCCAATTGCCAAATGTTTTATTTTTGATCATGTGATCATGAGGTTGTTCCAATGCTTGTAAGTGTGAAAACTGTCCAAGTTACTTTTTTCAGTCCCGGTATAATGCTGAACAGTCACTAAATGAATTGTTGTAAGTTGAAGACTGTCTGTATAAATAAATACATACATACATACATAAATAAAATAGGGGCTGCTAGTCTCTTAATGCTTTAATAAAATTAAATAATTTTTAAAAACCATCTCTTTTTTTCTTTAGCCTATTATACCCATGTGTACACAAAACATTCGAGAAGGATATTGGATCTTTGGGCAATCAAGTAAGGCATACTTATATTGCATTTTTTAATTTGAAAATTATTTGTTGTTCCATCTATAGCTTTATGTTTTGCATGGCATTTAGATAGAGTATATAAGACACAAAGTGGTCTCTAGCTCCATTCTCTTTGGGAAAAAGAGTTTAACTGAGCTCATGGTTGAGTCCACCAGTGTAAGAATGATAAATTATTTTTAAAAATAGAGTAAAAATACTTTTCATTGCCTTGATGAAGAAACATTGTTCTTGTTGTACATACTCTTGATCAGTTGGAGGATGATGAAGATATTGAGGACTCAGATTCAGATAGTGTTTATGAAGTAGTGGGGGGGGCGGGGTTACAGGTAGTAGAACAGGTGGGAGGCCAGCTACAGGATGGGGCTATGAGTTCAGGATCTAGTGAGGGAGAATCACATGCACGCTGGGTTAATCCTAAATTCAGAAGAATTCAGAAACGTAGAGACCAAAGGTCTGGAAGAAGATATTAAGGAGAGGAATGGGTTAAATATTGTAGTGAGATAATTGGCACGTCAGGGGGCTAGTGGAGAAGAAGGGTGGAGTTTCAACGTTGCCGAACAGAAATATGGAGGGGTTTTTCGCTACGCTAAAGTAAGCCGAAGTATTTTGTATTGTATTTAGTCAGAATGGCTGTTTTTTATAGCTATGTAGTTAGGAAATAAATCTGGTCTAAGTTAAGCAGGAAAAAGAATGTGAGGAATGCGGCTAGAAGAGAGATAATGAACCGATTGATGTCGGAAATGTGTTGAAGTACAAGAGAGTAGAGAAATAAATGGAATTGATTTATTCATGAAATGATGCATTTGATGAGAGTTATTTGTGATTGCTGAACTTCTACCAGAATCCGGAACAGTTCTTGGGAAACTAAAATAATGTATTGCATGGAATACAACCATGATGGCAAACCTATGGCACGTGAGCCATTGACCAGCTCAGGTCCACTGCACATGTGCCAGTGCCTCCTGCTGGCCAGCTAATGTTTGGGTCACTTTCTGCTACCCTTGACTTCTCAGATATCTGGAGATTCCACCCCAGCACTGTTTGGGCAAGCAAGGCTTTCCCCTCCCCTCCCAACTCTACTTGGAGAAAAGAGGATTTTCCTTCTCTCTCACCTCCGTTTGAGGAACGAGGCTTTCCCCCCTCGCCAGTTCCATTTGGGGAAAGAGGATTTTACCCTCTCTCAGCTCTGTTTGGGGATGGGAATCATTTCTCATCTCTCACTGCTGTTTTGGGATGTGAAGTCAAAATGGGGGAGGGAGAGGGTCACACATGCATGCATGGTGGGGTGCACTCTCATGTGCAGGGACAGAACATGCAGGAGGGGCATTGCATTATAGGTGTGGGCACTCGCACACTTGTGACAATGCATGCGCATGTACTTTCGGCACTGAAAGAAAAAAAAGTTTGCTATCCAGGTATATAGTCATCGCTGCACTTCATAGGTGAAGCAAGAGGTTTTCTTGGAATACAGTACAATTTTTTCTTTAGCTTCACACCATTCCAAACACTTAGGGGTATTTTAGATTGTTGGAGGATCTGCAAAATAAAGCTGCTTTGTTTATCCTTTTCCCTGGTTGGAAAATGAACAAGGAAGGAGAGAATCTGCATAATAATAGCATAATAATTATACACCACAACAGTGACATGCATCAAAGCCTCTCCAGAGTGCCTTGCAAAGAAATGTTGTAACCCTATTACAATTTGCTACACCCTGTTCTCTGCTCGTTGATGATAACCCGAAAAGCAATATTTGAAATAAAAATGTACCAGAGTGAAGTACGTCAAGTGCAGGAAATCAGGAGCCAAGTTGGTTCAAATGAATACAGGTTTATGGCATGCTAACACTCTCTTAAGAATCTGAACTACTAACAGCCAAAGTGAATCAGCGGTAGAGAAGAGTCAGCATAATTCAAGGTGGGTTGGACTTGGATCCCTTGTGGGTGCAGAGGGATTCGAGACTGATGATGCACTTGACCTCTCCCTCGGGTCCAATCTCCTATTCACTGGCGATTGACATATTGAATTTCTTTCAGTCCTTTTAATTAATTTTTTACATCCGAGATTTCTTATTCATTCATCCATACCCTGAACATATACCATAATTTTATGCTATAAATTGTTAATCTGCTTTCTGACTTCTTAGAACTTAATTGTAGTATACCCATACATAATTTTTACGGCAGTCTGAAGTCAGAACCAAATTTATCAGTTCTTATTGTTAACTAAGCCAGGAGCTTAAAAAAATTATTATTAGCTCCAGCATCATTTGCAATGTCTTTTCATTTGAATCTTTGCACTGTTTGTAAGCTTCTGATTAGCTTGTTCCACCTTGCAGAAATCTTTCCTTACTTGATTGTTAATTTGATCAGATTATTGGCAAGCTCCTCCAAGTTCTAAAATGCGATTCACTTGACCCTGCAGGCTTAAATTCATTCCAAATAAATTTCCTGACCATGTTTCTTTAAATTTCAAGATACAACCTATCTTCTTTATTCTGTTTTATTTTTAATGACATTGTGAAGCATGTCCTTCTGTTGGAAATGAAGAAAACAAAGATATAATCAATAGCAGTCCTCCATGTTAGCATTTTTCTGTTTTACATTGTGTGTGTGTGTATTTAATTTTTAAATTATTTTTATACTTCCTATAATTTTTCTCTTTTTATAGAACTATTTTATTTCTTGATTTTCATTTATATATGTTTTCTACTTTTTTTATATAAAGATTCTGCTCTCCTTCTTGAGGACTTATAAACAGTGCCACCAAAAAACAACAACTCTATTTGTCTGTCTCTTGTGGAGTATAAAAAATACTATAGAATAAATGTTTGCAGGAAAAATAACAACGCCATGGGGAAAGAGTCTAGTAACACCGTTAATATGCATACAATGTTTGTATTCCTACCTATGGAGGACTCAAATGATACTTGCAATAGGTGTAAATTAGTTAGATTACTTGAAGAAAAGGTGAAGAATTTGAAGGCAAGTCAAGACATAGAAATTCCTGAAACATCCACAAGACACTTTCAAACTTGTTTATTTATCAAATTTATCTGCCACCCATCTTACGGTTTAGGCAAGCTTCAATAGTGAACATGAAGAACCTGATGAACTGTTAAGATCAGAAGTCTCTGTCCAAACAAGAGGTATTGAATACCTATCTACCCTTGGCAAGTACAAATCACTTGGTTTAGATATGTGCGTTTTAAGGAGCTGGCACACGTAATCTCAGAGCCACTGGTTGTAATCTTTCAAAACTCCTTTAGCACAAGAGAAGTAATAGAGAACTGGAAAAAAGTGATATGAGTCTAAAATAAAAGGTGGGGGGAATGGGTCTAGGAAATTATAGGCCAATTAGTTTGATATGAAATACCTGAGAAAATACAGGAAAAGATACTCAAGCAAACGATTTGTGAGCACCTATAATGAACATGGTGATTACTAGGAGCAATATCCGTACTGCTCCCACTCTGCTGGCCTTTAGCAAAGCTATGAAGACCTGGTTTTGCCGACAGGCCTGGGGACCATAAATTCACAGCTTGATGGCCAACTGTAAGAATGGTGTGCATGTATATGAGTGTGATTTTCTTGTTATAATAACTTTTTATAGTTTTTTTTTAGTTTGTTATGTTTTAACCTCAGATAACTGTTCGACTTCTTTTACTGTTTTGCATTTATTCTTATTGTATTGTACCGCTGTTGCAAGCTGCCATGAGTCCTTCAGGATTGGGCGGCATAGAAGTCGAATAAACAAACAAATAAACGAATGAATAAATAAGTAAACAAACAAATAAGTAAATAAATAAATAAATATTGCAGCTGAAGATCAACTATAGAGTTCTTCCAATAACATAAAGTTTAGATATTTAAACTGATTCAAATTATGTTTTGGTTTTAGCTTTTTTTTTCTTTCGCAGGAGCTTTCGCTAGGAAGCTATATGAATATAGTCGAATCCCCTTACTACCAGTGTGTGGTGGGTTTCCAGTCAAATTTCGTACTTACGTTGGAGAACCCATTCTATATAATCCAAATGTAACTGCTGAGGAATTGGCCACAAAGGTATGATTTGTTTATCAGTTCAAACATCTCTTATTCCTGCTTAATTGTCAACAGATTTCAAAAATATTTATATAATAATAATAATAATAATAATAATAATAATAATAATAATAATATATTAGATTTGTATGCCGCCCCTCTCCGAAGACTGAGATACTAAATTAATCTATTACATTAATTTAGTATCTCAAAGCTTTTTATAAGACTAATATAATTCAAATTATCCCTGGAAAAGTATTTTCCTTTTTTTATTTTCAAAATAGTGCAAATAAAATCTAGTGATGGCCAAATTTTATTACTAAATTTTGGAAATTACACTTAGTGGCATTAATCTTAAAATAGTTCGGTACTTACGAACAGATAGCTTCAAATAAAACCAGCCAAAATATTTTACATGACTTTATATTCTTTGAATGGATTGGTAAATTATAGCTATTGTAGGTTGTAAACATTATTTATTTTACTTTATAATTTTTTATTTTTTTCCATTTCTAAAGCTGCCCATTTCATTCTTACTCTGGGCAGCTTGCAACCCAAAAACTAGATTACAGTTAAAACACTAAAACATTTTAAAACCATAAGAAACAATAAAACATCAAAATATACATAGCAGCTGAGATACTTGGCCAGTTATTGCTAACTGGCCATACAAGACTATTAGGAAACAGGGTCCCACATAATTTCTTAAGATATTTCTGGTCTGTATACAGTGGTACCTCTACCTAAGAACGCCTCTATTTATGGATTTTTCTAGATAAAAACTGGGTGTTCAAGATTTTTTTGCCTCTTCTCAAGAACTATTTTCCACTTACAAACCTGAGTCTCCAAAACTGTAACCGGAAGAAGCCTCTGTGGGGCTTCTCTTGGAATCTCCTGGGAGGAAACAGGGCCAGAAAAGTCAGGGAGAAGCCTCCATGGGGCTTCTCTAGGAATCTCCTGGGAGGAAACAGAGCCGGAAAAGTCAGGGAGAAGCCTCCATGGGGCTTCTCTAGGAATCTCCTGGGAGGAAACAGGGCCGGAAAAGGCAGGATGTAGCCTCTGTGGGGCCTCTCTAGGAATCTCCTGGGAGGAAACCGGGCCGGAAAAGGTGGGGAGAAGTTTCCAAACCAAGGGAAACTAGGAATCTCCTGGGAGGAAACCGGGTGTCCACACTCCCCGTGGTTTCCCCAATCACACACATTATTTGCTTTTACATTTGTTCCTATGGGAAAAATTGCTTCTTACAAACTCTTTTTCTTAAGAACCTGGTCACGGAACAAATTAAGTTCGTAATTAGAGGTACCACTGTATTTTTCTATGAGAATAAAAAAGTTAAACAGCAACTATATGTTTATATCATGTTTCCTTTTGTTATAAACCATTTGGGGATACAGAACAGATTGGTCCTAGATAGTACTTGTATTTGAGAGTACCAAGGATGTAGCTGTCATAAATGTATCATTTATTCTTCTAGTGAATCTTTATTACCAACACAGTTGTGAGAATGAAATGCTTTATCATTTCTTCCTTTTTCTTTACTTTCATTTTCAGACCCAAATTGCACTTGAGACATTAATTAGAAAGCACCAGCAAATTCCTGGAAGCATCTGTCGGGCTTTATTGGAAAGATTTCACAAAGAAAAGAAGTAAATTGGTCAAATGTTATGATTAGATCAAGTGAGGGAGCACACTGCTAATTATGAGTTTGACAATCAAACAGGATATCAAATTTCTAATGTATATTATTTTCTAATTTAGTATTGTACTATTTTGGCAACAAAAGGATAAAGTATGTGATTTTTCATTTGCAAGCAAAAAGCACTTGAATAGCTATTTATAAGGATTTCAAGATATGGGTGTATTTCAAAGTTGAAATGTTACGTAGAGACTGATATACTTACAGGTAGTTCTTGATTAGTAAATGATGCAATATTAGAGTTGCAATTTGAGAAGTTGCATATAAGGAGATCTAAAATTCAGTTAAGTCGAGGCTATACATGTGCAATTGCAATGGAGATTTTAGACACTCTTCATCTTCATATGTGCAAAATGGATAAAAGGCAGATTCTGTCAAAGAAAAATTAAGTTAATTATAACAAATATTTGCTGTAACTAAATGACATGAACATAATCATAGCAATCCTAAAATTAAGCTGAATTTAGGGAAGAATCATTTTGCTTTCTATAATTACTCTGTGATTTTATTATATATAATATGAATTTGAATAACACAACCATTTCATTGGATTCATTAATCACACTAATTAATATTTTTAGACCGATTGATTCCTTGGTTGCTGTTTATTTTTTGTATTTCACTACTATATTATTTTTTAAACATTGTAAACCATCTAGAATTGCTAATGCGAGATAAGCAATTGTATAAATCCGTTATATAAATATTTTCTTAAATATTAAAATTATATTGAATAAAATGGTGTTTGTGTTGTGCTTCACTGCAATATGTATTGGAATGGTTCTGTCAATATACATTTAATGGTGAAGAATTTAAAAAATTTTGTGAAACAGGAAATCTTGAAGCACTATTTCACCAGACATTTTTAACAAAGTAAATTTTTATGGGATGTATTTTGAATGGAAGGAAATTTTAGAAAATTTTGCTGATATCAAACATATTTAAACTGATGGTCTGTGTTTTGCCGGGCTCTCTGATAGGAGCCTCCTGAAAATTCAAGGGTACAAATTTCAGACACACACACATTTGAAAATTCAAAACAATGTTCTTTATCACACAATTCAAAATAAACAAAGCACTCTTTTTGTATTGCATAGAGCACTCTTCCCAAAATAACCGGGTAGTCTGTACAATTTCCCTTAAGCAGTCATTAAGTACTTAGCTAGCAGCTGTGAAGAAACTTCACACCCCTTCTTCCAACGAAGGTTGCTCTGCTTTGGTTTCAAAGGCGTAAAAAAGCAACAAAGTCCAGCAACACAAGATTCCTGATGAACTCTGATCAGATATTCTTCCACAACGGCCAAACCTACATGCTGCTATTTATAGCAGCAGCTCTAATTACTGGAGCCCCACCCAAACACAGGTGGCCTCCCTTATTTCCTGTAATATGTTCTTATTTGGTCTATTCTACGCATAATTCTGCGCTTGCGTAGGTCCAAAATGTCATCATCTGAATCAACGGAAGATAAGGGAGAGTGACTGCCTGGGCTATGTGCCAAGCCCTCCTCTGCCGAGTCACTCCCACCTTCTTCTTCATCCGAGGAAACTAAACTCTGAACTGATTCTGTTGGCAATAACACAGGTCTGTGACATGTTGAATTTTCCCCTGCATCCACCTCTCCATTCCCTGGGGAAGGAGCTGGGCCAGAGCCAACCACAACAGTCTGTCTTGGATAGCATGTAGAGAATGCTGGTACAAGACATGACCTGCATGCCGCCCAACATCCATATTTTTTTAATAATAATAATAATAAATTACCCTCACCCTCAGAAAGGATCTGCAACCATTACCACAAAGACACACTGCTTTGTGATATACCTCCAAGCCTTACCAATGCTGCCAGCTCTGTTGCTGCTCCAACCATCAGACAATTACAGGTAGTCCTCGACTTGCAGTAGTTCACTTAGTGACCATTCAAATTTACAACACCATTGAAAAAAGTAATTTATGACTGTTTTTCACTTACCCCAGTGGTAACATCCCTATAGTCACATGATAAAAATTCAGACACTTGGGAACTGACTCACATTTATGACTATTGCAGTGTTCCAGGATCATGTAATTACTTTATGCGACCTTGTGACAAGCAATGGGAAAACCGGATTTGCTTAACAATTGTGTTACTAATCTTCACTTAACAACTGGAACAATCCCATTTTGTAAGTTCACTTAACAACAAAAGTTTTGTGTTCAATTGTGGTTTTAAGTCGAGGACTACCTGTAATTGGGGTACCAGCTATTTCTTTACAGACAACTAATATTTTTAATTTATTAACATGGCCATTTTCCATCTACAACTTGTGTATCTCTGATGTTGCAGGTTGTGCATTAATATCATTCATTCAACAATCAAACTAAAGCATTCATTGGTCAGGGGGGGAGATCTAAGGAACCCCAGGCCTGGTGGCAAAGATAAGTTTTTAAACTCTTATGGAAGGTGAGGAGGGTAGGGGCAGTGCGAATCTCTGGAGGGAGCTGATTCCAGAGGGCCGGGGCCCCCCACAGAGAAGGCTCTTCCCCTGGGTCCCGCCAGCCGACATTGTTTGGTCGACGGGACCCTAAGGAGACCAACTCTGTGGGACCTCACTGGTCGTTGGGATTCGTGCGGCAGAAGGCAGTCTCGGAGATAATCTGGTCCTATGTCATGTAGGGCTTTATAGGTCATAACCAACACTTTGAATTGTGTCCGGAAACAGATTGGTAGCCAATGCAGTCTGTGGAGTGATGGTGAGATATGGGCATTTCTTGGAAGGCCCAAGACTGCTCGCACGGCTGCATTTTGGGCGAGTTGAAGTTTCCGAACACTCTTCAAAGGTAGCCCCATGTAGAGCTTTGCAGTAGTCGAACCTCGAGGTGATAAGGGCAACGCGTGACCGTGAGCAAAGACTCCCTGTCCAAGTAGGGCAGCAACTGGTGCACCAGGCGAACCCGGGCAAATGCACCCCACTGCCACAGCCGAAAGATGGTGTATGTTTATCCCAGGCATGTTTAAATTCAGTTACTGTGAATTTACCAACCACGTCTGCTGGAAGTTTATTTATTTTATAATTTATTTATGTTTATTTGTCAACAAGTGCAAGGAAACAGGGCACAATAAAAAATGGTACACAAAACAGATATGAAACAGCAAAACATATCCATAAACATATAAAATGAGTACATACAAATGGGTATATTCCGGTTCCGGGTGAGCAGTGAGGAGCATGGTGGGTCCGCTGCTCCTCTGAAACAACGGAATCATCAGGAAAATGGGTCAATCCGGGCTCAAGTCGGTTGGAAATGGGTCAGAGTCCGCTGGCCACTTTGTCCCCCTATTTTTATGATCCTGAGGGCTGGGAAGGTTTCCCGCCTGCTGGGGGGGCCGCCGAGAAAGACCGCGGCAAGGAAGGGTGGCCAGCTGAGACGCGGAGATGGCGGCGGCGTTCGGCGTTTGGCGGAGCCTCGCAGAGAATACAGCATCTGTGAGTTGCAGCCTTGCTGGAGAGAGGAGAGGACGAAGGAACGCCAAGTCACTGCCGAGGGGGTATCGAGGGTGCCGAGGGAGAGCTGACAGAGAGCGCGGCACCGGAGGAACATCTGGCCAGCGCGGAAAATGGCGGCGGGACCGGACAGAGGCTCGCAGTGCCGGCGGAGAGGTATTGAGAGGAGCTGTGGGGAGCTGTGGGGAGTGGAAACGGCAGAGACAACATGGGGAAGAGAGTCAGCGGGGAAGAAATGGAGCCCAGTGGCGGAAGCCAGCCGTAACGCCAAGAGATGAACGAGGACACTTAAGAGCAATTAACTTAGCCCCCTCCCGTTGGCACCAGTGGGTGAGAGCTACTGGGGGCCAAGGGGAGTCAAAAACTGGGAATTATTCCATCAACTCTCTTCCCCCCTCCCCTTCCCTCCCCCCCTTTTTTCCCCCCTCTTAATCCTTAATTTTGTGATCTATGTATATTACTGCTGAAAGACTATACCCCTTCCGGACTGTGGATAAATTGAAGAACTTCGCCCCCTTGTGGACTGTTTTAAAAAAGACACCAGGAAGAGAGAAAATCAAGACCAAGACTTTCTTAAATTAGATTAAGACCTAAGACCGTTGAAGACCAGAAGAACATCATGCCTGGACTGACTGATTACTGATGATTGAAGAGTATTTTAAGATCTGTTTATAACATCATCGATATCAATTTTATATTAATTTATAATTCTAGCGTATATTTTATATATTTATATTTTAATGTTTTTAGTGTTTTAAATTGCTGTTAACTGCCATTTTATACTATTATTAATTTAATTGATTTTTTAACGTAATTGGGGCTTTAAGTAATGGATGACTGGGATAAACATACTTGTGGTTATGAATGGAATGACTGGTATGACTGGATGGGTGGGGGTGGGGGATATGGTATGGATGAGTGTATCGATAGTAGTGTGAATGATATGTTCGGCCCACCTGACGCTCGGGAGACAGGAGAGGAAGGGGCACCGATCTCTGGGGTGGCAGGGGGTCGGAATATCCCTGTGTTGCTGGGGAGAGGCAGATATGGCGGGGGCCACAGAGTTAGCCATTCCAGGGGAACGAGGGACCGTTGCTTAATAACGGTCCCCTGTTCTGGCTCTGTGAGCCCAATCTTGGGTACTGGTGATGAGTGTAACCCTGGCCCTGGGCTCAGGTTGCTGCTGCTGAATGCCAGGTCGGTGGTTAATAAAGCTCTCCTCATCCGGGATTTGATCCTGGATGAGGAGGCCGACCTGGCATGTATTACTGAAACCTGGCTGGGCCCGGAGGGAGGTGTTCCTCTCTCTGAAATTTGCCCAGCCGGGTTTCAGATATGGCATCAACCTCGACCCCAGGGGAGGGGGGGAGGAGTGGCTATTGTAGCCAGGGAGAGCCTTTGCCTGCGTAGACTCATTGCTCCGGAAATTGCGGGTTGCGAGTCCCTCTTGATGAAGTTGGACTTAGGAGTTCAGGTGGGCTTATTTCTCACGTACCTGCCTCCCAGCTGCGTGTCAAAAGCCCTGCCTGTGCTACTCGAGGAGGTAGCCGGGTTGGCGGTAGAGTTCCCCAGACTCATTGTCTTGGGGGATTTCAACCTGCCGTCACTCGGCGAAACCTCTGGGTTGGCACAGGAGTTCATGGCCACCATGACAGCCGTGGACCTGACTCAAGTAGTTCAGGGTCTGACTCACGAGGGAGGGCACGCACCTGACATGGTATTCCTTTCCGAGCAATTGAGTAATGGTCTGAGACTAAGGGGCTTAGAAGTATTGCCTTTGTCATGGTCAGACCATTTTCTACTACGGCTTGACTTCCTGGCTCCAATCCTCCCCCGTAGGGAGGCGGAACCAATGAAGATGTTCCGCCCCAGGCGCCTGATGGACCCAGAGGGCTTTCAGACGGCGCTTGGGGTTATTCCAGAGGCACTCATCCACAGTTCGGCGGAGTCTCTCGCGGAGGCCTGGAACAGGGCTGCAGCGGGAGCTCTTGACCGGATTGCGCCTTTGCGACCTCTCCGTGGCGCTAGACCCCGTAGAGCCCCATGGTTCAACGAGGAGCTCCGGGAGTTGAAACGCCAAAAGAGACGTCTAGAGAAGCGATGGAGGAAGAGTAGGTCTGAATCCGATCGAACACTTGTAAGAGCTTTTATTAAGACTTACAAAGTGGCGCTCAAGGCGGCAAGATGCGCGTACCATGCCACCTTGATTGCATCAGCAGAATCCCGCCCGGCCGCTCTGTTTAGGGTGACCCGCTCCCTTCTCAACCAGGGGGGAGTTGGGGAGCCCTTACAGAGTAGTGCCGAGGATTTTAACAAGTTTTTCGCTGATAAAGTCGCTCGGATCCGGGCCGATCTCGACTCCAATTGTAAAACAGAGTCGACTGACAATGAGTCAGTCGAGGTGACTGGGGCACGTACTTGTCCACCTGTCTGGGAAGAGTTTGATCTGGTGACACCTGATGAAGTGGACAAGGCCATTGGAGCTGTGAGTTCCGCCACCTGCTTACTGGATCTGTGTCCCTCCTGGTTGGTTTCGGCCAGCAGGGAGGTGACACGGAGCTGGGCCCAGGAGATTACCAACACTTCCTTGGGGAGGGGAGTTTTTCCATCACTCTATAAAGAAGCGCTCGTGCGCCCCCTCCTCAAGAAGCCCTCCCTGGACCCAGCTGTGCTTAACAACTATCGTCCAGTCTCCAACCTTCCCTTTATGGGGAAGGTTGTCGAGAAGGTGGTGGCACTCCAGCTCCAGCGGTCCTTGGAAGAAGCCGATTATCTAGGTCCCCAGCAGTCGGGTTTCAGGCCCGGTTACAGCACGGAAACCGCTTTGGTCGCGTTGATGGATGATCTCTGGCGGGCCCGGGACAGGGGTTTATCCTCTGTCCTGGTGCTCCTTGACCTCTCAGCGGCTTTCGATACCATCGACCATGGTATCCTTCTGCGCCGGCTGGAGGGGTTGGGGGTGGGAGGCACTGTTCTTCAGTGGTTCTCCTCCTACCTCTCTGGCCGGTCACAGTCGGTGTTAGTGGGGGGTCAGAGGTCGACTCCTAGGTTTCTCCCTTGTGGGGTGCCTCAGGGGTCGGTCCTCTCCCCCCTGCTATTCAACATCTACATGAAACCGCTGGGCGAGATCATCCAAGGACATGGGGTGAGGTATCATCAATATGCCGATGATACCCAGCTCTACATCTCCACCCCATGCCCAGTCAACGAAGCGGCGGAAGTGATGTGCCGGTGCCTGGAGGCTGTTGGGGCCTGGATGGGTGTCAACAGACTCAAGCTCAACCCGGATAAGACGGAGTGGCTGTGGGTTTTGCCTCCCAAGGACAATCCCATCTGTCCGTCCATTACCCTGGGGAGGGAATTATTGACCCCCTCAGAGAGGGTCCGCAACTTGGGCGTCCTCCTCGTTCCACAGCTCACATTAGAAAAACATCTCTCAGCTGTGGCGAGGGGGGCGTTTGCCCAGGTCCGCCTGGTGCACCAGTTGCGGCCCTATCTGGACTGGGAGTCACTGCTCACAGTCACTCATGCCCTCATCACCTCGAGGTTCGACTACTGTAATGCTCTCTACATGGGGCTACCCTTGAAAAGTGTTCGGAAACTTCAGATCGTGCAGAATGCAGCTGCGAGAGCAGTCATGGGCTTACCTAGGTATGCCCATGTTTCTCCATCACTCCGCAGTCTGCATTGGCTGCCGATCAATTTCCGGTCACAATTCAAAGTGTTGGTTATGACCTTTAAAGCCCTTCATGGCATTGGACCAGAATATCTCCGAGACCGCCTACTGCCGCACGAATCCCAGCGACCGATTAGGTCCCACAGAGTGGGCCTTCTCCGGGTCCCGTCAACTAAACAATGTCGGTTGGCGGGCCCCAGGGGAAGAGCCTTCTCTGTGGCGGCACCGGCCCTCTGGAACCAACTCCCCCCGGAGATTAGGATTGCCCCTACTCTTCCTGCCTTCCGTAAACTCCTTAAAACCCACCTTTGTCGTCAGGCATGGGGGAACTGAAACATCTCCCCCTGGGCATGTTTAATTTATATATGGTATGCGTGTGTGTATGTCTGTTAGTATATGGGGTCTTTTAAATCTTTAAACATTTTAAAATTGTTAGATTATTCTGATTTGTTGTTACATGTTGTGAGCCGCCCCGAGTCTTCGGAGAGGGGCGGCATACAAATCGAATAAATAATAATAATAATAATAATAATAATAATAATAATAATAATAATAATAATATATACTACATAAAATGTACATAAAATGAGTACATACAAAAGGTTACAGTAGGACAGGACAGTAGACATTATGGTACGCTTATGCATGCCCCCTTAGGGACCTCTTAAGAAATGTGTAAGGTCCACAATAGACATAGGATCAGGTAAAGTGCTCCAGACATTTACTACTCTATTAGAGAAGTCATTTTCTGCAATCAAGATTAAAGCAGATTACATTTAGTTTGTATCTATTGATAGCCCTAGTGTTATTGCGGGCTATCAATAGCCCTAGTGCAATTAAAGTAGTCGTTAACAGGTAGGAGGTTAAGGTAGATTGTGTACTAAGCTTAGGTCAGAATGTAGACAGTGTAGTTCAAGGTTATCCAGGATTAAAATTTCACGTTTACTGGAATAAGGAATTTTATTGCGAGCAGAGGAGTTGACTTTCTTCTTGTAAAATACCTCTGGATGCTCACTAACGTATTAATGTCTTAAATACAGTGCGGATTCCAGGCAGGTGAGCAGTATTCAAGGATAGGACTGGCAAAGGTTTTCTATGCCCTAGTTAGAAGTATGTTATCAGAGGTAGTGTTGGTTATGACCTTTAAAGCCCTTCATGGCATCGGACCAGAATATCTCCGAGACCGCCTTCTGCCGCACGAATCCCAGCGACCGATTAGGTCCCACAGAGTGGGCCTCCTCCGGGTCCCGTCAACTAAACAATGTCGGTTGGCGGGCCCCAGGGGGAGAGCCTTCTCTGTGGCGGCACCGACTCTCTGGAACCAACTCCCCCCGGAGATCAGAACTGCCCCTACTCTTCCTGCCTTCCGTAAACTTCTCAAAACCCACCTCTGCCGTCAGGCATGGGGAAACTGAACATCTCCCACTGGGCCCGCTGAATTTATGCATGGTATGCTTGTGTGTGTGTATGTTAGTATAGGGTTTTTTAAAACTTTTCATATTTTAATTAACTGGATTATGTATTGGATTGTTTTTTCACTTGTTGTGAGCCGCCCCGAGTCTTCGGAGAGGGGCGGCATACAAATCCAAATAATAAATAAATAAATAAAATAAAATAAGGTTGCCAACTCTTAATCCTTTTTAGCAATGTTGCTACAGTGAGCTCTGGGGTTTAGATCTTTTGAAATGCATACATCAAGGTCATGAGAGAGTGTGGTCCATCTTTTAGATCTGTACAGCCTGTATCTGATGTTCTGATTTTTATTGCCAATGTGCAGGTCTGAGCATATTAGTAGAGATTTGGAGTTACCAATTATTTGCCTATTCAGATACATAACAGGTCAGTGATGGTGAACCTATGGTACGAGAAGCCATATCTGCTGGGACGCGAACCGTTGTTCTAACTCAACTCCAACGTGCATGTGTGTGCTGGCCAGTTGATTTTTGGCTCACACAGAAGCTCTGGGAGGGCGTTTTTGGCTTCCAGAGAGCCTTGGGGGGATGGGTCAGGGCGTTTTTAACCTCCCCCAGGTCCAGAGAAGCCTTTAGAGTCTGGGGAGGGAGAAACACAAGCCTATTGGGCTGACCAGAAGTTGGAAAACAGAGGGGCTGTGTGTAGGGGGGCAGGGGAAGCTGTTTTCACACTCCCAAGGCATTGAATTATGGGTTTGGGCACATGCGCAATAGCACGCAACACACTTTCAGCACCTGAGGGGAAAAAGGTTCGCCATCACTGATCTAGATCGTTTTGTAGAGTAGTAAAATTGTCTGTGGTGTTAAATAGTTTTACATTGTCAGCAAAGAGAATGCAGCTGCTTACAATATGATCACAAAGTTCATTTATATACAGGGTGCGTTCCAAAAGTAATGCAATTGAATTTCCTGTGCCGCTCCTATAGGTCAGCGTGAGACCGAAGCACTTGGAGTAGTTGGGGAGGGATGCTAAGCTTTGCCATGAAACTGGTCTCAGTGCTCTCCGAGCTGTAGAAGTGGCAGGACGTTAATTATTGTAAACTTCTGCACGCCGACCGTGTCACAAAAAGACCAACCAAGCGGAAATTTCAAGTGAACTTTTGCAACATATAGAAATTGAACCTGATTATTTGCACAATGTCATCACTGGTGATGAAATCTGGGTTTTTGAATCTGACCCAGAAACAAAACACCAAAGCTCTGAGTGGCACACCGACCAGTCCCCCAAGCCCAAAAAGGCAAGAATGAGCAAATCAAAAGTGAAAACAATGCTCATTGTCTTTTTTGACAGTAAATGACTGGTCCGTAAGGAGTTTGTTCCTCAAGGACAGTGCTGTAAAGACTCTGAAGAAGGAACATCAGGACGAGAAAAGACATCTCCACTACCTGGCAACTTCATGATGACAACGCGCCTTGCCACAACGTGCTATGAGTACGTGAGTTCCTGGCCAAACACCAGGTGCCAATGCTGCCCCACCCCATCCCTATAGTCCTGATGTTGCACCAGCAGACTTCTTTTTGTTCTCTCGGATTAAGGCAGCCATGAAAGGAACAGCTTGTTTTTAACCGTTTTTTTAAATGAATTCCTTGATAATTTCCAAACCGCCAAATTCCCTGATAATTCCTTGATTTCCAAGTTTGCTGGACACCCTGGAATTCAAATAAAGGTCTTTGTCTAGAAACAACACATAAGCAATAGAAAACATATTCATCTGAAATACATGGAGATTGTGCATTAGAAAGTAAAGAGAAAATATAAAAACAGACAGAACAGACACCCCTCTCCCCAATTTTAATAGAATAGAATACAATTTTATTGGCCAAGTGTGACTGGACACACAAGGAATTTGTCTTGGTGCAGATGCTCTCAGCGTACATAAACGAAAAGAAATCACAAGGGTCATCAACTTTTTGCATTTTGTTTTATAATATTACGTCCCGGCGAACAAAAGCGTCAAGCAAATGAAAAAAAAAACCCATAACAAAACAGGAAGTGCCACAGAACGAAACGAGCATGCGCCAAAGTCTTGCCTTCCTTTCAGTAGCAGCGTCGGGGGAAACCTCGAGCTTAATAGAGCCAGAAATTAATAGAGTGACAAGAAGACGGTATCGCTATAATTCACTGGGCCCGATCTGTCTTCTGTACCTGTTGCAAGAGGTCGCCTGCTTGTCTGATTCAGAGTCTTTCTGCGCAGGGTGACTACAGATCGGGCAAAAGAGTAAATTGGAGTAAACCAAGGTGCCAATTTGGGTAAACCAAATCCGCAACGTTTTTCATCCCGCTTTCATTCCATCTGTGGAGCAACGGGGCGCCGCCGACACTTTTGTAGAAGGATACGGACTGGAATGGGGAGAACCGGTATGCCGCTTGGGGCTTGTGGGGAAAAGGGGTGTGTTTGTGTGTGTGTGTGTGTGTGTGTGTGTGTGTGTGTTCCTGCATTTAATCGGGTCCCGCTGGCTTCACTCCCTCCTTGTAGAAAGACGGTGGATTTCTCTACGCGCCTACTTATGGCGGCGCTACAGCCCGCCAGCCGAGCAGCCGATCCCGTCCGAGGCACGCGCGACCTCGCGGGTCTCCTTTGGGGAAGCCCGGTAGGATCGGAGGCTGGCTGAGGTCCAAAGGAGCCTCGGTGGTGCCGATAGCGCCCTTCTGGGAGTGGGGAGAAAAAAGCAGACGGAAAGTCTTAGGGGCGGCGAAGCGTTTCCTACCTTTAAAAGGTGGTAACGGAGACGGACGGGCCGGTCTATCTGACTGGGCTGACACGGGTTAGTGAATGCCGGCCGGTGGGAGAGAAATGCTGAGGATGCCCGAGTGAAGGTTTTGGTAGGATCAAAGGAAAAGAAGTCGAAGTCCCTTCTTCTAAGCTCACCCCAGCTTTAGTATTAAAATGTGAACCACTTCTTCACAGGTGAAGCTGGAGAAGATTCGGTACCAGGCAGAGATTTTTGAAAAGATGAGAAGTCGCATCTGTCTGTCTGTCTGTCTCTATCTATCACCTACCTACCGACCTACTCTGTCTGTCTTTCTGTCTGTCTGTCTGTCTATCATCTGTCTGTCTGTCTGTCTGTCTGTCTGCCTGCCTGCCTGCCTGCCTACCTACCTACCTACCTACCTACCTACCTACCTACCTACCTATCTATCTATCTATCTATCTATCTATCTATCTATCTATCTATCTATCTATCTATCTTCCCTCCTTCGTAGAGTAGAGTAGAATAGAATAGGAATTTATTGGCCAAGTGTGATTGGACACACAAGGAATTTGTCTTGGTGCAGATGTTCTCAGTGTATATAA
Organism: Erythrolamprus reginae; assembly: GCF_031021105.1. NCBI lineage: Eukaryota > Metazoa > Chordata > Lepidosauria > Squamata > Dipsadidae > Erythrolamprus > Erythrolamprus reginae. The sequence continues at coordinate 210,912,559 of NC_091952.1, read as the reverse complement.
GTTCGTCAAGAATCATAAGGTACAATGCGTAATAATAGTCCAGATACAAATAAGCAATCCAATCATATTCGGAACCAGTCAATATAGATTATAAGGATACAAGCAACAAAGTTACAATCATAACAGTCATTTATGGGAGGAGATGGGTGATGCGAACAATGAGAAGATTAATAGCAGTGCAGGCTTAGTAAATAGTTTGACAGTGTTGAGGGATTATTTGTTTAGTAGAGTGATGGCGTTCAGGGGAAAAAAACTACTTGTGTCTAGATGTTCTGGTGTGCAGTGCTCTATAACGTTGTTTTGAGGAGGAGTTGAAGCAGTTTGTATCCAGGATTTGAAGGGTCCGTGAATATTTTCACAGCCCTCTTTGACTCGTGCAGTATACAGGTCCTCAATAGAAGGCAGGTTGGCAGCAATTGTTTTTGCTGCAGTTCTAATTATCCTCTGAAGTCTGTGTCTGTCTTGTCGGGTTGCAGAACCAAACTAGACAGTTATAGAGGTGCAGATAACAGACTCAATGATTCTTCTGCAGAACTGTATCAGCAGCTCCTTGGGTAATTTGAGCATTCTGAGTTGGCGCAAAAAGAACATTCTTTGTTGTGCTTTTTTGATGATGAAATCTTGCAATAGGTCAAACCTAGAAATTTGAAGGTGTCTACTGTTGATAATGTATTGTCTAGTATTTTAAGAGGTGGAAGTATGGGCGGGTTTCTTTTAAAGTCTACCACTATTTTTATGGTTTGGAGTGTATTCAGTTCCAGATTTTTCTGGTCATACCACAAGGTTAGTTGTGGTTTTGTAAGCATGTACAAGGTGAATCATACAATGATCAGAGTGTCCACAGCTGCTGGTGGTAAAGACCAATAAGCATCTTTTAGTGTTGTGTAGCAATGGTCTAAGTATTATTGCTTCTAGTGAAACAATTGACATGTTGAAAGTATTTTGGTAGCTATTTCCTTAATTTTGTCTTGTTTCACCTTGCTGTTCTGTTCGGGTCGTATGTGACTTGAAGCCATGTTTGAGACCCTGTAAAAAAATTTCCCTGCATATCTGAAACTTGAAATTTCATGACTTTGTATCATTTGACGGGTTCCTTCTTTGAGAATTTTTTTGGGGGTGGGGCCCTTAGTTTTTGCTGGGCAAAAAAAGTCACACTTGTACTGTTCGGGTCATATATGACCCGGACCAAAAATGTTTAATTTAGATACTTAGATTTGATCTTTTTGAAAACTTTTTTTGCTGGGATACTAATTTGAACTTTTATGAACACAATGAAACTAACATTGAGATGAAAACATTATTGCTTATATTTTTATTTTGCTCGTAAACGCCCGCCCCTATGTTGTTTATTTTTATCTAGCTCAAGCTGCCAGTTCAAATCCCCCCCCCCTTTTTTGCATTGGATCACAATTTTAAACATCCCTGATCATTAGAAAAATAGAAGTGATGAACTGAAAAAAGTTATGCTTATTGGGTTTTTTTGCTCAGAAATAGGGCCTCCCCCCACACCTGTGTGCAATCATTTTCACTTTACCTTTGTTTTTAGGCTCCAAATCCTGCCAGTTCCAACTTTTTTGAAAACGTTTTTCACTGGGATACTAATTTGAACTTTTCTGAACATAATGATATGAAAATTGAACTGAAAAAATAGGTGCTTATTTATTTATTTTGCTCATAAAGGTCCCTCCCTCCACTGTGTGCAATTTTTTCAATTTACTGTATATATATTTCAGGCTCCAAAATCAAAATATTATTAAAACATTTTACATTGAATTAATAGTTTGAACATTTCTGAACATAATGATATGAAAATTGAACTGAAAAAAAATGGCTGTGTCCAATCAGTTTCACTTTACCTTTGTTTTTAGGCTCCAAATATGAAATATTTTTAGTACCCTAGGAATTGATTTACTAAATTAGACATTGCTGATCATCAGAAAAATATTCCCTAAAGTTTCAAATTGATGCTTATATTTTTATTTCACTCAGAAAGCCAAAACCACATTTCGGCTGTGTGTAATCATTGCCACTTTACATTTTTTTTAGCCTGCCAGTTCCAACTTTTTTGAAAACGTTTTTCACTGGGATACTAATTTGAAGTTTCTGAACATAATGATATGAAAATTGAACTGAAAAAAATTGATGCTTATTTGTTTATTTTGCTCAGAAAAGCCCCCCACCCATTTGCAGCAATTGTTTTCAGTTTATATATATTTTTAGGATCCAAATCTTTAAAAAAAATTCCCCCTTTGGTATTGATATAATAAATTGAACATTCCTGATGATAAGAAAAATAGAACTGAACTGAAAAAAGTTATGCTTATTGGAGTTTTCTTGCTCAGAAATAGGGCCTCCCCCCCTTCGGCCTTGGTGTGTGCAATTATTTTCATTTTTTATATAGATTTGGGTGAAAATATTTGGAATATCCTTTTGAAAAGCAAGTACATGATGGCCAGACAACTAATTCTATGAAAGAAATCCATTTCACTAAATTAACAACATAATTTGTATATAAACTGAAAAAATTGAGCACAGCCTGGTGGGGGCCTTTTATGAGCAAAATAAACAAGTAAGCATCCATTTTTTCAGTTCAATTTTCATTTCATTATGCTTAGAAATGTTCATTTTAGTATATCAATTCCAAAGTTATTGAAAATATTTGGAATTAGGGGCCTAGAAAAATTTATAAAGTGACATGCTTGAAAAAATGGGGAGGGGAGGCTTTTATGAGCAAAATAAACAAATAATCATCAAATCTTTCAGTTCAATTTTCATTTCAATATGTTTAGAAATGTTCAAGCTAGTAATCCAACACCAAATATAGCAAAATTGTATGCAGTTTGCAGGCTAAACTATCTATAAATTGGACAAATTTCACAAAAACGCTAGGGGTGAGCTTTTACGAGCAAAATAAAAATATAAACATTAATTCTTTCATCTCAATTTTACTCTCCTTATGTTCAGAAAAATTCAAATTAGTATCCCAGCAGAAAAAGTTTTCAAAAAGACCAAATTTAAGTACCTAAAATGAACCTTTTTTGTCTGGGTCGTCTATGATCCGAACAGTACAAGTGTATAGACTTTTCGAACAGAACAGCAGGGTTTTAAATCTCCCAAAATAATGGCCAGTGAATCAGGGTATTTGGCTTCAGCCTCCACAACAGTGTTTTTCAACCAGGATTCCGCGGAACCCAAGAGTTCCGCAAGGACAGCCAGGGGTTCTGCGACTTAATAAGAAGGCAAGGCAGTTCCCTCCTTCAATCCCACCCGCTTTTGCAGCGGGGCAGCCTCTTTCTCCGTCTTGTGTCCGGCAGATCAATCATACTCAGCAGTAGCAGCAGCCGCCATGCAATGCAGGCTGCAGTGGCAGGAAGAGGAGAAGGAAGAGGAGGAGATGGGAGCGGTTGCCTCTCCAGCACTTCCGACGCGGAGCTTCCCAGTCCAGGGCAGAGGCACACCAGGCACCTCAAGGTTCTCTCCCGCTCCTCCTCACGCCTCCTTCCCACGCCTGTGTACACACCATCACGTTCAGCCAAGTGGCCAACTTGTTATCTCCCTTTTCCTTGCACAGGGCACTGTAAGAGAGCGCTCCGTACTACTCCCCTCACACCCGAGATCTGAGAGGGCAGGAGCGGAAGGCAGAGAGGAAGGCATCCGCTTATTGCCCCGCTCAGGCCCGGCACTCCCAGCGCGGGTACGCGGCACAGTCTCTCTCTCTCTCTCGGCCTCTTTCTGCTACTCCGCAGTCACACAGACCCCCACACGGTAGCAGAAGTTGCCTATTCTGCCTCCATCCTCTAAGGCTGCATTACTATTACTATTAGTCTTCTCATCATTCCTATCACCGATCTCCAACTTATGACTATGACTCTAACTTGTTGCTTGTATCCTTATGATTTATATTTTATTTTATTTATTTATTTATTCATTCATTCATTCATTCATTCATTCATTCATTCATTCATTCATTTATTTATTTATTGGATTTGTATGCCGCCCATCTCCGTAGACTCTATGTTTGTAAAGACAGGTGGGGGTGAGGTTACAGAGCTGCTCCTTAAAGAAACTTTCCTTACTTCTTAGCAGATAGTCTCGTGAATATATAATCCATAGAGAATAACAGAAAACGATAGAAATTAACAAAGCCATTTGAGAGCATTTCATTGAGGCAGCCATCATCGTCACAATCTTGGAGAATATCTAACAGACAGATTTCCCTCTCTTTTAACCTTTTGATGATTTGCAACATTAATTCAACGAAGCCAGTAATAAATCGCAGGTGGGGGAAAACCATCAAAGATAGTGTGTCTCTTAATTCCCAATTACTTAGATTATTTAATGACTGTATAAATCAAAACAGCTTGACTTGCTTGGTGCAAAAGTTCCCAAAATAATTTCTGACCGGTGGCAGTGCTGTCCAGACCTGTCAGTCATGAACAAATACACAATCAGTTTCTTGACTGATGTTACTCCTAATAGACTATAGCCCAGAAAAAATTATGTGGTAATAATTTGGAAATCTTTAAGGTGACACAGGATTCTTTGTGATTTTTCTATAAATAACCACATCACATAAAAGCTTTGCATAATATTTATTACAAAACCTGTTTTACTATTTAGTAGTACATGAAATTAGAATCAAGAATTTCAAGCTAAGCAAGTATGTCAAAATCTCAAATATGTTGTTATTAGATCAGATGGTATGGCCATGACTATAGTTCATGTTCATTTATTATATACAATATAATACTGTATATTATACTGTATATGAAGTATATTCTGCAATTCTATAACAATTTGTTTGGAATTAATTTTATTACGCTTAATTGGACTCATTTCTTAGAAGATATGTGTAGATTAGTATTCTTGTATTTTTCTCTCTAATAACTTAAATTAATAGTTAAAAGTTGCATTAACAATTCAAGGACAAATATAAGATGGACTAGATTTTGAAAATGCTTTATGTTTTATTTCCTTTTTAAACAGAACATGGCACACCAAAATGAATCCTGTGGTTCAGAACAGATACCCATATCCTATTTAACATGCATGTTTTATGTATTAGAAGAATGGACTGGAATTGAACGCTTGGGAGAGTATCTGAGTTACCTCATCTACCTCACATGGCTATTTATGCCACTACTCATAGGTTTTCTGCTTCCAGCAGTTATTCTGCTCCTCATTTATATTTCAGCTATCATTGTTCATATTTACAAAAGAAAGACAGACTTAAAGGAAAGTTATTTGAATGATTTCTGGGATGGTGCAAGGCAAACGCTGGCAACCATGTGGTATGCTCATGCAAGAATATGGAATGGTAAGTATTCTGAACATGTGATCCCCTTATATAGAGCGCTGGTGAGACCACATTTGGAATACTGTGTTCAGTTCTGGAGACCTCACCTACAAAAAGATATTGACAAAATTGAACGGGTCCAAAGACGGGCTACAAGAATGGTGGAAGGTCTTAAGCATAAAACGTATCAGGGAAGACTTAATGAACTCAATCTGTATAGTCTGGAGGACAGAAGGAAAAGGGGGGACATGATCGAAACATTTAAATATGTTAAAGGGGTTAAATAAGGTTCAGGAGGGAAGTGTTTTTAATAGGAAAGTGAACACAAGAACAAGGGGACACAATCTGAGGTTAGTTGGGGGAAAGATCAAAAGCAACATGAGAAAATATTATTTTACTGAAAGAGTAGTAGATTCTTGGAACAAACTTCCAGCAGACATGGTAAATCCACAGTAACTGAATTTAAACATGCCTGGGATAAACATATATCCATTGTAAGATAAAATACAGGAAATAGTATAAGGGCAGACTAGATGGACCATGAGGTCTTTTTCTGCAGTCAGTCTTCTATGTTTCTATGTTTCTATCATTCAGTGAAGGGCTCCCTGTCGCTACGCTCCCGGTGTGCTCCCAATGACTGGCGCAGTGGCGTGTGCATCTGGTGTCCGTGTGCGCCATGCAAGATTCAGCTTCTTTGCATGCGCAGGAAGAGAAATCTTGCACGAGAACGCTCACGTGTGCGAGATTTCACCAATAATTTTTGGGGGGGGGGTTTGCTTCTGTGCAAAAAAAAGAGATTGGTGAAATCTCACGTGCGTGAGCATCTTCGCATGAGATTTCGCTTCCTGTGCATGCGCAGAAGCCGAATCTCATGTGGATGCCCGCATGCACGCATCGGGGAAGTGGAGATGGGTGCACCACTCCATTTTTCCAACCGGGACTGTCCATGCAGCAGCCCACTACTTCTACCATTCTTGTACAGTGCAGTTGTGAACTCTATTATCCTCAATCTGAAGGGCAGATATTCATAAAAGTCATTGAATAACTAAATAAACCATGTAATCCATAAGCAATTATTTTTCATCAGCTAGCCCAAATTCATTTTGAAAATGATAATTTTCCAAAACAGGAAGGCCGTATATCTGATTTGCATAAGTAACAAGCAAATCAGTGAATATTAATTCAAAGATGTTCAACTGAAATGGAGTTATAATGTAATGAATAACTGCTGTGCATTGTAATGTATTTATAGTTGGTATCTTACTCAGCAGTTTCATAATTTTAATATCTTAAGAATATTTTATTAAATAAACTTGGTATCAAATGCTAACCTTGGGTGTTTCTGTACATAACAGGTTTTGAGCTACATGGTCTTGAAAAACTACCAGATGGACCTGCAATGATGATTTTATATCATGGAGCAACTCCTATAGACTTTTTCTACATGGTGGCCACTATTTATATCAAGAAAAAAAGAATCCTCCATATAGTTGCTGATCATTTTGTGTTTTCAATTCCAGGTAATTGTCCTCAGCAATTTAGAAGAATTATAAATCTCAAATAATCTACAGTGTGGATAAGCTTTACATCACATTTAGGCTGTCATATACAGTATATCACAGAAGTGAGTACACCCCATCACGTTTTGTAAATATTTAAGTATATATTTTCATCAGTGAAGAAATGATACTTGACTACAATGTAAAGTAGTGAATATATAGCTTGTATAACAGTGTAAATGTGCTTTTGCTTCAAAATAACATAACACAGCCATTAATGTCAAAACTGCTAGCACCAAAAGTGAGTATACCCCCAAGTGATAGTGTCCAAATGGGGCCCAAAGTGTCAATATTTTGTGTGGCCACCATTATTTTCCAGCACTGCCTTAACCCTCTTGGGCATAGAGTTCACTGGGGTTTGACAGGTTGCCACTGGAGTCCCCTTTGATGCCTCCATGATGACGTCATGGAGCTGGTGGGTGTTAGAGACTTTGCGCTCCTCCACTTTCCATTTTAGGATGCTCACGTGCTCAATAGGGTTTAGGTCTGGAGACATGCTTGGCCAGTCCATCACCTTTACCCTCTTGCTTCTTTAGCAAGGCAGTGGTGGTTTTTGACGTGTGTTTGGGGCCGTTATCATGTTGGAATAGTGCCCTGCAGCCCAATCTCCAAAGGGAGAAGACCATGCTCTGCTTCAGTAATGTTGGCATTCATGGTGCCCTCAATGAACTGTAGCTTCCTAGTGCTTGTAGCACTCATGCAGCGCCAGACCATGACATTCCTACCATCATGCTTGACTGTAGGCAAAGACACATTTGTCTTTGTACTCCACACCTGGTTGCCGCCACACACGCTTGACACCATTTGAATCAAATAGGTTTATCTTGGTCTTATCAGACCAATAAAACATGGTTCCAGAAATCCATGTCCTTCATCTGCTTGTTTGCAGCAAACCGTTTGCAGGCTTTTTTTTTTTTTTAAATCTTTATTAAATTTCTATATATAAAAATAGTCAAAACATACAAAGAAAGAAAGAAAGAAAGAAAGAAAGAAAGAAAGAAAGAAAGAAAGAAAAATGAGAAAAAATAGACAAATCAGCTTAGAACATATAAAACATTCAGTTTCAATGGTGTTCAATATACGCACATAGACATAATTTGTCAACCACATTGTTGACTATCACTATCAAGCAACCTGATATTAGGCATTTGTATCTAGTATGTGGAATTGTGTGTTTATTTTCTTTAATTCTGTATACTATATTTGTATTCATTTTGGATACTTCTGAAGAACGTACGAGTTCGTTTTTAGGGGTTTTATGTTCCATCGATTTATGGTGCAGAATTTCTATATTTTCATTGTGTTTGGGTAAGAAAGGAAGAAGTGTCTGTGGGTTGTGCACACATGCACATGGAGGCATTGTATTATGAGTGTGGGAACATGCATGTGCACTATCACGTGTGTGAGTACCCTTTTGGCACCTGAACAAAAAAAGGTTTGCCATCACTGGCCTAGGCCATCTTTATGTAGTGCAACAATTTGTTTTTTCAGATCCTCAAAGAGTTCATTCCCATGAGGTGCCATGTTGAACTTCCCGTGACCAGTGTGAGAGAGTAAGAGTGATAAAACCAAATGTAACTGCATACCTGAGATCTTGTACTACTAACAAGTCACATGACATCGGAGGGGGAAAGCCGGCTACTTGGACCCCATTTGGATAATATCACTTATAGATCTCGCTTTTTGTTGGCCAGACATTAATGTGTGTTGTGTTATTTTGAGGGGACAGCCCACTTACACTGTTATACAAGCTGTATATTCACTATTTTACATTGTAGCCAAGTGTTATTTCTTCAATGTTGTCACATGAAAAGATATACAGTAATATCTTGTGATACGAACCCCTCGTCTTACGAAATTTTCGAGATAAGAATCCGGGGTTCGGGATTTTTGTGCCTCTTCTTACAAACTTTTTTCACCTTACAAACCCGTCACTGCGAACACCGAACCCGGAAGTTTGGCAAAAGTTTGGGTTCGGGAAAAGTTCAGGTTCGTAAGGCTGCCGAGAAGCGCCGCCGCCCAGCTGTCACCTTTTGAAACAAATATGAGGGGGTGTACTCACTTCTGTGACATACTGTATATTGAAAGATAGCATTAAACTAAATTATTTTCTCATTTTAAATTACAATTCATACTACTTTTTCAAGTATGGCTTGTTAAGATTTAATTTCCTATCCAGAAGTCGTATACAAATACAGTAGTACCTCTAGATACGAGTATAATTGGTTCCAGAAGGGAGCTTGTATGTCGAGCAACTCGTATCTGGAACAAATCGCTTTAGACTTTGTTTTCCCCCTCCGAGATAACCAAAAGCAAGGATTCTTGCGCCACCTAGTGGACGCTCGGCTCGTATCCCAAATTTCAGCTCGGGTCTGGAAAAGAAATTTCTCTCCCCTCGTGGCTTGTATCTTGAAATACAGTGAACCCTCGAGTTTCGCGTCCTCAAGGATCGCGAAAGGGCTATTTCGCGAGTTTTCAACCCGGAAGTAAACTCCACCATCTGCGCATGCGTGCCCTTCCACGCATGCGTAGATGGTGGAGTTTCCCCGCCGGGCAGAGGCTTCCCTGGGTCTTCCCCCTCTTGCCCCCGTAAGACCCCAGCGGCGGCGCGAGCAACGGCGTGGGCGGGCGGGCGGCACGCGCGGGGACACCCCAGCTCGGCTCCCCAGCTGGGAAGCGGCCCCAGCAACAGCGTGGGCGGGCGGGCGGTGCCCGCGCGCTTGGGGACATTGCAGCTCCGCTCCCCAGCTGGGGAGCCGAGCTAGGGAGTCCCCACCGCGCGCGCGTTGCTGGGGAAAGCGCGCGCTCTTGGGGAATCCCTAGCTCCGCTTCCCAGCTGGGGAGCGGAGCTAGGGATTCCCCAAGCGCGCGCGCTTTCCCCAGCAACGCGCGCGCGGTCGGGACTCCCTAGCTCGGCTCCCCAGCTGGGAAGCGGCCCCAGCAACAGCGTGGGCGGGCGGGCGGTGCCCGCGCGCTTGGGGACATCGCAGCTCCGCTCCCCAGCTGGGGAGCCGAGCTAGGGAGTCCCCATCGCGCGCGCGTTGCTGGGGAAAGCGCGCGCGCTTGGGGAATCCCTAGCTCCGCTCCCCAGCTGGGAAGCGGAGCTAGGGATTCCCCAAGCGCGCACGCTTTCCCCAGCAACGCGGGCGCGGTGGGGACTCCCTAGCTCGGCTCCCCAGCTGGGAAGCGGCCCCAGCAACAGCGTGAGCAACGGGGTGGGCGGGCGAAGAGCGGGCGGCAGTGGAAGCAAAAACACCATCTGCGCAAGCGCAGATGGTGTTTTTACTTCCGCACCGCTACTTCGCTAAAAATTGATCATCGCGTGGGGTCCTGGAACGGAACCCTCGCGATGATCGAGGGTTCACTGTACTCGCATGTAGAGCAGCTCGTATCTAGAGGTACTACTGTATACTCTATTTTAAAGAAAACTGAATTCCCATGTAACAGGAATACTATTATATTGGCTTTGGATGTCAAATTTTTTATAATGAAGTCTTTTGTAGCTACCTTATAGTTAAATTGTTTCTGGGTAGTGATAGTTGATAAAAATGCTTTTTAAATAATCAATATAATGTATACTTTATAGCAGAAAATATAAATTGCATAAAATGTATAACAATATTTAATTATTGGATATTAATAGGTAGATTTCTCAGGATAAATTTTGATTATAAAAATATTATAAATTTATAACCCTTATCACTGTTGATTTGAAAGTATTTAATTACCATATTTTTCAGTGTATAAGACGCACCTTTTCATCTCTATAAAGTCCTTTAAAAATTGGGTGCGTCTTATACATCGAATGCTACATTCGACTGCCAGGGACAAGGCGGGTGCCCGAGTTAGCCGGTCCTGACCAAGGTAGCGGCAACTGCTGAGGCGGCTGCGACGGCTTCCGTTCACTGGGAATGTCATGTCCAGGCCCCCACTGGCGCCACCGCTGAATCACGGGGTTGAGGAGGTGGGCAAACATGCCCTGAAGTGGCAGAGCTCGGGCGAGCAGCTGTGGCAGGGGAAAATCAGGGGCCGCCTCTCTCCGACTGAGGCAGATTCACTCGGAGCTCCCTTCACCAACCGCCGGCCCTCCCAAAGGCGACTCCAAAGGCGGAAGATTGAGGTGGGGCTGATGGAGGCTAGCCCCCTCCCACCAGACTATTAGGCAGCTTCACTTCAAAACTGCCTCAGGGGAGCCGCCCTTCTACCCAGCTGTTCGCCCACCCACATAGCTGCCCACATAGCTGCTCGCCAACCCAGTCGCCCAGCTGCTCACCCAGCCACCCGTTCGCCCGCTCAGCTGCCCACCCGTCCCCTCACTCACCTAGCTGCCCACCCAGCCACCCGCCCACCTAGCTGCTTGCCCGCCTAGCTGCCCGCCCAGCCACTCGCCCGCCTAGCTGCCTGGCCAGCCGCTCACTCACCAAGATGCTCACCCGCCCAGCCAGCCCGCCCAGCCAGCCCGCCACATGACAACATGGTCTGTTCACCAATCTCCTCAGCCTTGCAATTCAGCGGTGGTGGCGGTGGCCTGGGGGCATGGATGTTACATTCCCGGTGCTGCTGCTCCTCGAAAGGAAGCCGCCGCCACCACCACCATACTGCATCCGCCGGGACTGGCTAACTTGGGAGGGTCACCCGCATTGTCCCTGCCAGCCAGAAGTCCCAGGCAGCCGTAATGACATGAAAAGGCAGGTAAAGACTGTGGACTCTACCCAAAGACATTTTATGTTAACTTGCTTCGTCCGATTTTCTCTGTCGTGTTTTTCTTTCATCCCGGTTGTGGCAGCTGCAATGAGTCAGCCGATTGATTTAGCTAGGTTATTACTGTCTCTTTTTCTTTTCACTTTTAAAAAGACTCTGAGACAACTAGAGATGGCTAGGGGGCAGGACTGGTATTAAATTAGTTTTAAGAAGTAATGTTTCCCTGATGATTGATTTGGTTCCCTCTGGGATTCTGAATTTGTATTCGTGATCCAAGCTTTAATACGGAGCAGGTGGCAATTGTGCCTAAGAAGGCCTTTGCACAAATACATCTTGTGCACCAGGTGTTCCCATTGCTAGTTCAGGAGACACTGCATCACTGTCACTGACACCTTAGTCACGTCCCAACTGAATTATTGTGCTGTAGAGGAATGTGACAACTAGACATAAGGACAGTTTTAAGGCTTGTGGACTTCAGCTCCCAGAATACCTATCAGTCATGCTACCTTAGGAATGGGAATTGAAGTCCACAAGCCTTAAACTTGCGAGGTTTGTCTTAAAGCTGTCAAGTTTAAAAAACCCTGAGTTAGGGGTTAAGAGTGCAAGAGTCTTCAAACCTGGCAAGTTTAAGGCTTGTGGATTTCAATTCCCATTTCTGAGCTAGCATGACTGGTGGAAGAATTCTGGGAGTTGAAGTCCACAAATCTTGAAACTGTCAAATTTGAAGTTTGTAAAAGGTGTACATGGTTTTAAAAAGTATACATGGTTGTAAAAAGTATTCTGCTACACTGGTATTTTATTAAATAATATAATACCACACCATTTGGTTCAGAATACGTTTTGCCTTCTTTTCCTCTTCTAAAATCTAGGTGCGTCTAATATACCAGTGCGTCTTTTTATTTATTTATTTATTTATTTATTGATTGATTGATTGATTGATTGGATTTGTATACCGAAAAATACAGTAGATAAGGGACTGGTAAAAATCCTTTTTGTCTTTCTCATAATTTACATCTGCTTTGTAATTCATTGTTTATTCTATATTTTTTTAATCAAATACAGTATCTATAGTATCTAGAAATCATAATTTTATGTCAATATTAGTCTCACAACAGATTCTTATCTATTCCAGGTATAAAGTTATTAATTGACGTGTTCCGTGTTCTGCCTGGATCACAGGAAGAATGTAGAAAAGTATTAGAAAATGGAGGACTTGTGGTAATTTCACCAGGCGGAGTACGGGAAGCAATGTTCAGTGATGAAAATTATACTATTATGTGGAATAATCGTAAAGGGTTTGCTCAAGTGGCCATTGATGCAAAAGTGGTAAGTATTCTGTGGGAATAACTGGAATATAAAATTACAGCTGTTTCTGTATGCCATGCTTAGAAGCAGGAAAGGAAAATTTAATGTGGAAAACAATGTACAGTGGTACCTCATCTTACGAACACCTCTTCTAACGAACTTTTCAAGATACGAACCCGGTGTTTAAGATTTTTTTGCCTCTTCTTCCGAACTATTTTCACCTTGCGAACCCAAGCAGCTGCTGCTGGGATGAAGGGGTTTCTTTCCCCCCCCTTTTTTGAAGAAAGAAAAGGGAGGGGCTGCTTGGAGTAGGAAAGATTTTGCAGAGAACAACGTGCTTGCAAAGGCACTGAAACGGTGTTTTTTTAAGAACGAAAAGGGAGGGGCGCCTCCTTTGCCTTTCTTCCTTCCCACTCACCCTTTAGCCTAGCCTTGCTTCTTCCACCCGCCCCCTTTAGCTGCTCCTCCCTGCCCTCTATTCGCCTCCTTTCTAAAGTTTGGGATTTTCCCGAAGGATTTGCACGCATTATTTGCTTTTACATTGATTCCTATGGGAAACATTGCTTCATCTTACGAACTTTTCACCTTACGAACCTCCTCCTGGAACCAATTAAGTTCGTATGATGAGGTACCACTGTAGTTTTTTTTTAAAAAAACATATGTTTTACTTTAAACGACTATATCAGAACTGTTGAAGGAAGGGAAGAGAGAGAGAGAGACACCAATATGAGACTGCATCTATAGAGTTTATTTACAGTCTTTTTGCCTTACACACAAGAATCTGAGGTATCAGGTTTTACTTACTTTGATCCTTTTAAAAAATAATTTTCACACATTTCTAGAAACTAATAAAACGTGTTCCTTGATTGTATTGATTTGGTATGCTTCCTTATGTAAACCAATTTAATTTATAATTTAATCCCTTAATATATTATTCAAAAAATCAAGAATAGTTGTTGTTTTTTTCAAATTTCTCCAACTTTTCAGAAAAAAGTTAAGAAAAAAATGGCTTTGGCATTGAGCAGTGGGTGGAAAAGGAGCAGTTTTCTAGTCTGCTCCTCTGTGGCTTTTTCTTTTGCTATATAAAAACAGCTGGTGTAATCTTATAACTCTATACACATTAAAAAGAGTTATAACTATACATAAAAGGGCAAAGTGAGAATGTATCTCTTCAGAATTCTCAATATAAATTTCCCATAATATTTATATAAATACTATGGCCTTATGTACTATGGTAATTTTTACTTAATGCCAGGTTAATGTTAATTAATAGCTGACATTGAATAATTCAAATTCTGGTAATCCCAAATTTTATGAATCAAATTCTAATATAGTTTTTCTGGGTTTCTCTCATGTTTCCTTTGGTTGATATGATACTTTTGACTGCAATCTTCACAGGGACACATTGAAAAGCCAGTTGGCATCAGCAAAACCCCATTTTTTAAAGCACTGAAGCAGATACAGCCTTCAGAAGCTCCTGTAGGTGTTCAGAAAATTTCCCAGATGTATATGCACAGCTGCTTGCTTTAAATATATTTTTTTAATTTTTTTATTATTAATATTATTATTATTATTATTATTATTATTATTATTATTATTATTATTATTATTATTATGTCAGTACAACACAGCAAACGAGATCACTATGCTGGATTTCGTATTTCATCACCAGTCGGGTGCTTCCTAAGCACCTAGGACTGCGTGATGTAGCGGCGAATTATGTTCACCGATCCCACTAAAGCTGCCTTTTGCAATTGACAGATGGAGATTTTGTCAATTCCAATGGTTTTCAAATGTCCGCTGAGATCCTTTGGCACTGCGCCCAGCGTGCCAAGTACCACTGGGACCACTGTCACTGGCTTATGCCAGGGTCGTCGCAGCTTGATTTTTAGATCTTCTTATTTCACTAATTTCTGTATCTGCTTCTCCTCAATTCTGCTGTCTCCTGGGATTGCGATGTCGATGATCCATACTTTCTTTTTCTACACGATCACAATGTCTGGAGTGTTATGCTTCAGAATTTGGTCAGTCTGAAGACGGAAGTCCCACAGTAGTTTTGCTTGCTCATTTTCGACCACTTTTTCGGGCTTATGATCCCACCAGTTCTTTGCCACTGGTAAATGGTAGTTCCAGCACAAGTTCCAGTGGATCATCTGTGCCACAGCATCATGTCTATGCTTGTAGTCAGTCAGTCTGTTGTTGTTGTTGTTGTTGTTGTTGTTATTATTATTATTATTATTATTATTATTATTATTATTATTATTATTATTATTCTTCAACTTCTATGCTGCCCTATCCTGTAGGACTCAGGATGGCTTACAACAATAAAAAATAATACAATAGTACAATAATAAAAAGAAAATATTTAAATATTGCATCACCTATATTTATAGACAACTTAAAAAATTCTTCAAGGAGCTTGAAGACATAGCAGTTGAATGAATGTTTTCAAGCATGAATGCATTGCTTGTGTCTTATTGCTTGATTGATTGATTGGACTCTGGGCGGCTTACAGTCATGATAGTAAATACCAACAATATAGAATAAATAGAATAAAACAGTATAAAATACATTCTAAACCTAGAAAGCCATACATACTCTCACTCATTCATGGTCCGAGGCCTGCCGGAAAAGCCAGATCTTGACAGCTTCCCGGAAGACTGGTAGGTTGGGGATAACACGGATCTCTGGAGGCAATTGGTTCCAGGGCGTCCAAGCCACCACAGAGAAGGCCCGTCCCCAAGGCCCCACCAACCAATATTATCTGGTGGATGGGACCGGGAGAAGGCCAACTCTGTGGGTCCTTATTGGTCATAGGGAAGTATGAGATAGAAGGAGGTTCTATAAATAGTCTGATCCTAAGCCATGTAGGGCATTAAAGATGATAGCCAACACCTTGAATTGCGTTCGGAGGCCAACTGGTAACCAATGCAGTCTGCAGAGAGTTGGAGTAATATGGGTGTATCACCCACTATGGCTTGCGTGGCTCCATTTAGAATCAGCCGGAGTTTCTGAATGCTTTTCAAGGTAAGCTCGATATAGAACACATTGCAATAGTCAAGGTACACTTTGCAAAATGCTTTTACAACAACAACAATAACAACAACAACAACAGAATTGGAAGGGACCTTGAGGTCTTCTAGTCCAACTCCCTGCTTAGGCAGGAAACCCTACACTACAATAAACTAAACAGGATTGGATGGATTTATTAGGTAATATGTTGCAATACAATTAGATCCTCATCAACATAAGGCTATTCAACAGAAGAGAATATTGATGTTATCAGGGTAAGCGAAGAAGAGAATACAGCTAAAATAACACCCTGTTCCAAGAAAGCATATTTACTACTACTACTACTACTACTACTACTACTACTACTACTACTAATAATAATAATACAAATAATAATAATACTACAAATAATAATAATAATAATACAAATAAAAATATAAACATAAATAAAAATAAAATAAAAATAAAAAAATAAATAACAAAAGCAAAAGCAAAAACAACAGCAACCCTACACTACTTCAGACAGATGGTTATCCAGCATCTTTTTAAAAACTTACAGTGTTGGAGCATTCACAACTTCTGGAGGCAAGCTATTCCACTGATCAACCGTTCTAACCATCAGGAAATTTCTCCTTAGTTTCTAGCCATTGCTTCTTTGTTCTACCCTTAGGTGCTTTGGAGAATAGATTGACTCCTTCTTTGTGACAATCCCTGAGATATTGGAACACTGCTATCATGTCTCTCCTGGTCCTTCTTTCATTAAACACACTCAAAACCGTAGAAATGGTGGTAGACTTTAAGAGAAACCCTTCCACCCTTCCACC